>NC_042616.1:162196733-162541193 GCF_901001135.1 Rhinatrema bivittatum | reverse complement strand
ACAAATTATTTAAAAAGGGGATTAAAACTTGGCTTTTTAAACAAGTCTACCAAGAGCTGTTAGCATAATAATCTTACACTTCTGATTTAATACCAAGGTAATGTATATTTTTATTTTTATTATACTTTCTCTACCCTAACTATACTACCTCTAAGTGTTAAAATTTTGATTATTTAGCATACTATTTAGTTTGCTATGTTAATTATATTATGAAATAATGTATTTACTTCTTTCTTCTTTGGAAATGCAAATAATTTAAAATGATTAATTGCTAACTACTGTAAACCGATTTGATATGCTTGCATGAAAAGTCGGTATATAAAAATTATTTAAAAATATAAATAAATAAATAAATAAATAGATAGATAGATAGATAAATAAATAAATATATATGGATGTAGTAAGTATTTGAAACTAATAGACTGCAGCTTTTTTAAAACAACATAAATAGATGTGTTTACAAATCATTACATATTGACACCCTAACTTTATCAGGTTCAGTCTTTAACAACTGCACATATATTGGCATATATCAGAATTTCCTAAATTCCTTGTTTTGCCTCAGCTCTTCTGCTCAGCTGAGGTCAACCATCTCTAGGGATCTCACAAGACCTCCTGTGGGGTTTCATGTTGAGAGTGGGGGTTCAATTGGACCAAAATGGCCCTTTAAGAAACTGCATAGGAGGATCATGAAACATGTTAGTGTCCCCATGCTCCCAGGGAAAGTTAACTACAACTCTTTCAGGAAAATAACACAGTTTGCAAATTTTCAAGCAAGCCACATTATTTTATTACCAAAAAATGTACCAGTCATGAGCTGCTTTACATGCATTTGCAAAGCATTTCAATGCAAAGCAGCACATTCCTTATTTATATGATATTTGGAATAAAATAATGTACAGTATATAAATTACCATGCGTTATCGCTCGCTGTCACAAGGCATTTACCAAGTGGTAAGTCTCTAATGCAGCTTAGTAAATATACTCCACTCAAGAAGCCTCTCAGACCATCTCAGCTGCTTGCTTCCATAGCCTGTATACAGAAAGGCAACACAAGTTAGCATGGATCCTCCCCTGGAAACTGTGTAAACACTATAACCTTGCTATACCAGAAAAACACTGGGATCACAACCCTGAAAGAATTGAAGATAATGAAGATGTTATGATCACCTGGGACATTCCCAAAGCCCACCAATAAAATATTGATGCTAGAAAACTTTACAGCATTACTTACTGAAGCGCTGGTACCAAGCTACTATGCTGTCCTATGTATGGAGAGGCAGAAGACCATCAAGTATCAAGAGATAAAATCATAGAACAAAGAAAATGTGGCAGAAAGATACATCAAGGCACTATGCCTGTGGGCAGCCAGTTTTGCAGACTCACTTATATTGGGACAGCGGTTCTTTCTGGAGCTAAATCCACAGTTGGCCTCTTTTGGAAATAATTCTTTTTCACGAAGTTCCTCTTTGCTCCTTCATGTTTTCTTTATTTAACTGTTTCAGTAATAATTAATTGTTAATTGTTAATTGTTTATCTTTTCAATGTAAACCGCCAACTAGGCGATAGTTATTTCCTTGTAAACCGGAGTGATATGTATATTATACAGGAACTGCCGGTATAGAAAATCCAAAAATAAATAAATAAATAAATCCCTAGTAGGCAGTGACATTAAATCCATAATGTCAGGGAAAGCTAGACATGGTTGAGTGATTGGGACTGGCAGAGGAGGCACTGGCAGAGGAGGCACTTCAAAAGGTAGTGCCAGTCCCCCATTAAAGTTAAAAAGGGACCTGTTCCAATCTAAAATCTCTGGAGGGGCAGGCAGTTCCATCTGGAAAAAAATGAAATCTAAAGATGATGCATCGCCACTACCTGTTTCTGACCCTGTAGTTTTGGAGGTGAGGGAAGAGGAGGCTGAGTCAGACAAAATGGTGACACCCAAAAGCAGCAGTGCAACAGCAGACTCAACTTAGTGTTGACAATGTAGCACAGGCACTGTTTGCTTATGATTCCGATGAAGAATCATCTTGGGGGATTCTCTTCATCAGAAATGGAAGAAGTATAGCTGATGAAGGTTTAGGAGGATTCGTTAGTCCTGTCTTAGCCTCCACTTCAGTGCTGCAGGGGAGAGATGAAACTGATGAGGAGGAGGAAGAGCAGTCAGCGGCAGCGCAGGCACAGAGTGTGTCTGATGCCCCTGGCATTACTTCTTAGGGTGCACCCACTACTTCAGCTCCAGTGCCAGCAACCACCCCGAAGGCTAGAGAGAAGGGATAACGAAAGACATCTGAATCTGGAGCCACTTTAAAGTGACGGAGGACCTGCATTTTGCTCAGTGTAATTACTGTGGCAGGGTTATTAGCAGAGGTAAGCAAATGGGACATCTATCTAATTTTGGCATGAAGCATCATATGAAGAGGCAACACCTTACAACAGTACTGCCATCTGGGGATGGTGACAGTACCAGTCAGTGGACCCCTTTTTCCAGGCAACGTAAAGTGGTTGAAAAGAAGCAGAGTCACCCCATGCCCTCAGCACCTTCTAGCAGTCAGGTGGCAGGCCAGGAGCCCCCTGCCATGTGGCAGAAGCGACAACCCACCATGGAGAAAATGGGGTGGAGTGTGGTAATGCTATCCCAGGATAAGAGGCAGGCAGCCTCAAAAGTTGTAACCAGGAGCATTGGGAAAATGATTGCCCTTGATGACCAGCCCTTGCAGATAGTGGAGAATGTGGATGTCAATCATTTTCGGAAGGTCGTAGTTCCAAATTACAAAATCCCCTCCAGAACCACATTTAGCAGAAAGGTCATCCCCAGCCTGTACAAGCAATGTCAGAGTTGCATCCAAGCACTGCTAGCTAAGGCACAGGGGAGTGTGCATTTCACCAGCAATATCTGGACCGCCATGAATGATGCACACTCTTACCTCTCCCTGACAGCACACTGGTGGGACCTGGCTGAGGCAGGGGCAGGCAGCAGCTCTATTAGTGAACAACTGTCAGGGTAGAGGTGGGCTTTACTGCACACCCACCTGATGGACCAGGCCCATACCGCAGCCAATATTCTAGCATGCATCAGACAGATGCTGGAGGGCTGGCAACTACACCAGCGAGACAGGAATCCTCAGGCAGGATTCTTTGTCACAGACAATGGTGCAAACATGGTTAAGGCAATATCCGATGGGTGATTTCAGAAGATCCGATGTTTTGCACACACTCTGCACCTGGTAATGAAGTCAGCTCTGAGGTTGGAGACCAATCACCAAGAGAATGAATACCTGCATACATTAGTACACAAGTGCAGAAACATAGCAGTGCACTTCCACAGAAGTGTGAAGGTGGGGCAGGCTCTCCGATAAAAGCAGACTGATTTGGAGATGCCTCACAAGCGTCTCATTCAAGACATTGCCACCCAGTGGAATTCCACCTATATGATGCTGCAGAGGTTAGTGGAGCTGCAGACACCCCTTCATGAACTTTCTGGTTCAATGGACATAGGAGTGCAGAATCCCCTTGGGCATCATGATTGGTTAGTCATACGTCATCTGGTAAAAATCCTGCAGCCCTTCAAGGATGTCACGGAGGAGCTGAGTTCCAGGTGTGCCACCTTGGCTGACATAATCCCTATAAATTTCCTGGATGACAATTTGGAGGCCTTTAACCAGGAAGAGGAAATGACAGCTGAGGTGCTGCATTGTCTGGACATTTTGCAGCAGCAGGTGCGAGATATTAAGGCCTTTAATAGAAGACTACACATACATGCTCACCACAGTCTGTGATCCCCATGTGAAAGGGAAACTCGCCCTACAGTCCAATTGCCTCTCATTTGTGAAGGTCATGCTGTTACTAAAAGTCCGTGAACAGGAGTGCCATAGGCAGAGACAGATGAGGCATGAAGCAGAGAAGGAAACAGTGGGTACTTCAGAGAGTTATGCTAGCACAAGCAGGAGCAGCACTCTGTCAGCGACAGCTAGTACCTCCTCCTCATCCACTTCAGTACGCCAAAGGCATGTTGCCCATAAAGATTCATCAGTTGTGCTACAGGCTAGAGAGAAAGCAGCTGGCATGAGTGACTCTCAGCCCACCTAAGCAAAGGACACACAAGCACAACTGTCAGTGACACAGTATCTCTCAGAGCCCACAGAGGACATGCAGACAGATCAGCTCACATATTGGGCACACAAGTCCACTGTCTGATCACACCTAGCCAAAGTGGCTCAGCGATATCCATCATGTCCACCAACCAGTGGGCCCAGTGAACATGTATTTTCAATGACAGGGGATATCATGAGCCCTCACTGCTCAAGGCTGTCACCAGAGTTGATGGAAATGCTAGTGTTTTTGAAAATAAACCTGCCTTTGCTTGGGTTTCCAAATTTTCCCTGTGAATGGCAAGATGATTAAAACGCTGTGCCTGTCCGTCCACTATGCAGGCCGTACATCCCTACAAGGGCCTGACCACAAACGCTGTGCCTGTCTGAATTTAGTTCTGGTATTTCTAATTTCAGTTTCTTGTATTTGTGCATCACTTCTTTCCAGAATATTCTTTTCCTGTTTTGCAACATTTGGAATATAAGAACATAAAAAGCTGACTTCAGAAGTTTTGAGCTTGCATAGTTCATATGCTCAATAGTTTCTGACCTTCATAATATGGGCCATATTCACGAAATCTAGTTCATCTTCTGTCTTCCCATAGTTTACAGAGGCACTGTGTAAACCACAAAGTCAACATAGGTTGATATTGTAGATTTGGACTTGAGTTGCGATTTTCTTATGTCTCAAAGTTCTTCATGTTCCTTTGTCATCAGCTGAAGTGCATAAGTACAGTTAATAGCTTCTGGGTATTCACAAATAATCTTCAGATCATTTCTTGCTTCAAAAATGGCAGTCTCTATTGCTCTAAAAGCATCCTCTGTTGAATTATCTTTCAGAAATGAAAAAGATGCCATTTTTTTCTGGCAGTGAACCAGTTCAAGAAGAAGTGACAGACCAAACCACAACATACCTGCACAAAGGAAATCCTCTAATCCTGTGTCTGTCCGTCCAGGCCTTATGTCCCTAAAAAGGTTTGACCTCTAATGCTGTGCCTGTCCGTCTAGGCTTATGTCCTTACGAGGGTTTGACCTCTAATACTGTGCCTGTCCATCCAGGCTTTATGTCTCTAAAATGGTTTGACCTCTAATGCTGTGCCTGTCCATCCAGGCCTTAAGTCCCTACAAGTCCCTATGAGGGCTTGACCTCTAATGCTGTGCCTGCCCGTCCAGACCTTATGTCCCTATGAGGGTTTGACCTCTAATGCTGTGCCTGTCTGTCCAGGCCTTATGTCCCTATGAGGGTTTGACCTCTAATGCTGTGCCTGTCTGTCCAGGCCTTAAGACCTTATGAGGCTTGACCTCTAATGCTGAGCCTGTCCGTCCAGGATTTAAGTCTCTACGAGGGTTTGACCTCGAATGCTGTGCCTGTCTGTCCAGGATTTACATCTCTAAGAGCGTTTGACATCTAATGCTGTGCCTGCTTATCCAGGCCTTATGTCTCTATGGGGGTTTGACCACTAATGCTGTGCCTGTCGGTCCAGGCCCTATGTCTCTATGAGGGTTTGACCGCTAATGCTGTGTCTGTCCATCCAGGCTTTATGTCCCTAAAAGGGTTTGACATCTAATGCTGTGCCTGTCCATGCAGGCCTTAAGTCCCTACAAGAGCTTGACCTCTAGTGCTATGCCTGTCCATCCAGGCCTTACGTCCCTATGAGGGCTTGACCTCTAATGCTGTGCCAGTCCATGCAGGCCTTATGTCTCTATGAGTGTTTGACCTCTAATGCTGTGCCTGTCCATCAAGACCTTATGTCCCTAAGAGGGTTTGACCTCTAATGCTGTGCCTGTCTGTCCAGGCTTTATGTCCCTAAATGTTTTTGACCTCTAATGCTGTGGCTGTTCATCCAGGCCTTGGTTCCCTACAAGGACTTGACCTCTGATGCTGTGCCTGTCCATCCAGGCTTTATGTCCCTAAAAGGGTTTGACCTCTAATGCTGTGCCTGTCCATCCAGGCCTTACGTCCCTATGAGGGCTTGACCTCTAATGCTGTGCCTGTCCATCTAGGCCTTAACTCCCTAGGAGGACTTGACCTCTAATGCTGTGCCTGGCAGTCCAGGCTTTATGTCTCTACAAGGGTTCACCCTCAAATGCTGTGCCTGTCCATCCAGGCTTTATGACTCTACGAGAGTTTGACCTCTAATGCTGTGCCTGTCTGTCTAAGATTTATGACTCTATGAGGGTTTGACCTCTAATGCTGTGCCTGTCCATCCAGGCCTTATGTCCCTACGAGGGTTTGACCTCTAATGCTGTGCCTGTCCATCCAGGCATTAAGTCCCTACAAGAGCTTGACCTCTAGTGCTATGCCTGTCCATCCAGGCCTTATGTCCCTATGAGGGCTTGACCTCTAATGCTGTGCCAGTCCATGCAGGCCTTATGTCTCTATGAGTGTTTGACCTCTAATGCTGTGCCTGTCCATCAAGACCTTATGTCCCTAAGAGGGTTTGACCTCTAATGCTGTGCCTGTCTGTCCAGGCTTTATGTCCCTAAATGTTTTTGACCTCTAATGCTGTGCCTGTCCATCCAGGCCTTCCCTATGAGGGCTTGACCTCTAATGCTGTGCCTATCCATCCAGGCCTTACGTCCCTATGAGGGCTTGACCTCTAATGCTGTGCCTGTCCATCCAGGCATTAACTCCCTATGAGGACTTGACCTCTAATGCTGTGCCTGGCTGTCCAGGCTTTACGTCTCTACAAGGGTTTGACCTCTAATGCTCTGACTGTCCATCCAGCCTTTATGTCCCTAAAAGGGTTTGACCTCTAATGCTCGTAGGGACATCCAGGTGTTATATCTCTACTAGGGTTTGACCTTTTATGCTGTGCCTGTCCATCCAGCCCTTATGTCCCTACAAGGGTTTGACCTCTAATGCTGTGCCTGTCCATCCAGGCTTTATAGTTTCTACAACGGTTTGACCTCTAATGCTGTGCCTGTCTGTCTAGGCTTTATGTCTCTCCGAGGGTTTGACCTCGAATGCTGTGCCTGTCCATCCAGGCCTTTTGTCCTTAAAAGGGTTTGACCTCTAATGCTGTGCCTGTCCATCCAGGCTTTACGTCTCTACAATGGTTTGACCTCTAATGCTGGGCTTGTCCGTCCAAGCTTTGCGTCTCTATGAGGGTTTGACCTTGAATGCTGTGCCTGTCCATCCAGGCCTTATGTCCCTAAAAGGGTTTGACCTCTAATGCTGTGCCTGTCCATCCACGTTTTTTGTCTCTACTAGAGTTTCACCTCAAATGCTGTGCCTGTCCATCCAAGCCTTATGTCTCTGAAATGGTTTGACCTCTAATGCTGTGCCTGTCTGTCCAGGCTTTATGTCTCTATGAGTGTTTGACCTTGAACGCTGTGCCTGTCCATCCAAGCCTTATGTCCCAAAAAGGGTTTGACCTCTAATGCTGGGCCTGTCCATCCAGGATTTACGTCTCTATGAGGGTTTGACCTCAAATGCTGTGTCTGTCCATCCGGGTGCCCTTTCCTGATCAAAGGAAAGGGAACTCTCCCCGGTGTAGCTGGCCAACCTATCTCTTTGTACCTGTTGACCCATGTTAAACCACTGTTCACAGTTAGACCTCCTCTACGTCACCACACTTTGAAGGCTCGTGCTCCACTCTAGGGGCCAACCCATTCTAGGGAGCCCTTTCCTGCTCAAAGGAAATGGAACTCTCCCTGGGGCCAGCCTGTCTTGCACCTATGAAAACCACAGGGACCTGACTACCTCAGCTCTGCCAGCCTGTCTTTCTCCTATAAAAACCACAGGGACCAGACTACCTCCGCTCTGCCAGCCTGTCTTGCCCCTATCAACTTTCTGCCACTCTGCCTTGCTTCCATACAACAGATGACTCACTCAACTCCTTATAGTGTTCTTGCCATTATCATGGTTCCTTAGTGTGTTGGTGCTAGTCTTTCAGCTTGCTATGTTCCACCTTCATTGTGCTGTAGGATGTTGATGCCACTTGTCTTGCCACTTTGCCTGTCATGCTGCCTTCGAGGGTTCATGCATCTGTTATTGGTGCTCTCTTTTGAAGCTGTGGTGTGTTTTTAACACTCTTGCTGTTGCTTTGCACCTCTGTTAAAGCACTCTTGCCACTCCTGGTACCCCTTTGCCCCTTTAAAGTGCCTTAGGCTATTCATTCAACTTTGGTGCCACTTTGCCACAGTCTAAGTACCTTGGAGCTCTTTTCTCATTCTGATGATTGCTCCCCAGAAGTTTCATCAGAATTGATAAGAAAACTTCAATTCTGAAACAAAAAATAGGCTGCAGATACTTCCCCCATTGACTTTAATAGGAAATCGGAAAACGAATAAAACATATAAACGAATTGGTTTTCCCCCTCATGAAATGAATGCAACAAATTTGTGTCCCAGCGAAATGAATACCGAATAGCAACAATTTTTTTCCTTCTGCACATCCCTACCTTTGCATGCTGTCTGAGGAGGGAGGGTTAAAGGTGAAGGGGGAAAGAAAAGAAATTGGGATGGTAAAGCAAGGGGGAGGGGAAGAATAAAAGACAAAATATGCATTTTTCTTTTCATGAAATTGAAAACTAGAAACTTTAATATTAGATCAGTGTTTGAATATTGTATCACTTGTGTTACATTTTTATCCATTTTAAGCATGACTTCATATTTAACATCAGTATTTCATTTAGAGAATAAAGAACTAAAAACTAGATAAATTAGTCTAAAATAGAATTGTTAGATGTTCTCAATTACTTAAGTAATTTCCTAGCGAAAAAGATAAGAAAAGTTGCCATCCTCTGCCCCTGCCTGGAGGTTTCAGCTCCTTCCAGGCAGGTTTTGTAGCACCTGTTTTATCTCAAAGTTAGAGGTGCTGTCTGTAACTACTCAGATTTTAACACTGATGTGTAGTTTCAAAGATTCTTTCATCTACCAGATGTCAGGTATGAGGCAGACTGAATAGTTGGTAGATGAAGAGACTCAACAAAAAGATACTGCTTTAGCATAGGTTTCTTCTTCAAAGAGAAAATAAAAGGCTGTATAAAATAAATACAGGGTGCACTTTCTGGGCTACAGTGAGAAACTTCTCTTCTGTCAGAAGGGATGACGTTCCCCGGGATCTCATAGTCTGGAACATTTTTCTCTATATATTTATTCAGTGTTTTTATTCTGCAAAGAAACGAGCCGGTACTCAGATGCAGGGCTGTCCTTGGGAGAAGGGGGGACAACAGACGGGGCCCCAGGGCCCCACACTTTGGGGGAATCTTATTCCCCCATGGCAGCCTCAACCCCTGAAACCACCAGCCATAAAGCTCAGTCACAGTCACTGAGCCATCCTCTCCCCTTCCTGTGCTCCCTCCCACTTGCCAGTGCCTCTTTTATTTGGCATGGGAAAAGCACCATTGAGCGAAGGAGGAGACAAAGGGAGAAGTTCACTAGTGGAGGGGGAGGGAGAAAAAAAGCACCTGTTCTCCCACTTTTAACGCAGGCTGTGGGGACTTCCCGGTAGATGTTGTCAGCTGTTTCATGTGCTTTGTTCTGATTTATGCTTTTAACTTGCGCATCGCTTTAGGTGACCCCTTTCAATAGGGGAAGCGCTTTCTAAACTTTAATAAATAAAAATCACAAGGTTGAGAGAGAGAGAGGCACCACTGGTGCTTTTATCTTTCTGCCCTCCTCCCTCCTCCATTTATCCCCTCCCACACTGCTCACTTCCTTCTCACCTCAAACCCCCCCCCCCCATTTCAGCCTTCAACCCCTCCCCCTCTGTTGGAAACTAAGCCCTAAGGCCTAGAAGCACAGAGAGCTATGGGTTCCTGCCATGTCCCTGTACAGGAAGCAAGCATGAAAGTGAAGGGGAGGGAGTGAGGGTGGATGTGACAGATCAGAGAAGAGCAACACTGCTCCCTAATCCAGCCCCTCCCCTCTCCTCCTGTCCCTTGCAGGGAACAAGAGAGGAGGGATGATACTGGAGCAAACAGAGCAGAGACAAGCGAGGCCCCTCCCCTCCTATGGTTTCTGAGGGACCGATGCAGTAGACAAAAGATGCTGGCAAGTATCAGCAGAAAAAAAGGAGCCCTGCATTTATTGAACCCTGGAAAGATATTGCAGTCCTTATTATGATTTCCCTACAGTTAGAGGTTAATAAACATACTGAAATAGCTTTAAGAATTTACTAAATTTTGCAGCATCTTCTGTGGGATCTCCTGATGATGATTAGTCAGTTGGAGCTCAAAGGCCAAAGGTGCTGCAGTGACCCTCTCAGACTGATATAGTTTGAGGAAAGGGGATCTTAATTCTTAATTTTTGTTACAAAGGTAAGCAATATACTTCTGATTTTTGTTATAAATTTTTGGATTAATTGAAAAGTTTAATTAATAATATAAGTAGCTTTGCCATATAAAAACTTGTGAATGCTATTAATTAAGTTGACTTGGAAAATAGCCAGTGCTATTACTAGCAACGGTAACATGGAATAGACTTAGTTTTTGGGTACTTGCCAGGTTCTTATGGCCTGGATTGGCCACTGTTGGAAACAGGATGCTGGGCTTGATGGACCCTTGGCCTGATCTAGCATGGCATGTTCTTATGTTCTTAAGAAAGAAATTCTCTATCTATATTGTCTGACAACTGCATTTGTGCTGAATGATATTTTTTGTAAGAAATACTATTGTAATTTCCATTTATTGTACTAGCTGCTGTGCAAAAGTTTTATCATGATTAACATGCATGACATATGAGGTATATCAGCTAAGAAGTTTTAATATAATATTGCTTGGTACATATTTGAATAATTAGTCAGTTGGAGCCTGGAAGTGCTACAGTAAATCTCTCAGACATACAGTTTGTGGAGAAAGGATCATGAAACAGCAAAAGATTTATTTACTTTTTTGCACATGTGTACTGTGTATACAATTTAAGTGCATATACAAGTTAACAGTGTCAATACTTTTACAAACCAATATATGCTGTAAACATAAACAATTCCAACTGACTAGGAGTTTGAGCACAAAATTTGTCAAAGAAATACTCGACTCTGTGTGTCCATACATCGCATTTATCAATCAATTCAGTTCATTACAACTTTGTCACTGAGAGATTATGTCATGATGAATCCTCTGTGAAAATCCTTGCGGACTTTATCTTCCTTACAAATTTCCAGGGTCACTGCTGCAATCTTTTGAGTTAGGAGAACTCATTGAAACTATAACTGAATCACAACTGGTGCTAGTTGGTAGTCAACCCATGCTTTGACAAGCTCCCTGTTTACGTTTATGTTTATTTCTGTGGCATGTTATTTGTCATTAAGACTGTGATTTCTTGCTGCCCGAGCTGAAAATAAACTACCGTGGTGATAATGCACTCTTTGTTTCTTACATTAAGAGGCCTGTGTAATAAAATGAATGTTAAACAAGTGTTACTCTGTAGACAGAAAATGAAAATGAATTTGTCAGACTTATTGGACAATCTTCCTGATGCTCAAGGCATGGTATAACCATTTTCTAGTCATATAGACAATGCAAAAGACATACAGTTAATGATATAAATATACTGCACAATAGTATTTAAAAACCCTAAAAATCCTTAGTCACAAGTTAAAGCAGATTCTCTCAGCATTCAACCTAGCAGCACCTATGATACTGTATAAAAAAAACTGATTAAAAATAATAGAAATAGCCTTAAACACTGATTATCACTCAAAACCCATATATGTCAGCTTTCAAGTCATAACTGCACCAGAGAAACATGGGGGTAACCTGCACGGAGCAGCAGTTACTACCTTGGGAAGCTTGCTGGGCAGACTAGATGGACCATTTTGGTCTTTTTCTGCCGTCATTACTATGTTACTATGTTAGTTTTTGAATGTATAAATAAGATTTGTACAAGTGTACTGCTTTTGGAAACTGATTCCAAAGTTTAGCAATACAAATTGAGAAAGCACGGGCTTATACAATAAGGGGAAATAGCGCGTCGAAAACGCGTGGCCAACACCCCCCCCCTCCCCCGAAACTAATAGCGCCTGCAACATGCAAATGCATGTTGATGGGCCTATTAAACATTCCCGCGCAATACAAAAATCAAAATGTGCAGCGAAGCCGCAGATTTTACTTTCAGAAATTAATGCCTGCCAAAGGCTGGTTTTAATTTCGGCCGGCACCGGGAAAGTGTACAGAAAAGCAGAAAAAGCTGCTTTTCTGTACACCTTCCGACTTAATATCATAGCGATATTAAGTTGGAGGCCCCAAAATTAAAAAAAAATCAAAAATTTTAAAAAAAAAATTTTAAATCTGCCCGCGGCCTGCGGATTCGAAGACGGACGCTCAATTTAGCCGGCGTCTGTTTTCCGAACCCGTGGCTATCAGCGGTTTCGAGAACCGACGCTGGTAAAATTGAGTGTCGGCTGACAGCCATCGCTTCTGTCAAAAAGGAGGCGATAGGGACGCGCTAGTATCCCTAGCGCCTCCTTTTACCGTGGGCCCTCATTTACATTCCTGGGCTTTCTGAATCGCATGCCCAGAAGAGTGGCCTGTGCGCGCGTCGGGAGAGTGGGCGCTCGCCGGCTCTCACGTGCGTTTTTCTGTATCGGCCTGTAAGTTAGCCACATAATTTTAGACCTGTCTCAGAACAGATCTAAAACCTTGTGTAAACAAACAAATAACTTAAGACTTAACCAGCTATATTCAAAAGAATATGGCCGTTTAAGTAACACTGTATTTAAAAAAAAAGAAGTTATGCTATGGGCCTATGGTCTGATAACTCTCCCCATCCAATATTTCATAACTAGTTCTGTAATAAGGCTCCCTCCCACACCACCACCCTCCGTTTTTCACCCAGGCACAGGATCCCTCCATACCCCAGCCAGGACAGCAGCAGAAAATGGTGGGGGCAGATCTGCAATCAGCCACTGTTTTTTTCAAAAGGGCTTAGAGGTGGGAGTACTCAGACCATCAGGGCCAGTTATGAAAATTGGAGGAGGTGGGGTTAGCGGGTTGCAGGCCTGCAGGGCATCATTTAATATATTGCCACTTAACCAGCTATATTCTTTTGAATATTGCTGGTTGATATTGCTGATTAAGTGTTAAGTTATATAGCTAGACAAGGGTGTATCACTTTAAAACCTAACTGATTATAGTCAGACATAGCAGGTTAGGTTTTTACGTTATCTGGCTACATGTTACCAGATAACTTTGGGCAAGGAAGTTTATCCCACTGAATATTAGGGATGTGAATCGTTTTTCAACGATTAAAATTATCGTCCGATAATGTTTATATCGTCTTAAATCGTTATAGAACACGATACAATAGAAATTCTAACGATTTATCGTTAAAAATCGTTAAATCGTGTTAGTGCGCACTAACTCGAGTTAGTGCGCACTAACTCCCCGTTAGTGCGCACTAACTCAATTTAGTGCGCACTAACTGAAAATGATACAAATAAACACTTTCCAGGTCACTGAAGGTCAGTTAGGAATGAATATGTGTTCCTATTGGCTGGCTGCCCTCTTATCTATTGATATTACCAAGGTTACCACTGAGGTGATGGTTGGGGGGATGGGAATGGAACTGGAAACTAACGAACACCAACAGAAAATGAAACAAAGTGTTCACACTTCCCAGGTCAGTAAAGGTCACTTAGGAATGAATATGTATGTATGTATTCCTATTGGCTGGCTGTGCTCTTATCTATTGATGTTACCAATATGGTTGGGGGGATGTGAAATGGAAACAGTTGGAAGCTTGGCAAAAAAAGTAATGTAATGATCAGCACTCACGTGACTAGAACTTGTTTGTTTATTATTTTTGTTAGCAGGCACCTGAAATGCTAGTGCATGTTGAATTTGCCAATCACTGTGCATTTTAGAAAGGTGGTCCTGGCTGGAACTGTACACAGTTCAAATATATGTAATTGATTGTTGGTAAGTGTATTTTTTAAGTAGCCACACTGGCACCAGTATGTTTACTTTTCCTCCTACTTAACTCACTAGCTCAGCTTTGTAAGAAGGGCTTCTCTGCTTGTGTGTTGTTTTTGTTTGGTGTGAGGAGAGCAGAAACATCAGATCTTTATTCAATCTACTACAGTCATCTCTTACAGTGCCCTATCCCTATTAATACCAGGAGTGTTGTGATCTTCCTGCACACAGTGCCCTAACCCTGATACCAGTCTGAGACAGCTCCCTCCCTGCATTACTAGTGAGAGGCTGGCTTCACAGACAGGGGGGAGCTGCCTGACCCTCACTCCTGACTTCCCCCATGTCCCAGCTAGTGAATGGTGTGTGGGTGAGGGGGGGGGGGGAGGATGGTGAAGTCTGAGACAGCTCCCTCCCTGCATTACTAGTGAGAGGCTGGCTTCACAGACAGGGGGGGGCTGCCTGACCCTCACTCCTGACTTCCCCCATGTCCCAGCTAGTGAATGGTGTGTGGGTGAGGGGGGGGGGGGGAGGATGGTGAAGTCTGAGACAGCTCCCCCCCTGCATTACTAGTGAGAGGCTGGCTTCGCAGACAGGGGGGAGCTGCCTGACCCTCACTCCTGACTTCCCCCATGTCCCAGCTAGTGAATGGTGTGTGGGTGAGGGGGGGGGGGGGAGGATGGTGAAGTCTGAGACAGCTCCCTCCCTGCATTACTAGTGAGAGGCTGGCTTCACAGACAGGGGGGAGCTGCCTGACCCTCACTCCTGACTTCCCCCATGTCCCAGCTAGTGAATGGTGTGTGGGTGAGGGGGGGGGAGGATGGTGAAGTCTGAGACAGCTCCCTCCCTGCATTACTAGTGAGAGGCTGGCTTCACAGACAGGGGGGAGCTGCCTGACCCTCACTCCTGACTTCCCCCATGTCCCAGCTAGTGAATGGTGTGTGGGTGAGGGGGGGGGGAGGATGGTGAAGTCTGAGACAGCTCCCTCCCTGCATTACTAGTGAGAGGCTGGCTTCACAGACAGGGGGGAGCTGCCTGACCCTCACTCCTGACTTCCCCCATGTCCCAGCTAGTGAATGGTGTGTGGGTGAGGGGGGGGGGGAGGATGGTGAAGTCTGAGACAGCTCCCTCCCTGCATTACTAGTGAGAGGCTGGCTTCGCAGACAGGGGGGAGCTGCCTGACCCTCACTCCTGACTTCCCCCATGTCCCAGCTAGTGAATGGTGTGTGGGTGAGGGGGGGGGGAGGATGGTGAAGTCTGAGACAGCTCCCTCCCTGCATTACTAGTGAGAGGCTGGCTTCACAGACAGGGGGGAGCTGCCTGACCCTCACTCCTGACTTCCCCCATGTCCCAGCTAGTGAATGGTGTGTGGGGGGGGGGGGGGAGGATGGTGAAGTCTGAGACAGCTCCCTCCCTGCATTACTAGTGAGAGGCTGGCTTCACAGACAGGGGGGAGCTGCCTGTTCCTCACTCCTGACTTCCCCCATGTCCCAGCTAGTGAATGGTGTGTGGGTGAGGGGGGGGGTGGATGGTGAAGTCTGAGACAGCTCCCTCCCTGCATTACTAGTGAGAGGCTGGCTTCACAGACAGGGGGGAGCTGCCTGACCCTCACTCCTGACTTCCCCCATGTCCCAGCTAGTGAATGGTGTGTGGGTGAGGGGGGGGGGAGGGAGGATGGTGAAGTCTGAGACAGCTCCCTCCCTGCATTACTAGTGAGAGGCTGGCTTCGCAGACAGGGGGGAGCTGCCTGACCCTCACTCCTGACTTCCCCCATGTCCCAGCTAGTGAATGGTGTGTGGGTGAGGGGGGGGGGGAGGATGGTGAAGTCTGAGACAGCTCCCTCCCTGCATTACTAGTGAGAGGCTGGCTTCACAGACAGGGGGGAGCTGCCTGACCCTCACTCCTGACTTCCCCCATGTCCCAGCTAGTGAATGGTGTGTGGGTGAGGGGGGGGGGGGAGGATGGTGAAGTCTGAGACAGCTCCCTCCCTGCATTACTAGTGAGAGGCTGGCTTCACAGACAGGGGGGAGCTGCCTGTCCCTCACTCCTGACTTCCCCCATGTCCCAGCTAGTGAATGGTGTGTGGGTGAGGGGGGGGGGGGTGGATGGTGAAGTCTGAGACAGCTCCCTCCCTGCATTACTAGTGAGAGGCTGGCTTCACAGACAGGGGGGAGCTGCCTGACCCTCACTCCTGACTTCCCCCATGTCCCAGCTAGTGAATGGTGTGTGGGTAAGGGGGGGGGGGGGGAGGATGGTGAAGTCTGAGACAGCTCCCTCCCTGCATTACTAGTGAGAGGCTGGCTTCACAAACAGGGGGGAGCTGCCTGACCCTCACTCCTCCGGGGTATTGTGATCTTCCTGCACACAGTGCCCTATCCCTGATACCAGGGGTGTTGTGATCTTCCTGCATGCAGTGCCCTATCCCTATTAATACCAGGAGTGTTGTGATCTTCCTGCATGCAGTGCCCTATCCCTATTAATACCAGGAGTGTTGTGATCTTCCTGCATGCAGTGCCCTATCCCTGATATCGGGATGTGTGCAAGAAGATCACAACACCCCCGGTATCAGGAATAGGGCACTGCGTGCAGGAAGATCACAACACCCCCAGTATCAGGAATAGGGCACTGTGTGCAGGAAGATCACAACACCCCTGGTATTAGGGATAGGGCACTGTGTGCAGGAAGATCACAACACTCCTGGTATTAATAGGGATAGGGCACTGTGTGCAGGAAGATCACAATACCCCTGGTATCAGGGTTAGGGCACAAGTTCTAGTCACATTGACTGATCACATTACTTGTTTTGTCAAGCTACCAACTGTTTCCATTTCCCATCCCCCATATACTGTCAGTAGGAAACTTGGTAACATGAATAAATAAGAGGGCAGCCAATAGGAATACATATTCATTCCTAAACTGACCTTAACTGACCTGAAAAGTGTCAAATTGTATCATTTTCAGTTAGTGCGCACTAACTCCCAGTTAGTGCGCACTAACTCCCGTTAGTGCGCACTAACTCGAGTTAGTGCGCACTAATCGGAAAAAACGATTTTTAACGATTTTTTAACTAAAAAATCGTGCCTAAGACGATTTTCTTGCCCTGCCACACGATTTCTATCGTTAAGACGATATGGAAAACGATTCACATCCCTACTGAATATGACTATGCCCCCCTAAGAAATTATAATTGACAAGAAAATAAAATAAAGAATTGTATCTCCATCAACAGAAGAAAACTACAGCATCTTTGAGGGCATTTTTTTTAAATCTAAGATATTCTAAAATACTTCCAAAAAAGTAAATTTGTTTATAAAGCTATTACCTACATTGTGCACATTTGCTGACATTGCATATTCTGGGAACACATTAAAATGCATAGTACTCCAAACATCTCAGCCTACACAGTAACTGATGGATGCAAATAGAAACAAACATGCAACATGGAACAATACCGCTATAATATTCATTCAGCCCTTGAGGCTGAATAATAAAAACATCATCCCAGTGGAAAATATAATAAACTAAAAGACTGAAATGAATGCAGCTTTCCATTTATTTGAAATACATTTATGCATTCAAGTCAATCTCATAACCTTGCAATAGAAAAAGTAAACTAGTAGATAGAAGTATATCTTTGATAAGGTACATTAGGTTTATAAAAGATGGACAGAGAGAGCAAAAGCTTAGCTGGTTGCATAAACCTTGATTAAGTTATTGTGCCTTGCCTAATGTCCGCAGGGACTACAAAAACTCTGGGGGTGCATTTACATCTGTTTGAAAACTACAGTATTGTATTAGCAATAATCGTAATAAGTGATCATCATCATCATCATTATCATAGCTGCATGGAATGACTTAACGACTTTCATCCAAATGGAAGGCAACAAAATTTGCAGTTTATTACATCAGAAACATGCAGATCCAGTTACTTGTGGAAAATATGGATGCCATTTTTCATATTTTATCTACAATATAGATTCAAAAGGAGTTGCAGGTGAAGAAACTATTATTTTATTTAACAATCTTATAGACCTCTTTCCTGGATTCAAAAAGAGACTGCTCTAAGAGGTGCACAAATTTTCACATCAAAACAACACATAAAAAAGAAAAATTAACCATGACATTATAATAAAGGTAGTTCTTTCTTACCTTGCTCTTTGTGACTGCCATGGAGGAACAGCCAAGACACTAATGATTAATAATGTTGAGACTCCTGCAGACAACTGCAACATGGATAACAATGACTTAATGATGCTGAGATTCTTGCTTTAGCTGTCACTGCAGCATGTGACTGTAATGCTTCAGAACACATGACTCTACGAGCCAATGAACATAGTAGCAGGATTTTTCAATTGCACCCAGACTTTTTGTGAGATAACATTTAGAGAAAGAGTGAGGGGCTGACATGCTGAAATAGGTCTGCTGATCTTGGCAGAGATTTTCACGGTGAGTATCCTCCTTAGGTTGGGCAACTAAGATAAACGAGTAACTTAATTTGAGCTGCAGAAAGAATTGCAGTCTCCCTGCTATGTTTTGCTGGATGCTGCTGCCTGATTGTTATTATTTGTAATGGTTTTGGGTGGATCCCTGGACCTGTGGCAGGTGACCATGCCCACAGGGGGAAGTCCCGTGAGGGGCCACAGGTCAGGCTCAGCGTAGGAGACACACACACACACACACTAGTTCTTTTATTATACAGGATTGGTGAACCACCAGAGATGGCAGTAGTGAGCTGGAAAGTAGCCCGGTTGAGCTTGTAGTCCCTCAGGCACTGGAACAGCGATCCCACAATGAGCTGTGCTGCAATAGAGAGAACTGAATTGTGAGTAGTAGCAGGATATGCAGAGTTCAGGAATAGAGCCTCGTTGGTAATGTACTCACACAGCGGTCTCTCAGTGTGGAGCACAGGAGCTGGAGTAAAGGCAGGCCCTCGAGGAGCGAGTACCTGGTTCCAAGGAATAGCTCTGAGAGATAGAGATGGTAACTCACAGATGTTATAGGCAGCGGTGTCTTCCTGGACGAAGTGGAGTCCAAGTAGCGAGTCCAGGAATATGGGCCCTTGAGGAGCGAGTACCGGTTCCAGACAGTGACCTGAAAGATAAAAAAGAGAGAGAAGCTCCCGAGGAGCAGGTACCCCAATTAGAGTAGGTCCAAATGAGGCAGAGTAGCAAGGTACGGAGAGCAAATCCCATCCGTAGGAAACCTTTGCTAACTCGATTAGCTAGCAATCGCTTAGGCCTTTTATATCCTGGAAGCATGACGTCATCACACGGAGACGCCCCTGAGGTTCACGCCACTTAAGGTACTTGAAGCAGGGCCGCACGGCATGTGCACCCTAAGGCAGCTGAACAGCATGTTGGGAGGCAGTGCCCAAGCCGGTCCGGGAACGCCAGAGAGGACGGCAGGCAGACGCCGCGGAAGCAAAACGTCCGTCAACCGCAGGAAGAGTCGCCAGAGAGGTAAGGAGGGAGGAGTGGAGATGTCGGGCAGTTACAGTCATAACAGTACCCCCCTTCAAAGGGCGGTCTCCTCTTCGGGTACCAACCTTCGGTTTAGAAGGATGCGCAAGGTGAAATTGACGGAGCATCTCTTTATCAAGGATGTTAGCCTGAGGCTCCCAAGAGTTTTCTTCGGGGCTGAAACCTTCCCAAGACAGAAGGTATTCAAGTGCTTTGCCTCGTCTTCGGACATCAACCTTGTATACTTGGTCGTCTTCTGCGTTGATAACAGGTGGTTCCTGAGTCTTGGAAGTAAATTCGCTGAGAATGAGCGGTTTTAAGAGTGAAACATGGAAAGTGTTATGGATGTTGAGTCCAGGTGGTAGGTTCAGACTATAGGTGATGTTGCCAAGACGTCGGAAGATTGGAAATGGTCCAACGTAGTGAGAAGCGAACCGAGTGGAGGGTAGCTTTAGTCTTCAGACTTTATATCCAGGCTTGAAGACTGGCACTTTATTCAGCATGCCCTTTGTCTGAACCCACAAGTTATGGGTTTCATCAGTAGTAGCTTGAGCTGCTGGTGACATCACCTATGGTCTGAAGCTACCACCTGGACTCAACATCCATAACACTTTCCATGTTTCACTCTTAAAACCGCTCATTCTCAGCGAATTTACTTCCAAGACTCAGGAACCACCTGTTATCAACCCAGAAGACGACCAAGTATACAAGGTTGATGTCCGAAGACGAGGCAAAGCACTTGAATACCTTCTGTCTTGGGAAGGTTTCAGCCCCGAAGAAAACTCTTGGGAGCCTCAGGCTAACATCCTTGATAAAGAGATGCTCCGTCAATTTCACCTTGCGCATCCTAGATCTCTTTCTTGGGTTGTAGCACTTAATATGGAACCCAACATTATAGCATGGGTTATTTTTCCCTATATGCATCACCTTGCACTTATCCACATTAAATTTCATCTGCCATTTGGATGCCCAATTTTCCAGTCTCACAAGGTCTTCCTGCAATTTATCACAATCTGCTTGTGATTTAACTACTCTGAACAATTTTGTGTTATCTGCAAATTTGATTATCTCACTCATATTTCTTTCCAGATCATTTATAAATATATTGAAAAGTAAGGGTCCCAATACAGATCCCTGAGGCACTCCACTGTCCACTCCCTTCCACTGAGAAAATTGTCCATTTAATCCTACTCTCAGTTTCCTGTCTTTTAGCCAGTTTGCAATCCACGAAAGGACATCACCACCTATCCCATTACTTTTTACTTTTCCTAGAAGCCTCTCATGAGGAACTTTGTCAAACGCCTTCTGAAAATCCAAATATACTACATCTACCAGTTCACCTTTATCCACATGTTTATTAACTCCTTCAAAAAAGTGAAGCAGATTTGTGAGGCAAGACTTGCCTTGGTAAAGCCATGCTGACTTTATTCCATTAAACCATGTCTTTCTATATGTTCTGTGATTTTGATGTTTAGAACACTTTCCACTATTTTCCCTGGCACTGAAGTCAGGCTAACTGGTCTGTAATTTCCCGGATCGCCCCTGGAGCCCTTTTTAAATATTGGGGTTACATTTGCTATCCTCCAGTCTTAACCCCCGATAACCTACCCCAAACCCCCCCCCTACGTGCACCGAGTCTATCTTGCATAGGCTGCTGGCACGTGCAAAGCCCCGGGATGCGCGTAAGTCATGGGGCTTTCCTGGGGGGATGTCAGGGGCGTGTCGGGGGGCGTGACGCGGCCGGCGCATCATCGGGGGCATGTTGGGGGCATGTCGGGGGTGTGTCGTGGCCGGCACGTCATCGGGGGCTTTCCGGGGGCGTGGCCATGGCCTCTGGACTAGCCCCCGGACTGGACCATGGCGCCAGCGGCCGGCCCGGTGCGTGCAAGTTATGCCTGCCTCGGGCAAGCGTAACTTGTGCAACACAGGTAGGGGGGGGTTTAGATAGGGCTGGGGGGGTGGGTTAGGTAGGGGAACGGAGGCAGGCTGCGCGGCTCAGCGCACGCAGGCTACCGATTTTGGGCAGCCTTGGGCACGTCGATGTTATACTCATGGACCCTTGGGCCAGTTGGGACAGAAGATGGCGTGCTGTGCGGTCTGCAGCAAGTGTCCCAACCAGGAGGCGGTTCGGAAAGCCGGAGTGCTTTGAGATGCTAGACCACGGAAGAGTCCTATGCGACCAAGAACTCTGCACCCCCTGGAAGGATGGCAGGCGTTGAACCCCAGTAGTCGAAGACTCTTCATCCTGGAGACCGGTACTCCCCCAGGAGGAGCCCTTAGGAGTCCAGCCGCTGGGACTTGTGGAGATTCACCCTGGAAGCCGAAGTCCCCCCAGGAGGGGCCCATAGGGACTCGGCCACTGGGACTTAGGTGACTCCCCGATGGTGGAAGATGGTCCGGATGCAGGCGCCTCCTGCAGGTCGTGGGTTCTGGACGGCTGGCACCTCCAGCAGGTCGTAGGTTATCCAGTAGTCGGTCCAGGAGTCAGAATCCAGAGTGGTCCGCAGCCAGTCCAGGGGTCAGTGTCCAGAGAGCGGTCCAAAGCCAATTCAGGGGTCGAAGTCCAGTGAGCGGTCCAAAGCCAATCCAGGGGTCGAAGTCCAGCGAGCGGTCCAAAGCCAATCCAGGGGTCGAAGTCCAAAAGAAGCAATCCAGCAAGGAGAGCAAGGCAGGAGCGGGACGAAGAAAAAGAACCAGGAACACAGCTACAGCAGGCCGAAGACCAGGAACCTTGTTGCAAGGCACAGAGGAGAGCTAGATGCAGGGTACTTGTACCCTGAGGGCGTCTGACGTCATCTTCAGTGCAGCTGAGCATTTTCCTGCTCTGGCCCCTTTAAATGGGACTCCTCCCCGCGCGCGCGCGTCAGGGGGCGGGACCAGCCGCGTCAGAACGTCGGCGTCTCTCCCGAGGAGGGAGAGACGCACTGGAAGGCCTGCAGGCCCGGGGCCTGCTGCTACCAACCCGGGGAAGGCTCGAAACGGCCCGGGCCGCCCCCGAGGTAGGTGGAGGGCCCGGGGCAAGGCCCGGGACCGCAACAGTCGACCCCCAATTTTAACAGATACGTGCGGCTACACGCGTATCTATTGAAATCCAGCGTACTTTTGTTTGCACCTGGTGCGCGAACAAAAGTACACGCGTGCGTAGTTTTATAAAATCTGCCCCATAGTGAATACCCCCACTCCAGTACTGCCAAATGATTATCTAAAATGCTTTTGCTTGCTGCCAGCCCTTTCCCAGTCTGCAGGTGCACTCATCCTCTCCCTTTCCCACATTTAGAAAAATAAAACCTGAGAAGGGAAAAGTGTTTTTACCTTTTCAGGGAACTAGACTTTTTGGGCTGAATTTTCAAAATCATTTAAGGAAATAAAATTGGCTAGGGCTTAGTTACATAAAATATGTATATAACCCGATTTAACATGCCCTTCTATACACCCTGGGGATAAATATTCTGGAGGATAGAGATGAGGCAGAGTTGACACTTGTGCATATAATTTTTATATTGAAAAGTAGGCACGGAAGTTAACCCATGCAATTTTAGGGATGTGCAGACAAAAAGTTTGCGTTGATAAGTTGATAAGTTGAAGTTGAGGGTCGATTTCGTTCAATATGGACATATGAAGAATCCCATAAGTTGAGGGTCTGTCCATACGTTCACCGGTTCCCTAAATAAAAATTTAAACCCCTCACCCTCCTTAATCCCCCCCCCCCCCAAGACTTACCAAAACTCCCTGGTGGTCCAGCGGGGAGTCAGGAAGCCATCGCTGTTTTCCTTTGCGAGGAGCACGTGACGTCGGCGTCACGTCGGAGTGACGCGGACATCACGTGTTTCTCCGCGCCTCCGCTCCGGGACCCCCGTTGGACCCAACCGGAACTTTTGGCCAGCTTGGGGGTGCGTCACGTGCTCCTCGCAAAGGAAAACAGCGACGGCTTCCTGACTCCCCACTGGACCACCAGGGAGTTTTGGTAAGTCTTGGGGGGGTCAGGAGGGTGGGGGGTTTAAGTGTTTATTTAGGTTCAACGTATTCAACGTAGCTATGTTGAATAAGTTGAAAATGCGATGCGTTGCGCATCATCACTTTTTTTAAGTTAAAAAAAAAATAAGTTGCGTTTTACATATGCGTTCAAAACGAATGCACACCCCTATGCAATTTACATACTGTGAAGAGCAAGTGTAACCTTGTGTGGGTTATTTTATGCAGGGTAAAAAGGCAATGACCAAAGCATTTTCAAAGCAAAACATAAGCACTTAAGTTTGCTTGGAAAATGTGGAGTAAAGTTACATGCAGGCTTTACCTCATCGTAGACAACAGTTATAAAATTACCCTGTTGCGGGAAAGTTTCAAAGCCATTTATGCTCATAAAACCCGATCGTATGTGCGTAAATGAGTGTTCTAAAATTTACCCATGCTTAATGCATATGCATAACTCGGTTACACATGGATTTATTTGCACTGAGGAGATGCGTTCTGGGGGAGCAAGTTGGGGAGGAGTTGTGACATACATTCAAACTTTTTGATTTTAAATTATGGGAGTAAGTTAACCTGCACAAGTTATGCCCTGCTTGAAGCAGGTGCAGTTTTGTACAAGGTAATTTGAGCACGTTAGCCAATTGCCTGAGATTTTTCAGAGCAAACTTATGTGCATATGTTTGCCTTGAAAATATTTGGTAAAATCTGCATGCACAATGTGTATGCAGACTTTACCGCTGTGCAGGCAGTTATAAAATTACCCTCTTAATGGAAATCTCCAAGCAAGCATTGAAATTTAAACACAGAAATGTCAAAAGACTAATAAATACAAACTGAACATCAGAGTAATAGCAAGAAAACCTGACTCCCTGGACTTCAAAATTGACTGACGTTAAGATTATAATACTTGGAACTACAGGTTGAAGATATTATTTCCCACTTAGAATCATTCTGAACGGGGCTCTATTTTGCTGCTATAATCCAAAATGTCCTCTCTATATGTCATTTATGACATTCCTAGACACCTACATTTTCTCTAACTACTGTTTGTTCCTTCCTGTGCGGTCACTGGCAGCTTCTTTCAATCCTTCTTGCTTCCTGAAATTTAATTTTGTATCTGTATTATTCTGCCCTTTAAGGCAGTGTTTCTCAACCCTGTCCTGGAGGTTCACCTAACCATTCGGGTTTTCAGGACATCCACAATGAATATGCATGAAAAAGATTTGTATACACTGGAGACTCGTTATATGCAAATATATCTCATGCATATTCATTTGGGCAATTCTGAGAACCTAACTGGATAGGTATGCCCCCAGGATACTGTTGGAAAGCATTGTTTTAAGGAGTTAGTGCCATTCACTGACTCTTCAAACTGGAAATACTTTAAACCTGTGAATGTGCACTGATTTGATGCATATTAAGTTCTAGATTGTAGAAAGAAAAAGGCCAATGTGATAGTGTTTCAGGATAGATGTTAATCTAAAACCTAATAGGCTGTCAAATTTGAATGGAGTGTGTTTTTACCCAGGATGATTAGATGATAGAGGTTATCACTTACAACCAGAACTAATTTTTGGACTGACTGGGTTTTCACTCCCAAAAACATTTTAGCGCATTGTACTTGCATAGTTTGTTTGGGTTGTTGAAATAATGAAAAAACGAAAATAAATTAGTGTGATGACGGATAATATGTGTCTTCTAAGTTCAACAATAGAGATCTTTTGTTGCATTTGTTGTGTTTTATATTTTCTTTGGCATCTCTTGAAGGTCCATATTCAGACACAGTCCGAATAGCAAAGCTTGCCAGATAAACTTATCCGGCTAACTTTGGAGGTTTATTAAATAGTGCAGCTGCACTATTGAATATTGCCGGCTAACTTTAGGATAGGTCTTTGGCCTGACCAGGGTTATCTGGCTATGGGGTGGATTTATCAAAATGCGGTAAGTACCGCATGCGATAGCAAAATGGGCGTGTTTTATGCTAATATAGCATTTATCGCAATTTGCGCTAATTACCTGTGCGAAGAGCTAAGTTAGCGCAAATTGCAATACCATTTCAGATTCTGTGACAAGTGCCAGACCTGTTGTATTTCCTGCATTCAACCACTCCAAGATGAGATTTGGGCAATGTTCTCTCAACCTAACTTGATGTTACCCAGGTAGAGCGTCCATCAAGCTAGGTTGAGAGAACATTGCCCAAATCTCATCTTGGAGTGAGTTTCCTCACTCCGAAGGCCATCAAATCTTCACAAGAGACCACTGTTCTGTTCGTAGGTATCATGTAGAATGTCAAAGTGGCCCCTAACCCCCTACACTCTTACCTAATCCCCACCTCGAGTTACTAGGTGGGCCTTCCATAGGGATACAAATACCTGCCTATGGGCCATGATATTATGGCCAGTCTCTCTCTCTCTCTCTCTCTCTGTCTCTCTCTCTCTCTCTCTCTCTTTCTCTTCCTCTTCCTCTTCCTCTCCTGAAATCAGACTTATGGGAGGCAGCTAATGTTTGTATCACACCATACAATATGGTGCAAAAATACTTATTGCATTTTGAAAAATGACACCCCCCCCCCCCCAAGCAGATTTTATAAGCCGCTTATGTATGCACATATCTCCCACTGTGCACAGAAATGAAAAGTTTAGAAAAAAGGGCTGGGCATGTGCATCTCTTTTATTTTAAATTACTTTTTGTAAACCATTTTGATAAAACATACATTTTAAAAACGGTATATAAATACTTTTAAATAAATAAATAAATAGTCTGGGCGGGCCATGGGCATTCTGGGATCCCATGCCGTGTAACCTTACTTTCTCCTATGGATGACTTGTAAGTGTAAAACAAATTTAGGAAAGTCAATGGGGTTTTAAGGGTCAGAGCTAACAGGGGAAGGGGGGCTATTAAACTAGGGGGGATTGCAAGACCTATCCTAAACTGGGTGAACTGGAAAGGAACTGGGAAAACAGCAAATGGCATCAGCTCGTGACCCTTGTAAAATTTCCCCACTTACATGGTAGACGCGGGATTTGCGCACACATGCGCACGTCCATTTAAAGTTGAGCACACATGTACGTGTGTCCAGGCTATTTTATAATATGCACGCATATGTGTATGTTACAAAATGGACGTGTCTCTGTGCGCAGGTCGACGAGCACACACACGTGTGTGCCCGCATGCCTGTTTAAAAGTTACCATCTTAGCTGCCTAACTCAACTCCTCCCAGTTACTCCCCCAGAAGGCCCCTAACTTAGCCAACTAAATTCTAGCCGGCTATCTTATCAGCCAGCTATCTTATCAGTCAGCTATCTTATCAGCCAGCTAGAATTTAGCTGGATAAGTGTCCAAATAGTCATTTAGCTAGCTGACTTCTGAGTGAGCTGGCTAAAGGCTTTTGAATATGGGCCTCCTTATTTTTATGATTCTGCTGTTTGCTGCCATAACAATGTCCTCGTCATGGTTCTCTGTGTACCACTTCCCTGTATGGTGAACTTTTGGATTTCATGCTTGAAATCCCAGTTAGGCTATGCTAACCGCTGTCTTAAGGATTGAGACTGTGCTTTTCTGGGCCCAGCTTAAAACAACTCAAAGGCAGAAGAACTTAAAATGACGTAGTTGCAGCATGATAGGGGTTATATATTTATATAATCTTTAGAAGCAAATCCTAACCATATATGGAGGAAGTTAAAGTTGTTCACCTGAAAAAAAAATGGTGATTTCTTAGGAAAAAGGTAAGCTTATGCATAGGTAATAGTTACATGTAATTTGGTATAAGATTCTTGGGAATTACTGAATATTGATGCATATTCATATAAAGTGTGCTGTGTTGGCTGTTGGTTTGTCCAGTGCTTGTTATCAGTGTCTTAAGATCATTTATAAGGTGTCATAGCTTAGGTTGCAGTTGATGGGCTGTACTGTTTGTGAGCACACGATCAGATAATAAAATAAGGACTTAGTGATTACAAATGTTTCTTTAAAGTATTTAAATTGATACAAACAGAGTGTACAAGGCCAGATCAAGGGGCCTCACGGATAAGTCCCATTTAAGGGATTTTCCACAATTTTGGTACATTAGCCTGGGAGGGGGGGAGGAGGGGTAGAGGTCTTCTCTGGCTTTGTGGAAATTTTGCTTCCTTATATTCTTTCTTTTTTCTTATGACCAATGATTCATCTGCAACTGAGGATTTCCAGGATTCTGAGCTATGGTTAGTTGCCTGTGACTGTGCACTCATAATTGCCTGCATCTTCCACCTTATCTTTTTGGCTTTAGTTTACCAGCTATTCCCCTTGCTTCACCCCGGCTCTCCCCAGTAGTCTTCTGGTGAGTGTGGTGTTTCTTTACATTACTTGTTTGCTTTCCCTGTGTCTTTCGTGGTTTTTGTGTCTTTGTGTCTCTCCACTTTGCTCCAGTGGGGAGGTCTCTACCCTCCACCGCAGCGAATGGGGGTGGAATATGGGTTCTGGTTTCTGGATAACTGGATTTCTGGTTGTGTCCCCACTTGGCGAAAGTGTGAAAGAAAAATGAAATACTTGTAACTAAAGAGCAGTGTCCCTTAGGTAAATAAAGGGCAGCATCCCTTGATGAATAAAGGGCTGTGTCCTTGTGGTAAGGAGCTGCATCTCCGTGTGGTAAGGGACATGTCCCTAGGTTTAGAAATGCAAGGGTTGGGTCCCTATTTTGGAGCACCTGATAATTGGTGATTGGTATCTCCCCCATCAGCCGGCACAGGCAGAGGGAGAGAAGTGCTTGGGGGGGGGGTAATAGACACTTGATGTAGTGTCTCGGGAAAATTGTGTCTTGAAAACAGTTTCGTGTGGTGTCTTTCTTGTGTCAAATGTTTCTGGTGTGTCAAAGAGAAAAGGGAGAGTCAGTCTGGAAGGAGAGGGGCTCCTGGTATATCTTTACCACTTGGTGATACAGGGGGCTGTTGTGTGTGAGTGAGAGGGTGACTCAGATACGATATGGGGAGTGCCTGGTGATTTAGATTTTTATTTTTGTCATGGGTCATGGCTTTTCTATGCCTGTACCTGAGCCACCTGTTAAAACATCAGCCAGTTGGATGTGGCACCACTATTAACTCACTGATGTTATTTACTTGAGGAGATGACATTCTTGTGCCAGATAATAGGCAGATGCAGTTTCCCCTTGAGGGAACCTTTGATATGGGATGAAATTGTATATCTGGAGAAAGTTTGGAAAGAAAGAGAAAAAATTAAGGCAGGTGAATGTTTAACCTATTAGCATGGGCAGCATGAAGTATCATTTAGGATGGATTAATCTATTAAAGCAATTTTAAAAGATTCTTTGTGGTGTTGGTTCCGCCCTGACT
The DNA here is from genome assembly GCF_901001135.1 of Rhinatrema bivittatum. Taxonomy (NCBI): domain Eukaryota; kingdom Metazoa; phylum Chordata; class Amphibia; order Gymnophiona; family Rhinatrematidae; genus Rhinatrema; species Rhinatrema bivittatum. The sequence goes on along the minus strand of NC_042616.1, from coordinate 162,512,493 downwards.
TATCTGATGTTCCATTGCAAGCAAACTCCTGACCTGATTCATTTCATTGATGGCTCCTGCCTGCAAGGGGAGCAATACAGGACAGGCATGCTGTGCGCACTTCCCCTCTAAAGCCATCGAGGCAGCCACGCTCCCATCCAAAAATGCCTTAGCAAAGGTGGCAGAACGGTTTTCCTTAACCAGGACCTGCTTGTTGGCCACAGATGCATTGGTCACTATATGCACAGGTTCACAGTGTGCCTTCGGCATGGTCCATAAATTGGGGGGCCATTTGGCAAGCTAGAAGGTTCCTGACTTCCTCTGGCTCCCCCATCAAAAATTTTGAATTTATTCAAGCACTGTTGTACTGTTTTCTCCCTCCATTGGGGAAATCTCAAAAAAAAACAAAACAGCATTGCTTGAGGCAAAAGAAGAAGTATCACACTGTCTTAAAAATGATCAGTCTGGAGCAACAGATACAGGCAGTAAAAATGGTATTTGTAGCTGTAAAGCAAGGAGAGGTGAGAAAGGGCTTGCCCCCCACCTATGCTACCTATAGCCCAGCCCCTCCTTGATATACTCCTATCCTTTTATATCCAGTCATTGTTTCCTCCTATACTGACTCTCCATTGGAGGATATTCAGGACCTTTTCTAACACCAAATGGAGATTAAAAACAGCATTGAATGAACTGTGCAAGCTGATTTAAGATCTGGGGCACATCTGTTTATGAGGGTCAAACAGATGTACCCCGATTTAAAGTGTTGTGTTGCATATTTAGGCTGTTCTAGTGCGCTCACCACTTCTGACACAAAATATGTATCAGCAATATGCTCGTTGTCACATATTGAAACTTGTTTTGCATCCCAGGATATATCAGATTTCCCTACAAACCATGAGAACGAATGTTTGTTTTATACAACTTGAGATATATTTCCTGAGTCAATCAGAAAAACTCAGAGAAAAAGGGCAGCAACAGCTGGAAATGAAAAGGGAAAAGGGGGGTGTTCTGCTTAGCACAGTGCATAGCTCCGTCTTCAGCCGATGACTGCTAAACCCGTGAAACCCACTGCACTGTTTAGAAAGAAAGCCCAGTGGGGGTTATAATTATAATTATATTAGTTATCAGAAATGTTGAATGCCCTTTTGTTTTGAATACCCAGAAGTTAGATATGAATTCCAATATCCTCACGGGAAGCAAAAGCAATTATTTTCTCTATAAATTTTATGTGGAGTTGCAAGATACTTTCAGTTTCTAATGCTTCTGAGATACATTTAAATATTGGCTAATCGGGGGAAAAAACATTCAGGCAACAGCTTCCTGTTCTGCACAAGCTTCATTATAAATCATTGACTCTTTTATTTTCCTTATAATTCTAGTAATTACCTAACAGCTTCCTTTTTATGTAATTTCTTTCTAAATTTGAAACAAACACTATGAAGGACAGAAAAAGGAAAAGAGGATGGACTTTTCAATTGCCAGAAAATACACATATATAAATTCCTATGCTAGCAGATTCATCAGAATAAGCTGCATTTTTTTCAGAAGCTATTAGCAAAAACCAAATAATTGCACTAGGTTTTTACAAAAACCAACAAGACTATCTTTAATTTTGTAACCTTTTTGAAAAGATCTAGTGTCTCATTCTGCATTTTTAGATGTGTTAGTTTTAGCTTCTGCTTTTTGCACAGAGATACTGCCCTTGGCCTACCCAGATTTATGTCATTTTTTGTTGAGCCAACGTAAGCGTGACTGGCCAGAATAATTCTTTAATGAAGCATCCCATGTTATTATTAACAGATTTTCTGACCATGCTCAATCTTAGTTTTCTTTTTCTTGTTATGAGAAAAAAAAGGAGTGATGTCGTGCTTCTTACTTGAGATTTTTGGTGCTTCATTGGGACCTTAGATTGTTTTAAACACTATAGCACTGTAATGTTTGATTTTCTCTCAGAGACTGCTCTGCTGAGATATTCTCCAAAAATGTCTGCAGATATCTTTAAAGCATGTGGGAGGGCATGACGCCCTCTCTGACATTTAACTTTTTCCTTCCTCAATGAAACTTTGTTCCCCTTTTAGGTGCTGGACCTGATTTTTGTATCTGACCACCTTTTCTTGTAGAATGAAATTACTGAAGATCAGCTTGTAGAAGCATAAAAAATGTGTAATCTGCCCCATGCGAGGTCCCAATGGATGTTCAGTGGTCCCTTTCACCATCTTGCCTTCCTTCGCTTGCCTGGCTCCTATGCCTCCATGCACACAAGAGGGGGGGGGGGGGGGGGATGGGGGCAGGGGGCATGATATTTTGTTTGTGTTGTAAAAAATAAAATATGAAGTACCTCACAATCCATAACATAAGAAAAGGCCTTTGAGTTACATCACCGCACCTAAAAGCCTCCTGGGGACCTTTTGTTAGATTACAGATAGATTCTATTAGTATGCCATAAGTGATGAATGGAAAAATATTCTGCATGTTGTCTGGGTAGACCGAGATGTTTCCTGTAGCAAAAGATGGTGCCATAATGTGTAAAGAAGCTAACTGAAGTCATACCATGCTTTGGAATCCCAGAGACAATTCAAAGAGATAAGGGTACAGATTTTACAGGAAAGATGATGCAAGAAATGTGAAAGGTGTTGGAGTAAAACTCTATTGAACATTTATCTATTGAACAGCCGAGCCCAGCGCACGCTGCCTGTTCCCTCCGAGGCCGCTCCGATTTCGAAGCGGCCTCGGAGGGAATTTTCCTTCGCCCTCCCCCCACCTTCCCCTCCCTTCCCCTACCTAACCCACCCCCCCCGGCCCTATCTAAACCCCCCCCCCCACCTTTGTCGGAAAAGTTACGCCTGCTGAAAGCAAGTGTTCCAGAAAAAGAACAATTTGTATCCTAGGTGGAAAGACCCATACCAAGTGCTGTTGGTCAGTCACTCTGCCTTAAAGTTGCAGGGAATTGATCAATGGGTGCATGCCAGCTACTGCAAAACGTCTTATGAACCAGAGCCACAGATTTTAGTGGACCGAGCAGGGTGATCCCGGTAATCCCACTGGCTTGGCCCCTTTGGATCCTGGTGGGGCCACTGCAGCCTTTGTCGACATTAGTGAAGTATGCCTGGCCCTGCAAGAATCACCAAACCGGTGTGTCTCCTAGTCCTCACGTGAGCCCTGGCACTGCCAGGTGTACCCTGGAGTCAGATGCAGCTACATCATCTGAGTCTTGGGAAGCTGAGGCATTGTCTGGATCTGAATCACATTTGATTACTTATTTGAAGAGTTTCCTGACTTATCCCCTGACCACATGGATTCCTCTGTCAGTGACTAAGTCCTCCCAGCTCGTCTGTGGAGGAATCATTGGGACTTCATTGCTACCTTAGCTTGCTGTAAACTCAAAGTTCCTGGTCATGATGTTGTTAGTATTCCTGCTCCTGTGCTTCTTGCCTGCCGAATTTCCTTGCTTGTATCTGTATGTCACCACAACCAGGCTGTTAAGTTGTTTCCGTCTATCAGCTCTGGTCTTAACCTCTCCCATTGCTGGCCGTACACCAATATGTTTGCAACTGTGAATGGCTTTGCCAACATTGTCACAGCACTCCCCATGAATCTCATGCTGCCAGAGTGGGGAGATCTTTGCAACCCATCTGCTATTTGCCAACATTTCATTGCAACCCCTACCCACGTTTCTTAGCCTCTGGACCCTCATGGATGACCCCTATGTCAGAATGGGCAATGATACACGAGATAAGAAATAGACTGGATGGGGGCAGTGACCCACTACCCTCGCAGTCATAGGGGTCATATAACACTTCGGCAATGCCAGGGTTTCTTTTTCATCCCTGGTGAGATGAGCTTATAAGAAACTATATTCTACCATGACAACTCGTTTCACTTTAGGCTATGTAATGCCCCAATTCTCTGTTCATTATCAGCTCACTGTTCATTATCAGCTCACTGATAATCCCTCTTTCCAACATCATGACATCCATCCCCATTGCAGAGTGACAAAAAGTTACTGTCATCCCCTGAGACAGGGTGACTGGGATACATTTGTTGGCTTCCTTGTCCCAAGTTTAGGAGTTGCTAAACCAGAGAAATTAGCCCTTAACCTTTCCTCTGCCATCAAAGACATAGCAAACCAAAGTAGTATAGGCATAAATGCCCTTCAGCAAGAAGTTTCCTCCCTTTCTGGACTTGTCCTGGGCTTTGGACATGTTGCTTGTCAAAGAAGGTGATGGGATGCACCCCCTGGCCAGCAGATGGAGGCAGAGACAAAATTCAAAAGCTGATTTCACTTCCTATAAAAAGCATGGTGCTGCCTCACCTCCTCAGTATGTCTCTGCCTCAGCAGATATGCAGAAGTGTGGACTGGTGCTGTAACAGATAGAAAGTGTTAGCTTCGTGGACCCTTGGGCCGGTCAGGACCAAGGAAGGAACGCTGTGAAGGATTGCAGCAGATGTCCCGACCGGAAGGCGGCTAAACGGACTCGTGGACGGAGGAGCCCTATGCGACCAAGGACTCAGAAGAGGACTGGAGAAAAGACGGCGTTGGCCCGGTAGTTCGGAGATCTTCGCCCTGGAAGCCGGTACTCCCCCGAGAGGAGCTCATAGGAGTCCGGCCGCTGGGACTTTTGGAGATTCGCCCTGGAAGCCGGAGCCCCCCCAGGAGGCGCCCGTAGGGGCCCGGCCGCTGGGACTTAGGAGAGTCTTCGGGGCAAGCCGAACAGGAACTGAAGAACCGCGGAGATCCGAGGCAGAGTCCCGTGGTCCAAGTGAGTCGTAATCCAAGGGGGAGGCAAGGCGGAGTCGTGGAGCGGACAGAGTCAGAACCAGGAGGCGGAAGGCAACCAGAACCAGGGAGAAGACAAGCGCGGAGTCGTGGACGGGCACAGGTCAAGCCGAAGGTCAGAGGACGACGTCGAAGCCAGAGGATGAGGCAGAAGAGGAGTCAGGAAGCAAAACCGGGTCAGCAGGGAGTAGTCCGAAGCAGGAAGCAGTCCAAGGCAGGAACGCAGCAACAGGACAGCAGGGAGCCCTGAGGAACCTCGTTGCAAGGCGAGGAACAGTCCCGGCAGCCGGGCTAAATAGCCCCAGGGCATCTGACGTCATCTGAAGGAAGCTGGGAACTCTCCCGCGCTGGCCCCTTTAAATCTCGGGCCCCAGCGCGCGCGCGCGCCTAGGGGGTGGGGCCAGCCGCGGGAGAACGCCGGCTGCTGCTGCGAGGTGGAGGAGCCGCGTCGGAGGCCTGTACGGCCCGAAGAGAGGTGAGCACGGTCCGGGCTCGGGGCTGAGGTAAGCGGCGGACCCGGGGCCGACCCGGGTTCGTAACAGATAGATTCTTAGTTACTTATTCCTGTGGTGTCTTTAGCAGCAGGGGCTGCATTCTAGGCTTCCAGGAAAACAGGCAAGAGTCCTGAAAAATCCTGGTAGAAGCAAAAAATCTAGATAAACAGTCAAAGAGCCCTAAATAAAGGCAAAGGACCTGGAAGCAGAAGCCCAGGAAATGGGTCCTGGTGGACCTGGGCTCCCAGGTAACAGGCAAAGGGCCTGAATAAACTGGTAATCACAGACTCCCAGGATGGCAGGCATAGGGCCTGATTTCCCTGGTTGAGTGGGCTCCCAGAACAGCAGGCATAGGGCCTGATTTGTGCCTGGTATAAGCAGGAATCGAAGAAGAAGAACCTGACACCACAGTTAAGGCTGAGGAAATCAACATGTCTGCTTGAATGGGAGAATGTTGATATGTTTTACTTGGGCTGTTGTACCCATTTAGCTTTTGGAGCCACCTTCAGGTAAAGATAGCCATGCTCTGTAACTGAAGTAAGAAGTTTTTAGCTATGATAAATTCTTAAGTTCTACAATTCTTAAATTCTACAATTCTTAAATTCTACAATTTTAAATTCTTAAATTCTAAAATTCTTAAATTCTACAATTCTTAAATTCTACAATTCCTCCCCTTTCATTAAATTCTTTAATGAAAATTAAATTAAAATTAAATTAAAATTAAAAAAAATTAAATTAAAAACCTTTCATTAAATTCTTAAATTCTACAATTCCTCCCCTTTCATTTCCAAGTTATTCGTCCATGTTTTTTGTAACTTTCTCACATCCAAAATATTGTTTTAATTTTTGTTAAGTTTCATACTATATTTGTTGTTGTATTGGGAAATGTTCTCTACTTTGTTACTCTCTGCCTTTACCCACATTGTTAATTGTAAACCGGGTTGATGTGATTCCTATCATGAAACTCGGTATATCAAAAATAATAAATAAATAATAATAATAAGTGGGTGTTTTACCAACAAGTGGACAAGGCCAATTAGGAATTACAGAAATGCTAATGAGCAGTCTGTGCAGCTGATTGTGGTTGGCTGACTACCTCCCTGGAAATCTAGTAACCTCCTGGGCTGGACTCAGACTCAGAGCTGCAGTTTATAATCCTGGAACCTAGTTGTGAGATCCAAGTTTTAGTGCCCTTTCTTATTCCAGCTCCTGGCCAGGTTTTGGTTTTTAGAAGGTTCAGTATCTTGTTCAAAAAAAAAATCTTAGAGCCTATAGAAGGTTCTAATGGAATAAGAGGAAGACAGAACCTCTGGAAAGGCAGTGGTACCCAGTCTTGAGGCAGCCTCAAAGGCCTCGCTCACCTACTGCTTGTGCCAAAAAAAAAAATTGTGTGGTGGTTTTCATATAGAGAAATGGACCTATTTATATGCAGTCATATATTAGTGAAGAGTATTGTATATTAAGGCAAGTAAGCCATATATTTACCTCTCTTCTTTCCTTTTGCAGAAAGGAGGCTTCGTAGAGACGTTGGTAAAACCAAATAAAGCTGACGACAATGGCAGACCATTATAAAAGTGGTCCCAAAAACAGTGTAATCAGCTTGGATGTACCTTGCTTAAAACAATGTGAATAGCATTGGTATCTCTTCTGGTCTGTTAGCCCACATGCAACCAAATAGTGGCCATGTTCCCACAGGCAGGAAAGCTTCCTCAGGGTGGGACATTGGAGCAGATAAGTGGGAGTTGCCTTCAGCCATGAAGTTTATAGCTACTGGGGCAAAGAATGAAACAGTTTTCCTTTCTTTGCCCAGGTTGCTCTGTATGATTACTTGTGTTTCAAGACTTCCTACGGTAAGGCTAGCATCCCTCAGTGGAGGCCATGCTGACTGTTTCTTATTGGTAAAGGATCTATAGAGAAAGGGAGGTCTGGACATTAGAACCCAGGAGGATTCATGGCTGGTGAGGCTAGAAGAAGGGAAGGTAAGCAAAGGGGGGGGTTCCCTTTGGCGGGTGTCCCCATCTGCACTGGTCATTGCAAGTTCGAAGAACCTCGGTGCATGTGCAGGATCCCTTGGGTATTCCCTTGCAGGGAGATTAATGCAATCTGGATTTTGTGGTACAGTTTTGCTTTTGTTTTCCCTTGGGATGAAAACGGTAGTATGGACTGATCCTAGTAGAGGGAAGTTTAGCAGAAGCCCCTCCCCATTCAGGACAGCAGAATCTGTGAGGCTCCATGGCATAATCCCCTGGCTTTGAACAACAAGGGTCACAACCTTGATCCTTGCTGCCCTGGATATCAAGTAGATCTGGCACAACATGTAAACAGAATTTGGCAAAATCAAAATGCAGTTAAAAAAAAAATCTTTTATAAGACTGTTCAAAGCATGGGTCTGCCTAGAAATAAATAAAGTTCAGGGTTTGCAATTCAAAGGCTTTCCTGCATATTTTCTCCAAGCTCATTGACCAGATATTGGTCAAACATCTGTTCCTACTTCCTGGATCTCTCGAGGACAGCAATGAGGCTCCCCCCCCAACACACCTTGGGTCAGCAGGAGCTCCGATTACTTGGTGAGGCAATGTGCAATAAGCCTCCCCAATACAGGGAGAGAAACTGGCCCCCTCCTTTCAAGCAAATAGCTTTGTGGTGGACTGAAGGGTAGCCCTATGTCAACATATGCTGTATTTAGATAGCGTTCACTTTTATATTTTTCCCTAGTCTTTTGTATGAGGAGGTCCTCATACTTGCCTCTAAGGAGGAATAGATATTTACTGTCCCACAGAGGGTTGGTCTGTTGGCATAAACCATAGAGACTGAGAGAAGAGTGGGGTCAGAACCAGCAGAAACTGGATAGGAGCCCTGATGGAGGACAAAGGGGCTGGGTCCAGGTAGATGACAAAGGTCAGCTGACTAAAATTCCAAATATTTAATTGCAAATTGGCGTTCTAAGAATCAGGAACTAGTGCCTGACCTGTACTTCTTCTATGCAAACTTAGAAATCCAAGAATGCCCAAGATAACAGCAAAATCTTGTGATTGTAGGTTAGAATTAACATACCAGAGGCCTTGATTGGGCAAGGTCTCACAGAAGGAGTTATGACCCTATGAAAGGGCAGGTAAGGTCACCTCTATTAGAGGTGTATTGGGTCAAATGAGCAACTTGCTAACAAGAAAAGGGAAAGCAGGAACAAGGAAGATCAGGTTTTTCTGGGAGAACCAATGGCTGATATCCAGACTTGAGAGGAGGTATAAGCTAGAAGCTCATACAACCCCTGTACTTAGCCTGGGGGCATGGCTAGCAAGGGCTCTCCCTCATTTTAGGCAAATAATTCTTACCTAAAGGAGCATGATATTCTTTGGCCAACCTTGGTGCTATAAGGACTACGCTACATAGAGAGGATAGGTAAGGATGTAAGATTAGGACCTCTAGTAAGGCAGAAGCGGTCCATGTAGCATGCCTTAATGTCTTAGGGGCCTCTGAGAGGTCAGTGTTGTGAGAAATATAATACTCTGGGGGATGAGTCCATGCTCTCAATCAGTCCTTCCAATAAGGGATACTAGGAGGAAGGCAGTCAGACAAGGCCCACAAAAGGGCAAAGTCAACATGGGTTCAGTTGAGAATTTCAACTGCATTTCTTTCTGAAAATGTTAGTGATATGCAGGGTGACTGAGTGTGTGAACTCGTAAAAGCAATACAAGGAAAATACTTCCTGGAGAATGTGGGCTTGTTGCAAGGACAGAGAAAAGAAACCTACCTCATCTCACTTGTAAGTTAAGATACAATGTCTTTGAGGAGTCTAGATTACAAGTTGTCCACTGAAGGAAGTCGCCTCAATTTGGCAGGGAACTTACTGTAGAACAGATCTACCATCACTTCCTTTCAAGCACTGTAGAGGAGCATCTCATGGATATGTTGGGAATCCATCTCCTAGGTGTTCTTGAGCAATCCTTCAAAAAAAAAAAAGGATCATGGTGCCCAATATGTCCCCCTGTTGTTTTGATGACAATGGGACATGTCATTCAAGATTTGTTTTTATGAATACGAAAGGTCAAGGTCAGAAGTGGAAGCTCAGATCATGAGATAGGCTTAAGGCTCCTCAAGGATAGCTGCAATTCACTAATGAATGCAGGAACTCAAGCAGACAGTTATATTTGGCTGCAGAGGCCTGCAAGAAAGAAGTGACTTCAAAGGCAGCAAGTGCATAATGGATTAAGGAAGCAATTTACGGTAGCATATGTACCAAAGGCAAAGCCAAGATTCAGAGCCTAAAAGCTTGGGGGGGGGGGCCGCCTGACCCCCACAAGACTTGCCAAAAGTCCAACGGGGGTCCAGGAGTGACCTCCTGCACTCGTGCCGTATTGCAAATATTCAAAATGGCGCCAGCACTACCTTTGCCCTCACTATGTCATACGACCCGTATGACATAGTGAGGGATTTTTTTTTTTAAATCGTAAATCGGGGGAGGGCGGGAAAACCGGCACACCAAAACAACCCTAAAACCCACCCCGACCCTTTAAAACAAATCCCCCACCCTCCCGAACCCCCCCAAAATGTTTTAAATTACCCGTATGACATAGTGAGGGCAAAGGTAGCGCCGGCGCCATTTTGAATATTGGCAATACGGCGCGAGTGCAGGAGGTCGCTCCCGGACCACCACTGGACTTTTGGCAAGTCTTGTGGGGGTCAGGAGGCCCCCCCAAGCTGGCCAAAAGTCCCTGGGGGTCCAGCGGGGGTCCGGGAGCGATCTCCTGCACTCGTGATGTCGGGTGACAGGAACCAAAATAGCGCTGGCGCTACCTTTGCCCTGTTATATGGTAAGGACAAAGGGCCACCGGTGCCATTTCTATTAACGCAGCCATGGCCCGAGAGCGGGAGATCACGCCGGGAACCCCCCACTGGACCCCAGGTAATTTAAAACATTTTGGGGGGGTTTGGGAGGTTGGGGGATTTGTTTTAAAGGGTCGGGGTGGGTTTTAGGGTTGTTTTGGTGTGCCGTTTTCCCGCCCTCCCCCTCCCCCGATTTACGATTTTTTGACAATAAATCGGGGGAATTGCTATTGTATCGCGGCTCTAACGATTTTTGACGATTTAAAATATATCTGACGATTGTTTTAAATCGTCAAAAAACGATTCACATCCCTAGTATCTTCTACTACCGTCAGGGCTGCTGGCACCCTTCCACCAACTCCACCACCCCTGGAATTTCCTGAGACATCTTCTCTGTTGAGTTATCACAGAGCTGAGGGTTTACCTGAACCACGTCTGCTGCAGTGGATCCAGGAAGAACTTCCCCAGTAGTCTAGTTTAGGTTTATGACAACAGCATTAGAGGAGGGAAACTGTGGTGAATTTCTGAATTTCAGACTTGAAATCCCAATTAGGTTATGCTAACTGCCTTCGTAAGGATTGAGACTGTGCTTTTTAGGCCTAGCTTGTAACAGATAAAAGACAGAAGTACTGAAAATGACATAGCTGCAGCATGCTAGAACTTATATATTTATATAATCTTTAGTAGCAAATGCCTAACCATATATGGAAGAAGTTAAAGATGTTTATTCCGAAAAGTAATGGCTATTTCTTAGGAAAAATGTAAGCTTATGCATAGGTGTTAGTTACACAGAATTCAGTACAAGATTCTTGAAATTTAATGAATATTGATGCATATTCATGTAGAAAGTGATATGTTGGCCACTGATTTGTCCAGTGCTTGTTATCAGTGTCTTAAGGTCATTTATAAGATGTCAATTGTTGTTGTATCACTCAGAGCTCTCATATCTTGAATTGCAACTGATGGCCTGTACTGTTTGTCTGCACACGATCAGATGGTAAAATAAAGAAGTAAGCTAATTGCCTTCTGTTTCCTAGTGATTACAAATCTTTTTTTAAAGCTTTTAAATTGGTTCAAACAGAGGTACACAAAGCCAGGTCACGGGGCTTCTTGGGTAAGGGATTTTCCACGCCTGTGACCACCATTATATTCAAGTCATCCTCTTCCATGACTACCTCTACTTACAGGTCATTATGAGCATTAGTGCACATAGCTTTCTACATGTTGCTCTTGTTTCTCATTTTTCTATAAGTGTTTAAAGATGTATTTATCTGAGTACTTTTATTTATCTTAGTGCTTTTTCTACTCATCACAGTCAATTTAAAGCACTCTTCACTAAGTTTTCCAGTCTATTTTTTAATACATCCAAGCTCAGCAGTCCTTGGATCATCACACCATGGTGCGGAAAGCCAAAATGCTCTTGTCAACACAATCTACACAGCCTTTCATTGATCTGTAGGATGCGACCTTCTCTGCCTAGGCCTTTGTCCTTGATTGTGAAGACTATGAAGATTATCACCTTTGTATCTATAGTATATGCTTTACCCTCTCTCCCACAGCCATGAAGTTACTGTTAACATGTTCTGTGCAATACCTAACAATCAGGTCGATACAGTAAAGTGTGCTCCGTCGGAGCGCACTGTCAGCCTGCTCTGGACGCGTGTTTTCCCTTACCCCTTATTCAGTAAGGGGAGGAAAACACGCGGCCCACCCGCAGCACCTAATAGCGCCCTCAACATGCAAATGCATGTTGATGGCCCTATTAGGTATGCGCGCGGGATCCAGTAAGTAAAATGTGCAGCCAAGCCGCACATTTTACTCTAAGAAATTAGCGCCGACCCAAAGGTCGGCGCTAATTTCTTCTGGCGCCAGGAAAGTGCACAGAAAAGCAGTAAAAACTGCTTTTCTGTGCACCCTCCGACTTAATATCGCTATGATATTAAGTCGGAGGTCCCCAAAAGTAAAAAAAAGTAAAAAAAAAAAAAAAAAAAATTTGAATTCAGCCCGCGGCTGTCGGGCCGAAAACCGGACGCTCAATTTTGCCGGCGTCCGGTTTCCGAGCCCGTGGCTGTCAGCGGGCTCGAGAACCGACGCCGGCAAAATTGAGCGTCGGCTGTCAAACCCGCTGTCAGCCGCCGCTCCAGGCCAAAAGGAGGCACTAGGGACGCGCTAGTGTCCCTAGCGCCTCCTTTTCCTCATTTGCACCGCGTCACCTCATTTGCATACTGGATCGCTCGCACCGGCGAAGGGCCGGTGCGTGCGCCGGGAGAGCGGGCGTTCGTCCGCTCTCCCGCGGTTTTACAGTATCGATCCGTATATCATTTGTGCCTACATGAATGAGCAACATCAGATAGCAGTCAATAGGTTTGATGATTTTCACCCCCAGCAGACCACACACTTCCTGGGATAGCATGTCTGGTCAGCAGATAGATGCCTCTGTACCTCTCAGAGCCAAGCCATTAACCACCACTGTCATCTAATGCTACGTGGTGAAATCTAAAACATACAAAGAAGCAAAACCAGGCTAGTACTGAAATATTCCTACCCAAGATAATCTGCAATAAAATCAAATGATGTACGAGGTCAAAAGTGGCTCATAGGCCTTGGAGAATAAGGATGAATTATTACCATTATCTATGTAATGCCGAAGATTGTCCACTATAATTGCCAATACTGTCTCATGCATATGAAAATCTAACTGATGATTGTGTAGAACTTCAGCTTGTTCTACAAAATCCAACAATTGATCGATCCATCACTGCATTTTTTATGATCTTTCCAATATTCAGTAAGCTTGAAACTGGCCTGAAATTGTCAGGGACATTTGAATCAAACAATGGATGGATTGAACAATTGCATTTTTCATACTGGCTAGAAATACATCATCCTTTAGACAACAATTTATCACATTCAATAATCAGACCAACTGATTTCATCCAAGATGATCTAGTAGTTAGGATGGGTAAGGATGCAGACTGCAAATAGGGTATTCTTACCTCTCAGAATCAATCTACAAACATATTGCTCTGCAAAGCAACTTGATGTGAGTAAGGAAAAACTCTGCCACAACTCCATTACCCAAATTCTCCACTAAATGATGTATTTATGAAATCTTGCCTGAAAAACAAGTTTTTAAAAATATGTAACTAGATTAGCCACAATGTAGAGCATATCTTTTTTTATGGAAATTCAAGTTTTTCAAAGGACATACATTGATCCTAATGTCAATAATATAAAGATATCAGCAACCACCTACAGTGAATTAAGAGCTCCTTCCCTTATTTTCAATGGATAATACTGCACATGAGAATGGTAATGGTAGTATTTATTTTTATTAGCCAATTTTCATCATAACTTCAAAATGGTGGAATAAAATTACATACTATCATCCTAAAACAAAATAAAATTAAATTAGATACTGTAATACCATAATCATAAAACTAAATAAAATAAAATTACACAGAATAATCATAATAATATTAAAAATAATAACTTCGAAATAAAATATTACCCTAAAACACTTCAAAGTATCACAAGAATTAAAGCATAAAAGTCCTAATATCTTTAGGCTCTTTAAATCCTCCATACGGATTAATCAAAAACTTGAGTAAAAAGCTAGGATTTGCACAATTTCCTGAATTTCATGTAGTTGCCTTCCAGATGAATATCCATGGGCAATGAGTTCCAAATCAGTGGAGCCTGATATTGAAAAGTTGATTGCCTTGTTCCTTCCAAGTAAATTTCTTTCGGCGAAGGCAGTCACAATAATCCCTTTTAAGAAGACCTCCAACTTCATGTCAGTTTGCACATAATCAACAAATTAAAGAGAGAATCTGGGTTCCCTTTTGGCAAAACTATATGGGTCAAACACAGAACTTTGAAAATAGTTCTACAACAAAAAGGCAACCAGGAGACATAGGATCACATTTTGAAATCCCTTTAATCATCCTTGCTACAGTGTTCTGAAGAAACTGTATTTTCTTCAAGTTAGTTTCTGTGATACCTAAGTAAAGAACATTACAATAGTCAATCTTAGATTGAACTAAAGCACACGATAGCATAGTTAAATCTGACAGAGATAAATAGGGTTTCATTCTTCCAATCATCCTTAAATGATTTGGACAAATAGGAGATCTGCTTAGACATAGATAATGTATGATCCAAATACATCCCTACATTTTTTTTTACCTGCACATTTTGTCTTTTAGCATTCCCCCACAGTATCACAGAATGATGGATATGTTTTTAGCTTTTCATATTTCTGTAGTCAAAGCTATGTTCTTTCTGCTCATAAAGTAGAAATTGCTCTCAGGGACTGGGCTTTAATACCACTTAGCACCTGGAAGCCTTCGACAAATAAGCTTTTCAATACACAACCTGACCCATCTAGAATTAAGAACTTGGAAGCATGCATATCCTTTTTATATCTTGCAAATAAAAATATCAATGAATTCTTGAAAGGAAAATGGAAGTAGCCGTTTTCAGATTTAGGGAATGGAACTTGTGTTCCTTAGGGAGGCAGAGATTTGGATATGAGACAACCTCTGAATTCAAATAGACACTAGAACTGAGGCACTGTACAGCGAATTACCATACCTTGATGAAAGATTAGATATCCTTATAGCTAAAATAATAGCAGTTAAAAAGGTTATCTCAAAGATATCATTGTTTTAAAAAAAAAAAAACTAACTGCAACAATTCCAAGAGAACATTCATTGGAGACCTTACCCTATTTGGATAAGAGTTCAACAGGAATTCTGTAAAGCTTTTAACATAGCTCTTAATAGAGATGTGAATCGTGTCCTCGATCGTCTTAACGATCGATTTCGGCTGGGAGGGGGAGGGAATCGTATCGTCGCCGTTTGGGTGTTAAGAGTATCGTGAAAATCGTTAAAATCGTGAACCGGCACACTAAAACCCCCTAAAACCCACCCCCGACCCTTTAAATTAAATCCCCCCCCCTTCCGAACCCCCCCCCCAAAAAATGCCTTAAATTACCTGGGAGTCCAGCGGCGGTCCGTAGCTAAATCGGGGGAAGGGGGAGGGCAGGAAAACCGGCACACTAAAACACCCTAAAACCCACCCCCGACCCTTTAAATTAAATCCCCCACCCTCCCGAACCCCCCCCCCAAATGCCTTAAATTACCTGGGGGGTCCAGCGGCGGTCCGTAGCTAAATCGGGGGAAGGGGGAGGGCAGGAAAACCGGCACACTAAAACACCCTAAAACCCACCCCCGACCCTTTAAATTAAATCCCCCACCCTCCCGAACCCCCCCCCCCAAATGCCTTAAATTACCTGGGGGTCCAGCGGCGGTCCGTAGCTAAATCGGGGGAAGGGGGAGGGCAGGAAAACCGGCACACTAAAACACCCTAAAACCCACCCCCGACCCTTTAAATTAAATCCCCCCCCCTCCCGAACCCCCCCCCCCAAATGCCTTAAATTACCTGGGGGTCCAGCGGCGGACCGGAATGGTCTCCTGCAATTGAATCGTGTTGTCTTCAGCCGGCGCCATTCTGCGCCGCCATTTTGCAAAATGGCGGCGGCCATAGACCAACATGATTCGACTGCAGGAGGTCGTTCCGGACCCCCGCTGGACTTTTGGCAAGTCTTGTGGGGGTCAGGAGGCCCCCCCAAGCTGGCCAAAAGTCCCTGGGGGTCCAGCGGGTGTCCGGGAGCGATTTCCTGCCGCGAATCGTTTTCCGTACGGAAAATGGCGCCGGCAGGAGATTGACTGCAGGAGGTCGTTCAGCGTACGGAAAAAGATTTGCGGCAGGAGATCGCTCCCGGACACCCGCTGGACCCCCAGGGACTTTTGGCCAGCTTGGGGGGGCCTCCTGACCCCCACAAGACTTGCCAAAAGTCCAGCGGGGGTCCAGAACGACCTCCTGCAGTCGAATCGTGTTGGTCTATGGCCACCGCCATTTTGCGCCGCCATTTTGCAAAATGGCGGCGCAGAATGGCGCCGGCTGAAGACAACACAATTCAATTGCAGGAGACCGTTCCGGACCGCCGCTGGACCCCCAGGTAATTTAAGGCATTTGGGGGGGGTTCGGGAGGGTGGGGGATTTAATTTAAAGGGTCGGGGGTGGGTTTTAGGGTGTTTTAGTGTGCCGGTTTTCCTGTCCTCCCCCTTCCCCCGATTTACGATTTTTTGACGATAAATCGGGGGAATTGGTATTGTATCGTGGCCCCTAACGATTTTTGACGATTTAAAATATATCGGACGATATTTTAAATAGTCAAAAAACGATTCACATCCCTAAGACACATTTTGGTGGCACATGGAACTCAAGTTTAGACTTTTAGAGGGTTATTTTAAGAATGGCCGCATAAGTGCAAAGACTGCAAGTACTTTTTACCTTCAGATTTTGCATTCATCTTCTAAGTGAGAGTATTTATATACATTCACTTTGACAGCTATTCCAGGAAAACTCCCGGCACACATTTACACCTGCTAAGTTGTGTGGGTAGTTTTCCCAAGAAAACATGCGCTTACTTTTAAATATGCAAAGGTGCGCATGTAAGGACAAACCCCCTTCCCCAACCCGTCCCTGGAAATACCTCTTCACAGTATGGGTACAGTTATGCACGTAGCGACACTATGCACGTGAGTTTACCCACACACAGGGATGCCAATTTTCTGAAAGGCCTTGTCTGTGGATAAAGCACTACTTTAACCATGGAAATGGTTTTTGAAATTATTCTCTTAGAAGACAATTTTCAAAGTTTCATTTGTGGTAAAACACATGTTGGCCTGTGTAAAAAAAATTGCCTATTAGTGCAGATATCCAAACTTTATTGAACAACTTCTTAGCTGTACTATTGAATAGTTGTTTTCACGATCTAAACTTGAAGAATCAACACCAACACCCCAAAGAAAGCAGTATCATTAGTGTTGACTTTGTTCTTTACCAACATCTTATTTGGCATTTAAAAGGCAAAAATAAAAAATTAATGTAATCCAACCGTACAGTTGAGTGTTTGAACTCAAGTCCTGTTCAAGTATGTTTTTAGATGGTTTTGTTTGTCAGAATTATGTAATTATATTAGGGATGTGAATCGTTTTTTAACGATTTAAATTATCGTCCGATAATTTTAAAATTGTCATTAATCGGTAAGGGACTCGATACAATAGGAATTCCCTCGATTTATCGTGAAAAATTGTTAAATCGAGTACGGGAATTATTTGGGGGACGGCGGGAAAACCGGCACACCAAAACAACCCCTAAACCCATCCGACCCTTTAAAACCAATCCTTTACCCTCCTCCACCCTCCCGAACCCCCCCAAAATGTTAAATTACCTGGTGGTCCAGTGGGGGGGGGGGGGTCCCGGCGCGATCTCCCACTCTCGGGCCATCGGCACCATTTTGGCTACCACTGATAAAAATGGCGCCGATGGCCCGATAAAAAAAAAAACCCACCCCGACCCTTTACAAATTACCCCTTTGCTTCTCCCACCCTCCCGACCCCCCCAAAACCTTTTACATGTACCTGGTGGTCTAGCAGGGGGTCCGGGAGCCATCCCTTCAATCATACCCTCGGTGCCGGTGCTGGACTGGTTTCAAAATGGCGCCGATCGCCTTTGCCCTCATCATGTCACAGGGAGCGAACGTCGCTCCCTGTGACATAGTGAGGGCAAAGGCGATCGGCGCCAGCAGCACCGGCACCGAGGGTATGATAGAAGAGATGGCTCCCGGACCCCCCGCTAGACCACCAGGTACATGTAAAAGGTTTTTGGGGGGGTCGGGAGGGTGGGAGAAGCAAAGGGGTAATTTGTAAAGGGTCGGGGGTGGGTTGTTTTTTTATTGTGCCATCAGCGCCATTTTTATCAGTGGTAGCCAAAATGGCGCCGATGGCCCGAGAGTGGGAGATCGCGCCGGCCCCCCCCCCACTGGACCACCAGGTAATTTAACATTTTGGGGGGGTTCGGGAGGGTGGGAGAGCAAAGGGGTCATTTGTAAAGGGTCGGGTGGGTTTTTTTTTATCTGCTCAGGCCTCACTAAAAAATTAACGATGTGAATTGGAATCGGAACCGATTCCAATTCACATCTCTAACGATCCGATTTTTTTCTCCCTCCATCCGAACCTGATCGTTAAAACGATCGGGCACACGATTCACATCTCTAATGTATATTGTTACCCGTGCCAAATGATTGCATTGGAGGTTGCGGGCTACATGATTTTTAAAATAAATAAAAGTGCATACATTGTTTCACAATGTAATGGACCCTACAAACATGTTACCATGCAACACATATCTCAGAAATTTCCCAAAAGAGACGGGGAATGGGCATGGTCTGGGCAGGCATGGGCGTTACAGGGCCTGACCAGGCGGCGATGCATGTGGAAATATTTACGTGCTCCGGCGTGTACTGAGGTCCCCTGCCATGTGACTTTACTTCTGCTATGGATAACGTGTAAGTCATAAAATGAAAGGTTCGAGCCATTCCTGAGGGGTTTAAAAGGTCTCGAGTAACTGGGGGAAATGTAGGCTATCAAACCAGAGGGCATTGGAGGACCTAGCTGTTAACAGTTTGAACTGGTGGACAAACTGGTAAACTAGGGATGGCGGGGGCTTGCACCCCTTTTAAAATCCCCCAGCTTATGTGGTAGAGGTCAGATTTGCATGCCCATGTGCCCACCCACTTAAAGTTTGGAACACATGTACACACAACCAGGCTATTTTATAACAGATGCACATATATGAGCGCAAGTTATAAATAGCCACGTCCCCGGTTATGGGCCCACGCACGCGCGCAAATGAGCACCTACACACCGGTTTGAAAGTTACTGTCCCAATTAGTTAAGAGCAGTATAAGTTAGTGAATGGAGAGGTTAGCATTCAAATGTAGCCCCCTTGAGGGTGCTGGAATGGCATCTCCCTGGGAAAGTTTCTTAAGCAGCTCTCTTCAGAAAGACTGTGGGCTGTCCCTTATGGTTTGCTTGATGTTAGGAGGTTGTGAGAAGTTTTTCTGAGTTTTTTCAGGGCCAATCAGAGGAGTCAGAAATATCCTGCTTGGGGATCCTGATCAGGGTTGGGAGGGTATTCCTTCCAGTTCCCTCACTGGCTGTTGGGATTTCCCTCAGGTTGATTTTTTGGGTTCTGACATTTTTTCATGGTAGAGGCCTTTTGAGGCCTTGGGTACGACCTGGATTCAGGGCACAGGGAACCCTATGTCTGGAGTTGCTCAGGGTAGGGAAGACCTGCTGCTCTGTACCCTCAATGAGAAAGGAGGTTTGGGGATGACCTGCTGCAAAGAAGAACTCTGATGTTAAATTCTGTTGAAGGGGTAAAGACTTCAGTTTGAGATCCAGGAGGAAGCTTTTTGGCTGCCTCTTCCTTCCTGCATTGGAGCAGGGTGAGCTGCCTGTTTCTGCGGCATCCCCCTCAACTGAGATCCAGAGAAAGAAAGAAAGAGATAAGAGAATAATCAAAGATTACCTAACTGTGAGTTAGAGCAAACTTGAGACCATTGAGGGCATCCATCAGGAGTCTTCACCCCCTGGGGAAAGAGAGAGTACAAAAGACTGGTTTGTCATTTTTGCCAGGTTGGAAGGGGTTTTCCTCACCAGCTAAAGGATAACTTGCCCACCTGGGAACACCACTTAGCCAGGCTCTGGAGGATGGATGTTTCCCTTGCCCTGGTAAAGAGCCTCATGCACAGTAAGAGGGAAAGACTGTATGAGAAAAGAAAGGCATTTGTGGTGCAAAAGATTTTATTATTTTTGCCATTCTACAACCTGATTGCCCATCAGTAAAGATTATCATTTTGGGCACTAACTCAGTGACTCCAGCATGTTTCTTGGGCACAAACTGCACAACATAGGGGTAGATTTTCAAAGGGATACGCGCGTACCCCCCTAAAACCTACCCCAAACCCCCCCCCTGCGTGCGCCGGGCCTATTTTGCATAGGCTCGGCGGCGCGCAAGCCCCGGAACATGCGTAAGTCCAGGGGCTTGCATGGAGGGGCGTGTCGGGGGGGTGTCGGGGGGCGTGCCGCGAGTGACGTGGCGTTTTGGGGGCGGGCCCGAGGGCGTGGCGCCGGCCCGGGGGCATGGTCGAGGCCTCCGAACCAGTCCCCAGGTCGGGTGATGGCGCGCCAACAGCCCGCTGGCGCACGCAGATTTACGCCTGCTTTCCGCAGGCGTAAATCTGCCAACAAAGGTAGGGGGGGGGTTTAGATAGGGCCGGGTGGGTTAGGTAGGGGAAGGGAGGGGAAGGTGAGGGGAGGCAGAAGGAAAGTTCCCTCCGAGGCCGCTCCGATTTCGGAGCGGCCTCGGAGGGAACAGGCAGCACGCGCTGGGCTCGGCGCGCGCAGGTTGCACAAATGTGCACCCCCTTGCGCGCGCCGACCCCACATTTTATAATCCAGCGTACTTTTGTTCGCGCCTGGTGCATGAACAAAAGTACGCCCGCACGTACATTTATAAAATCTACCCCATAGTGAATGAGAGCCAGCACTCCCAAGAGGACAATAGAGAAGTGTGTACAAGTCACCCTTAGCACTAAGAGCCCTGAAATAAACAATCTTTCCTTCTGTAGAAAAAGGATCCATGCCCTGGGGAATAGAGATCATGAGAAAGCTAGCCTGAGGTTCCAGCCCCAAAGAGACATAAAATCTTTTATGGCCCCATCAGCATGCAGTCTGCCTCCCGGGATGAGGTTAGGGATGTGCATTTGTTTAAAACAAATGGCCTATCTACGATGAATATACCATATTTGTTTGATTTGTTTGCCCCCAAAAACGTAGGAGCAAGTCCCACAAATGAAACATATGTCATTCCTTTCATTCGTTTATGTTTCCCCATTGAAAAGCATTGGCTGCATTAAAACAATAGACTCTGAGGCTGGGCAGGACATGTGGGAGTTTCCATAGCAATCAGCCTTCTTGCCTATGACACATGTGTGAGGTCAGAGGAGAACCAGGATCTGTTGTCAAGGAAACCAGACTGACAAAGCAAAGGAACATATCAGAGGGAAGCATTTTTCTAAATCAGCGAATCACTGAACTTTCCATTCTTTGTATTGCAATCCCTGTCTGTTTCATCTTGCAGGTGGATTCTATCTCTCACTCTCATCCTGCTTTGGTATTGTCTTAGAATTCTGTATTACTACAGTCTTCTGTATCAACCGTGTTTTGGTTCAAGATTAGAAACATTCCATCTGTTCTAATCCTGTTAGTTGCAGTCCCACTGTGTTAATATGCACAGGTTCATAAAAAAACACTTTTAACACCTCACTACTGTCACTGTTACTTAGAGGAAGAGTGTTCTCTAGCATTCCATTCCCTTTAGGGGGAAGTCACCCCAGGCTGCCTGGCTGGTACTGGATATTTTTGCAGTGATTTATTAAATTTTAAACCTGTTGCTAGCAGTGTACTACCAGGCCTGTAGATGAACTCTGCCACAGTATCCCACTTAGAGAGGCTGTTCTAACTTTCTTTGGGTGTGTGTCTGTTAGATACATCAGTGCATCCAAAAATAGTGTCTGTAGGTCTGTGCTGTAGTGTATTCTCTCTGTGTTCAACTTTAGACACAGAAGGATCACTGTAGTAGTTCCATCACTAGTGTCATCAGTGTGACTAACCACCAAATTTTCAGAAATAAAGATTAATTGACAACATCTTTTGTCCAGCACTGTAGCAGAAAAAAGAATCCATCATGTCAGGCAAAGGACATGGGAAGCCCACAGCTACTGGCATGGGATTTGCTAGACAGACAACAGTGAGTCCCCCAACTAAGATAAAGAGGAATTTTTCAAAATCCCAGGAGAGACAGGCATGTCAAGCCACAAGAAGTTGAGATTTGGGGAGGATATGCCAGTGTTCCATCAGTGTCTCGGCCAGATCTTGTTATCTCAGAGGAGAGGGAAAGGGAAGGCATTGGTAGTATCTGTAACAGCAGAGTACAACCCCTAGAGAGCCTATAGAAGTACAAGTACAAGTGATGAAACCAAAACTAGCACCACAAACCCTTAGTGCAGTAGAGGCCAGAAGATCAGTTTTGTCATCCTCCGATGAATCTCCCTTCAAATGATTTCCTGGTGCAGAGATGGGAGAGGTATTAGCTGAAGACCCTGTATTATGAGGTTTAGTCAGTACTGTGCTAGCTTCCACTTCACTGACAGAGAGAGAGAGAGGCAGGAGAACATGTTAGTAAGGGAGAGCAGGCCACACTGACAGTGCGGGAGCAGAGGATGAGTGAATTCTCTGCTGAAGTTCCTAAGGCTCCATCTGGACCACCTCCAATTCACTGCCTGCAGTTCCATCCAATCCAAAGGATGCAGACAGAGCAAAGGATCATGAAAGAAATCTGTGATCTGCAGCCATTTTCAAATGAGGGAGGACCCATGCTTTGTGTATTGTAACTATTGCACAAAGGACATGAACTGAGGGAAGCATCAGGGCCACTAAAGCAATGCTCGAATGGAGCATCACCTGATGAAGCAGCATCCCCTTCAATATGTACCTGGGGATGGTAGTAGTAATAGTCAGGGGGCCCTTTCTGTAAGACAGAGGACACTAGTCTTTGAAAAGGGATGATTGTTCTTCAAGCTCCTTCCAAGAATTCAGCTCCTTCTACCAGTCAGGTGGAAGGCCAGCAACAGCAGTCCTTAGCTAAGCCCACAATGGAGGAAATGGGGTGGTGTTCAATGGCACTGTCATGGGGATAGAGGCAGGCCGCATCCAAAGTGGTGACAAGGACTATCGGTTAGATGATCAGCTCCTGCAGGTCATTGAGAACATGGATCTCAGGCATTTGCTGCAGCTTCTAGCACCAAACTATAAATTGCCCTCCAGGACCATTTTCAGCAGAAAGATCATCCCAATTTCTACAAACATAGTCATAGATGTGTGCAGGCACCCCTGGTGAAGGTACAGGAGAGCAGTGTTTATTCTCAAGTGACATATGGATATCCACAAATGCCTCACACTCCTTCCTCTCTCTGACGGCACACTGATGGACCCTGGCTGAGGTAGGGGCAGGCAGCAGCTCCACAGGGGACGGAGCAACAAGACGGAGGTGGGCTTTGCTGCACACTCACCAGGAAGACAGTTCCCATACCTCTGCCAATGTTTTAGTAGCGATTTGAGAAATGCTGGAGGGCTGGCAGCTGGATAAGAGAGCCAGAAGTCTCAGTGCAGCTTTCTTTATCATCGACAATGGTTCTAATATGTTCATGGCAGTATCTTACGGTGGATATCAGGGTATATGATGCAGTGAAGGAGGCCCTGGGGCTGGGGTCCAGAGATCCAGAGCATGCATACCTGCAAGGCTTACTGGAGAAGTGTAGAAAAATAACTGGACACTTCCACATAAGCATGAAGGCGAATGACTTCTGCATGAAAAGTAGGAGAAATTAGAGATGCCTCACAAGCATCTCATCATGGATGTGGGTACCCACTGGAATTTAACCTACATGTTGCTGCAGAGGCCAGTGGAGCAGATGACACCCCTGCATGATCTGTCTCAGGAAATGGAGATAGGCATCAGTCTCCCCTAGGACATCATGATTGGTCAGTCATGAGTCAGCCTGTAAAAATCCTGAAGCCCTTTAAGGATGCAACAGGGGAGCTAAGTGCTACAAGCGCTGACTTGAGAGATGTCATTCCAATAGTAAACATCCTGTTAGAAAAGTTAGAGGGCTTTCAACGGAAGAGGAAATGAGAGGTGAGGTGCTGCACTGTTTGGTGTCCTTGGAAAACCAGGTGATAGAGAGACAAGGATCTCTGACCAGAAACCCCACACACATGCTCGCTACATTATGTGATCCACGTGTGAAAGGGAGACTTGCACTGGAGATGAACAATCTGACACATATTAAGAGTATGCTGTCAGAGGAGGTCTGTTAGCTAGAGTGCCACAAGTTGAGGCAGAGGAGGGATGTAGCACAGGAGGAAACACCCTCATTGGCCAGGTCAAACAGTAGTGCAAGTCAGAACAGCATCCCGTCATCGCCACCTAGCACACCCTCCACAGGAGAATGGAAAAAATCCTCACTTCTGTCCCAGGTGATTGTTAAAGCAGCTGGGAAGAAAGACTCACATCCAATACCACCAAAAGAGATGGCAACTCAAATCTCAGTGACACACTATCTCACTGAGACCATCGAGGACATAGAGACAGATATGCTAGCATATTAGTCTCACAAGTCTAACATCTGGCCAGACTTAGCGACTCAGCACTATCTCTCTTGTCCACCAAGTGTCCTCAGCGAAAGAGTGTTTTCTATGACAGGAGACATCATAAGCTTTTATCACTCCAGGCTGTTACCGGACTTGATGGAGAAGCTAGTGTTCCTTAAAATTAATCTATCTTTGCTTGGCTGTCAAGATTTTCCATGCGAGTGGCAAGATGAATGAATGGAACATGAAAGTCCTGTAGCTGCTGGCTGCTCTGCCTTTCTGCATGCTGTGCCTCAATAACAGCAGTGGGGCCTACATCCAGCGTCCAGCAACATCCAATGACTGTGATTGACTAACTGCATCTGCCTGCTCTGTCCACGACACCATCAATTGGACCACACTACAACCACCACATTGCTGCTCCTGTCTAGGCCTGATATGCAAGATCGAGGGCTGGAAGAGATGCAATTCTGTTTCCTGCTGTGACCCCTATACTGCCAGTTGAGCCACACTACAACCACCATAATGCTGCTGCCTCCACAGTCCAAAAGGCCAATGCAAGAGCCAGAACACCAAAATGATGAGTCCTGCTGGGTCCCCAACACCTTCAGTTGGGCCACACTACAAGTACCACCCTGCTGCTCCTGTCCAGGCCCGAGATGCAAAGTCGAGGGCTGGAAGAGATGCAATGTGTAGTCCTGCTGTGGTCCCAGCACTGCCAGTTGGGCCACACTTTCACAACCACCCTGCTGCTAGTTTACATGTATGATAGTTTTCTAAATGCCTCAAAAAAATAAACATTCATATTCCTCCTTCTCATAGAGCAACTATCAGAAATGTACGACAGTCAGGGATCTGTCCCTTCAGGAGAAGAAATAAAGGAAACACACTTCCAGTGCAAAATATTTATAACTCAAAACTGTTAAAGTGCCAACTAAAGACAATAAAATAGAACTTGTGGTGCCATTGGAGAGAGGAGAGCAAGGGTCAGGGGTTTCTGATTTGCATGGTGGGAGGAAGGAGAGCACTAGCATCCTTTCAGCTGCTCAGCTGGAAACATTTGGTAAGATGCAGGCTTAACCAGTGCTTATTTTGAGAAGAAGCAGATTATGTGCATCAGTCACTGCCGGTACAGGAAGAAAAGTCCTGCTGGTCTTCCCGGTCTATGCAGGAGCTTATGCTTACCCTCTCTCTATCCAGACAAGCCTGGGTCTGCTCATAAAGTGCAGAAATCCTTTCTGCTTCAATGGGCATTATTGTGCCAGCCTCACCATTCACTCTATGCCCCTTCACAGAGGCCCAAACACGGTTGAAGCATTCCCCTGCTTCAACCCACAGCAGGAAGCACTAAGAGTCCTGCGAAAGGAGAGGTGACCTGTACCACAGAAACCAAAAAATAGACTAATAGCACTAGGAGCTGAAAACCTTGCTCTCAATTGCAAAAAAAAAAAATCATCATGGGGGTCCCCACCCACAAAAGTATTAAAAAGCAATACAGTTAGTCATTGTTTGTCCAGGACAGAGCCTCACTGCAGCGCTTGGGAGTTTCTGGCCTAACTGATCCCATCACACCAGCAGCACACAGCTTACAAATTTTATGATCCATAAATCAACATCTTAAAAGTTCATCAAACTTCACTAAAAAAGTAAAATAGGAACAGAAACTGCTTCAGGACAGTTCTAGCCTGGGCAGCTACATTAGAGAGTGGGAATGGTCAGGACAGAGCTGTGCTGGAAATGGTCAGCCAGGCTCTGGAAGCGCCGGTGGTAGCCCCCATTCCGGCTCACCCACTGCTTTAGGTTCCACTTGTTTGGCAACTTATTTGAGAACCTTGGAAAGCTCCTCATGGCATGACTCCACTGCACTCCTCGGCTTGCTTTTCCCCAAATATGACCTTCGAGGCATGACTCCACTGAGCTCATCTGCTTCTTATTGCCCAAATGCAACCTTCGAGGCATGACTCTGATGAGCTCCTCTACTTCCTTTTAACAAATGCTACCTCAGAGGCATGAGTCAGTTGACTTCCTCTGCCTCCTTTTAACAAACGCAATCTCCAAGGCATGACTCCGCTGAGATCCACTGTCTCCTTTTATTACTTTAGAAGCATTACTCCATTGAGTTCCTTTGCTTCCTTTTAACAAATGCTAGCTCAGAGGTATAACTGCGCTGTGCTTCTATGCCTCTTCTACAAAAACCACCTCTTAAGAATAACTTATCCTTTATTAGCCTGGCTTATTCCAACCCTAACCACTGAGGTCTGTCACTTACAGCTACACATGCCATATTCAAATCATTACCACTGAGGTCCTAGCCATAGATTGCATTACAAACTTACTGAAACACTCCTCAGGATTTTAAGACCATTCTTCACCTATGGTATTCACCTTCTTGCCATTTCTTACTCTCGCCATGGCTATCCATTCTTTTGCACACTTGTGGCACTGCTTAATGAACCATAACTGATTTCATGGCCCATTAGCATTTCCTCCATACTGTGCATTTGGGTACCTACCTACCTACTACCTAGCTATGATGTGTGTGGCTTACTCTTATCCTACTGGACTGGTGGATCGTCCTGGTGTAGCCATACTTTGATAGGAAGAGTCATCTGCCATCTCTATGATTGTCTGTGTGCTCCAATGGAATGAATGGTATCTCCCATGCCTCTCTTCCTTAATGCTATGTAGCCAGGCTATATGGCACCTATGGCCAAGTGAAAAATTGCACCCTCATCCTGAGTACAACACACGACACCATGAGCTGGGAGAGCTTTAAATGGAGGGGCTTTGAGTTTTTTCACCAAGCAGTTTTCTCTGGCTCCTTTGGGCTTCCAACTCAGTCAGAAGCAGTAGAGAGATCCTGGCTCCATGAGCCTTCATTTACAACTCCAGGGGATCCTTTTTTCATCTCAGCTTTCTTTAATCTAGTCATTACAGTGTCAGTCCTGCGCTGGGGGCCATATACCAGGGCTCCCTTCAGAACCCTGCAGTCATGGGCCCCCAGTCCAAACACTAGGTGTCAACCCCTCCCAGTCATGCCCTCCCCACATACAATTAAAGATTATTCAGATTTTACATGAAAAAGGCTATTCTGAGCTAAAAATATTCATCTACAACAACATCTGTAGTCCATGTACTTGCATTGCTGTGGTGATAACTAGAAAACCCTGCAAAACAAGTAAAAGAAAAAAAGACACTTGGAACCAATATGGCATTAAGCCTCTGGTAGCGCATGTTAGGTGTAAGCTTGGCCTTCAGAAAGCCACAAGTAAACAGCATTACAATTACAATGTCCTAAACCTCCCATACCAAAACAGCACTAACTGCCAGCATTCAAGGCAACATTGCAAATATTACACCAGGCCCTCATCATGAATACACCTCCTGTTAAGAAAACAGAACAAACCAGGCTGTTATAGATTCCCACACAGAAACTACAAGCTAGCAGAGCAACTCACCTTGTTCACACATGCTGAACACAGACAAACCCTCACCAGATTCCTAACAGAGAGACTGTAAAATGTAATTAGAAATGTGCAGAAAAAAACTGAACTGGAAATCACAACAAGCCAGATGTATGCAGTGCAACTATGGAAAAACAGAAATACCAGCATTTTTCATAAAACATCAAACAATAAAATCAGGAATCATAAATCATAAATAGTAAAAGCATACTAATAACAATTTTAAATATTTCAAAAGAGCTGATGGATAGAACATCCAAAAATTAAAAACTCATATCACTGTTTCCAAAAGTCAGTAACATATTTCAAAACAGCTGATATATCAAATTTCACCCATAATTAAAACCAATAAGGATTTTTAAAAATCCCCTGCTGTCCTTACCTGGAACATTTTCATTTCCAGATGACCTGAGATTGTCGTGGATTAGCAGATAGAGAGGAGGGAGTTGTTGCATACAAACTCTCTCCATGCTTTCTTTCACACATGCTCATTCATATACACACACACATGCTCGTTCATTCTCTCTCTCTCTCTCTCATGCTCAATCATAGACACATACACACCCACACCCACACACACACACACACACATAATCATTCAATCTCTGTTGCATGATAAGTTATATACAGGCTCATACTCAGTCACAGACTCAGTCATTCACACATGCTCATATACTCTCTCTCTCACATGCTCAGACATACACATACACCCTTGTTCATTCTCTCATGCTCAACTATACACATACATACGCTCATTCATTCTCTTTCATATGCTCAGTCACACACACACACACACACGCTCATACCTCTCTCTCACATCCTCAATCATACATACACACACCCTTGTTCATTCTCTCATGCTCAACTATACATATACATACGCTCATTCATTCTCTTTTATATACACTGTCACACACGTGCTCATACCTCTCTCTCACATCCTCAATCAGACACACACATTTTCATAGATTCTCTCTCACATCCTCAGTCACACTTTCATAGATCCTCTCTCTCACATCCTCAATCAGACACACACACTTTCATAGATCCTCTCCTCAATCAGACACACACATTTTCACAGATCCTCTCTCTCACATCCTCAGACACTTTCATAGATCCTCTCTCTCACATCCTCAGTCATACATGCACTTTCATAGATCCTCTCTCTCACATCCTCAATAAGACACACACACTTTCATAGATCCTCTCTCTCTCATCCTCAATCAGACACACACACTTTCATAGATCCTCTCACTCTCTCTCTCATCAAGCCTCCAGGTATACTGAAGCATGGGGAGGGAGGCCATTCCTTCTTGGCATCGTGAGGGCCACAATGTTTCGACTCATTGCTACTGCTTGAGGCCCTGCCGTCTGTGCTACTTTTCATTGCCGGGCAGGGAAAGGAAGGAAAAGACCAATGCTTTTTGCAATCCTGGGCCATGCTGCTCTACACTACCAGGGCAGGGAGGCAGGTGGAGCAGTAGGTTGATGTATTTTGCTGCCCTATGGGCAGCGCTACTCTTCATTGCCGGGGCAGGGCAGAGAGGAGTCAGGAGTATGTGCCGTGCTGTTCTTCATTGTCCTGGCGGGAGGAGCAGATCAAATGTTTTTGAGGCTCCAGGGGCCACGCAACTATTTACTGCCAGCGCAAGGTGGGGGGGGGGGGGGGGAGGGAGGGAGGAGAAAGCTGGAGACCACTAGTTTCGTGCAATGGCACCCTTAGAGGATGGCGCCTATCGCCAAGATCACATTGGCCATAGGCTAGTTACAGCTGTGTCATCCCACACCTTCAGATCCTTGTGCTGCTCAGCCATTACTTCCATTTTATACCTTTATATTCTTAACATATTTATGCCTGTATCTCCAGCTGTACTCCAGCTCTTACACTTTGAGGACTTCTTGCCAATCTGGTGTGCTGCTGTGCACCTCTCCCATGCTTTTGAATTCTTTATCTTGATACCACTCTTTTTGATTCTTGGTCCCTTTATCTGAAACCTATCATTAAAATCATCCATTGTACCTGAAGACTGGAGGGTGGCCAATGTAACCCCAATATTTTAAAAAGGCTCCAGGGGCGATCCGGGTAACAATAGACCAGTGAGCCTGACTTCAGTGCCGGGAAAAATAGTGGAAACTATTCTCAAGATCAAAATCGTAGAGCATATAGAAAGACATGATTTAAAGGAACACAGTCAACATGGATTTACCCAAGGGAAGTCTTACCTAACAAATCTGCTTCATTTTTTTGAAGGGGTTAATAAACATGTGCATAAAGGTGAACCGGTAGATATAGTGTATTTGGATTTTCAGAAGGTGTTTGACAAAGTCCCTCATGAGAGGCTTCTACGAAAACTAAAAAGTCATGGGATAGGAGGCGATGTCCTTTCGTGGATTACAAACTTAAAAGACAGGAAACAGAGAGTAGGATTAAATGGTCAATTTTCTCAGTGGAAAAGGGTAAATAGTGGAGTGCCTCAGGGATCTGTACTTGGACCTGTGCTTTACAATATATATATAAATGATCTGGAAAGGAATACGACGAGTGGGGTTATCAAATTTGCGGATGATACAAAATTATTCAGAGTAGTTAAATTACAAGCAGACTGTAATACATTACAGGAGGACCTTGCAAGACTGGAAGATTGGGCATCCAAATAGCAGATGAAATTTAATGTGGACAAGTGCAAGGTGTTGCATATAGGGAGTTACACGATGTTACGTTCTATATTAGGAGCTACCACCCAGGAAAAAGATCTAGGCATCATAGTGGATAATACTTTAAAATTGTCTGCTCAGTGTGCTGCAGCAGTCAAAAAAGCAAACAGAATGTTAGGAATTATTAGGAAGGGAATGGTTAATAAAACAGAAAATGTCATAATGCCTCTATATCGCTCCATGGTGAGACCACACCTTGAATACTGTGTACAATTCAGGTTGCCATTTCTCAAAAAAGATATAATTGCGATGGAGAAGGTACAGAGAAGGGCAACCAAAATGATAAAGGCAATGGAACAGCTCCCCTATGAGGAAAGGCTGAAGAGGTTAGGGCTGTTCAGCTTGGAGAAGAGACGGCTGAGTGGGGATATGATAGAGGTTTTTAAGATCATGAGAGGTCTTGAACGAATAGATATGAATCGGTTATAATATTTACACTTTCGAATAATAGAAGGACTAGGGGGCACTCCATGAAGTTTGCAAGTAGCACATTTAAGACTAACCGAAGAAAATTCTTTTTCTCTCAATACACAATAAAGCTCTGGAATTTGTTGCCAGAGGATGTGGTTAATGCAGTTAGTGTAGCTGGGTTCAAAAAAGGTTTGGATAGGTTCTTGGAGGAGAAGTCCATTAACGGCTATTAATCAAGTTTACTTAGGGAATAGCCACTGCTATTAATTGCATCAGTAGCATGGGATCTTCTTAGTGTTTGGATAATTGCCAGGTTCTTGTGGCCTGGTTTGGCCTCTGTTGGAAACAGGATGCTGGGCTTGATGGACCCTTGGGCTGACCCAGCATGGCAATCTCTTATGTTCTTACCTTGGGATTTTTTCTGCTACATTTTCTGCTTTATTTCCTCTTCATGTTGCCTTAGGGTCCTGATGCCACTTTTTTTTGCCACTTTGCCTCTCGTGCTGCCATCAACTGTTCATGACATAATTGCTGGGCAGTCATCCTCTTTCTAAACCTTGAGGCGTTCTTCCTCCTCTTACTGCTTTTTTGCTTCACTTACATTGCATTAGAGAACTCCTGCCAATCCCGTAATCCTCATACCCCTTTGCAGAGCCTTAGGCTACTTTATGCCATTTGTTTATGCCACTTTGCCATTTTCTAAAGTACCATGTGACTTTTTCCCCCTTTTGATTATTTTTTTCTCCCAAGTTTCATTACAATTGATATAAAATTCACTATTTTCGAGCCTATTATAGACTGTAATAATTCTCCCATATATTTTAATGGAAAACAAATTAAACTAATGAAACGAATAAATGAAATTTTTAATTTTCATTTTGAAACTAATCAAACAAATACAGGTTCCAATGAACGAACAAACCGAAATTAATTTTTTGGTCTGCACATCCCTAGATGGTGTTGCACTGGAGGTGGACCCTTGGCCTTGTGCAGGTTTGGTACAGCCCTCTGGTCGGACCCAGAGAGTGCCTGCCACCAGGAGGCAGAGCACACGAGGAGACAGAGGCTAGCTGGAGCTTCGCCAATAACAGTCCAGGGTTTCTGCAGGTTGAGCCCTTGGTTACCCGGACCGCCTGGGCTTAGGTGGGCCTTGGATGGCCTCCTGGAGAGGTAGTGGAGGGGTGTGCCCACCATGAGCAAGGGTGCGTGGCTGATGCAGAGAGGATGGACCAGACCTGAACTGGAAGCTCCGGAGACCTCAGGGAGTTAACAGTTCAAGAAGGCTCTCCGGGCGAGACAGGCAACACCTGCGGGTCTAGTCAGGTGAAGACTGGGTTGGAATCCAAGCAGGTCAGTCTGGTAGTCACAGTAGGCCAGAAAAGAGTGTTCGAGTGAGGTACAAGGGTCAAGCCAGAGTATCCGCCCAGAAGAGGTCAGCCAAAGCAGGGGGTCCGTACCAAAGTCAGTCTGAACATAGTCAAGACAAGGGAGGGTCAGTTCCAGGTGGCAGACAAAGAGTGTAGTCACGTAGGCAGTGGTCAGTTCCAGGCAGCAAAGAGAGTAGTCAGACGGGCAGTGGTCAGTTTCACGCAGCAGATAAAGAGAGTAGTCAGTACCAGAGATCAGTCCGAGAAGGTACTATGTGAGTAAGGATACAGGAACACATGGAGACGCTGGAACAAGGAGACGCTGGATCAAGGAGACACTGCAACAAGGAAACGCTGGGACACAGGATTAGGCAAACTAATTAACCATGGTGTTGACTCGATTGCCAAGGCGAGGTCCTGGGTCAGGGCCTCGCTATTTATATTATTTATTTTTATTTATTTAGCATTTTTTTATATACCGAGGTATAGCATAGTTGCCTTCACTCCGGTTTCCATAAAGAACAACTTGTTACATTGAAGGATTTTTTTAAACTTTAAATTTAACAATTATGGGAAATGGCATCAAAAAGAAGAGGTACTCGTGAACATAGAGTACACAGGATAGGTACACTGAATAGGTAAACAGAGATAACTGAGATCTTCATAAAAAGGGAGCATCAATAGCTTGAAACAGTTGAGATTGTCCAAGGGGAATAGTGGAAGTTGGCAGTTTATGGGATTATAATATAAAGTCATTGAGAGCTGTCCTTAAGAGAATGGTTGAGAAGCCAGGATTTTAGGTCTTTTTTGAAGGATTTTAAGTTTTCTTGCGCGGTGATGAAGTGGGGTAGCGAATTCCATAACTTTGGTCCAATGATGGAGAAGGCTCTGTTTCTGGTGGAGGAAAGTTTGGCATTTGGAAGTGAGGGAATCACAAGTTGAAGTTTACTAGATGTTCTTGTTGTGCGTTGGGAGCGATGTATGTGTAACATGTCATCGAAGGCAGTGAAGTCGGCTTTGTAGATTGCTTTGTGGATTATTGATAGAACTTTGAATTCAATTCTTTTTTCTATTGGGAGCCATTGTAATTGGTTGAGGACAGGGGTAATGTGATCGTATTTGCTTTTGCCCGTTAGAACTCTGGCAGCAGCATTCTGAAGAAGTTGCAAGGGTCTCAAAGATGATTTTGGTAAGCCAATCAAAAGGGAGTTGCAGTAATCCAAACCGGAAAAGATGAGGGCTTGTAGTACGGTTTTGAAATCATGGGGGTGAAGTAGAGGTTTAAGATGTTTGATTATTTGTAGTTTGTGAAAGCCTTCTTTGATTTTATTAGAGATGTGTTTTTTGTAATTTAGATCAATGTCTAACCAAAAGCCCAGGTCTTTAATGTTTTCTTTAAGTTGGATGAGGGTCTTGTCAAAGTGGAAGGGAGGTAATGTTTTTTGTTCAGGGTTTTTTGTTCAGGGTTTTTTATTAGGGCTATGTGATGTCATTGGGGCGTGTCTGAGTCAGGTTTCCCATTGCTTGGCCCTTTAAAACTGAGGACGTCGGCCGCCCGACGTCCTCAGTTTTAAAGGGCCAAGCAATGGGACAGGGCCAAGGGGGGGCAGGGCCGAGGCGGCCGAAGACACGGAGCCCTGACAGGAGCTCCGCTGTGAGGCCTGCAGCGTGGAGGAAGCCAGAGAGGGCCGCAGTGAGTATCGTGGATGCCGGGAACTGGCAGAAGCGGCAAGACCGGAGCTAGTGGAGGGCAGCACGAAGTGAGCAGACCCAGTCGCAGCAACCACGCAGCCGAATCTTGCAACAGATGGGATTATATACATGTGGGAAAAATGGGGTGGGATTTGGTCAAGTAGGTAAAGTACACACAGTGATGGAAGATACCACAGTTCACCACATGATTTGGCAGCTCAGTAAGGTATAAACAAAGGAAGCACAACTCCACAGCAACTATTTAACTGCAAATGAAACAAATCACACCCAAAGGACTATAGATTTACAAGCCATTAAGACTCACCCACAGTTATGCTAAACATTAGACTACAATAACTAATAAAAACATATATCTTGTCCAAAATTTTTAAAAACTTTCTTTGCTGCATATTGCTAATACAGACATGCTTTCTGTTTAATTTGTGAATATATTTCATGCATGAAATTTTAAGGAGGACCATATATTACATTTCATTATTTGTTTATAGTTATTTTTTTTATTGAAGTTTAGTGCAGTTATATACAAGGAAAATACTGAAAAAGGAAAATAGTGAAAAAACTATTGTTAGTAGAAAGGTACCCCAGTAAAGACATTTTACAGCTTAAATGAGACCAGGCAGTGAAAAAACATATAGGCATGTGAGGAAGTTCACTGTCTTCCCAATCCTGTTGTAGACTCAGGAGATGAATTTTCAGTAAGCCTGACTGACAAAGTACACATGTACTTTTCAATCATCCTGCACAGTTCAATCTGACCTTTAAACACAAACTATCTGCATAGTTTGTGTTTGAGGATGGAATTGTTATACAAATATAAAGTATGTACATACCTTAAAGTCATCTCCAGTGGCAGCATACAGTATGGGGTAGATTTTAAAAAGTTGCGCGCGGGCGCACATGCGCACCCAATTTTACAACTTGCACGCAGGTGCACGCAAGTTATAAAATCCAGGGACTGCCCGTGCAAAGGGGTGTACAATTGTTCACCTTGCGCACGCCAAGCCGCACAGCCTTCCCCCGTTCCCTTCCCCATAACCTGACCTTCCCACGCCTTCCCCTAACCTTCCCCCCTAGCCCTACTCTAACCCCCCCAAAATTTTAGTTTTACCTTTTGCGCCTGCCTTGGCCGGCACTCGATCCCCAGCAGGAGACTGACCCCGTCCCCGCCGCACCCCGCCCCTTTTTTGCAAGCCCCGGGACTTACACGCATCTTGGGGCTTTATGCTCGTCGCAGGGCTCCATATACATCTATACCACAAGATGAGGCTATAGAAATTGCTGAAGATTTCTTTGATCAGTGTCCAAGACCGCATCGTATTCCGAGTGAATTTCTGTCACAACTATTGCAAATTGCCTTAAAGAAAAATGTCTTTGCCTTTAACCAAGAGTTTTTTCTACAAGTATGTGGCACTGCCATGGGTGCCACCATGGCCCCTGACCTTGCAAATCTCTATATGCATCATTTTGAGACTTGCTGGCTTACTAATCATCCCTTTATGCAACATTTGATAATCTGGAAACGATACATCGACGATGTCTTTGTTTTATGGAGGGGAAATGAAGACTCATTTCGATCATTTCTGTCTTGGTTAAATTCTTGCAATCCACATCTGAAGTTTTCATCTTCTATTGACTCGCATACAATTACACTTTTGGACATACGCATTACTATAGTTGAAGGAAAATTCATAGCCTCTCTTTATCGTAAACCTGTCAGTTCTAATACTTACCTTCACTATTCCAGTGCACATCCAAGGAACCTAAAGAGAAATTTACCTGTGAGTCAATACATCCGTCTCAGACGACTATGTACTACTACAGCTGACTTTGAAATTCAATTGAAGTTATTACATGAACGCTTTTCAGCTAGAGGCTATCCGCGTTCAAGCATTCGGAAGGCTTATTTGCGAGCCAAATATTCTCATCGAGAATGGTTGTTTCTTCCTCGATCAATAGACAACTCTTCACAACAGACATGTATTTTGCCATATTCATCCGCCGCTTCCAAGATTCACGAGTCAATTTTAAAATATTGGCATGTTTTACAGGTGCATGCCATTTTTCAGTTACCTCCACGCATTACTTTCTCGCGTGCTTTGAACCTAAGAAATTTGTTAGTGAAATCTGACAGCTCGATGACATCGATTACGTCCAGTCATGCATCTGGATCCCATCATCCATGTAACACCTGTTCTGTCTGCAATTCATCCATGTCCATTCAAGATCACTTGATTGCACCCTCCGGCTATAAAATATTTTTGAAACATAACACTACCTGCAATTCCTCAATGGTGGTTTATCTGACCAAATGCCCGTGTTCATTACTTTATATTGGCAAGACAAAATGCCTTCTCAAGACCAGAATGATCGAACATCGTTCTAATATAAAAAACAACCGGGAAATAAACCTTTAGTGTCGCACTGTATTGAACAAAGACATACTTTTGATGATATATATTTCTGTGCAATAGATCATGTTTTACCACACTGGCGTGGGGGAGATCGGCAACGTCTTTTAATACAGGTGGAACAACGTTGGATTTACCGACTTAACACTGTTCACCCATCTGGTTTAAATAGCGAGTTGGACTTATATGCTTTTTTAGGATGATAACTCTTTCTCATTATGTTTGGCAGATTACTTTATTGACATCTTAAAAATGCATGATTCAGGTCGTTGACGTCACACCTTGGGCGAATTTAAAGAGACGCGAGCCTCGGTTTCGGTTCCTCCACCGCTTTCCTGACAAGATGGTTGAGACGCTTGGTCCTGCTTGAATGGTTAGCCAGGTTACTATCAGATAAGTATTGGCTTTATCATCCATCTGTTTGGTATGTAAAATAACAATATTATGGCTTTTTTAGGTAATTGACTCTTGCTAAAGCATTTTTTATGTGCCCCTGATGAAGCTGACCTAAGAACATAAGAACATAAGAAATTGCCATGCTGGGTCAGACCAAGGGTCCATCAAGCCCAGCATCCTGTTTCCAACAGAGGCCAAAACCAGGCCACAAGAACCTGGCAATTACCCAAACACTAAGAAGATCCCATGCTACTGATGCAATTAATAGCAGTGGCTATTCCCTAAGTAAAATTGATTAATAGCCATTAATGGACTTCTCCTCCAAGAACTTATCCAAACCTTTTTTGAACCCAGCTACACTAACTGCACTAACCACATCCTCTGGCAACAAATTCCAGAGCTTTATTGTGCGTTGAGTGAAAAAGAATTTTCTCCGATTAGTCTTAAATGTGCTACTTGCTAACTTCATGGAATGCCCCCTAGTCCTTCTATTATTCGAAAGTGAAAATAACCGAGTTACATCTACTCATTCAAGACCTCTCATGAGCTTAAAGACCTCTATCATATCCCCCCTCAGCCGTCTCTTCTCCAAGCTGAACAGCCCTAATCTCTTCAGCCTTTCCTCATAGAGAAGCTGTTCCATCCCCTTTATCATTTGGTTGCCCTTCTCTGTACCTTCTCCATCGCAACTATATCTTTTTTGAGATGCGGCGACCAGAATTGTACACAGTATTCAAGGTGTGGTCTCACCATGGAGCGATATAGAGGCATTATGACATTTTCCGTTCTATTAATCATTCCCTTCCTAATTATTCCTAACATTCTATTTGCTTTTTTGACTGCTGCAGCACACTGAGCTGACGATTTTAAAGTATTATCCACTATGATGCCTAGATCTTTTTCCTGGGTGGTAGCTCCTAATATGGAACCTAACATCGTGTAACTACAGCAACGGTTATTTTTCCCTATATGCAACACCTTGCACTTGTCCACATTAAATTTCATCTGCCATTTGGATGCCCAATCTTAAATTCTTGCAAGGTTCTCCTGCAATGTATCACAGTCTGCTTGTGATTTAACTACTCTGAATAATTTTGTATCATCTGCAAATTTGATAACCTCACTCGTCGTATTCCTTTCCAGATCATTTATATATATATATTGAAAAGCATCGGTCCAAGTACAGATCCCTGAGGCACTCCACTGTTTACCCTTTTACACCGGCCTGTGTATTGCTAAAGCATTTTTTATGTGCCCCTGATGAAGCTCACCTAGCGAAACACCGGCCTGTGTAGGGCAATAATAATGCATGACTGTTAAGAGTCCTAGTCATTTTGAAGTTATAGATGGAGGACTATTTTAAATAATAAGAAAAAATTATAAAAATTCATTTTTGAAGCATTAAAGGATGATGAAGGTGGATGATTGAGAAGACCGGTTAGTGTCTATGCTAAAGACATATAACGTCAGGCTTGCTGGCACCTTCTTAGGCTACAATTTAAAAATACTTTGGTTTCCACATTTTTTTTATTAGATTTATTGTTGTTGTTTATCACTGACTCTTTTTGTGTAAGTGGTAATTGAAATCTCCCATTATTACCGCACCACCAATTTGGTTAGCTTCCCTAATTTCTCTTAGCATTTCACTGTCTGTTTCACCATCTTAGCCAGGTGTACAGTAGTATACTCCTATCACTATAGTCTCCCCCAACACACAAAGGATTTCTACCCATAAATATTCAATTTTGCATTTAGTCTCATGCAGGATCTTTATCCTGTTGGTCTCTATGCCATCCAGGACATAAAGCACCACCCCGCCTCCCAGATGCTCCTCTCTGTCATTGTGATGTAATTTGTACCCTCCGATAGCACTGTCACATTGGTTATTCTCCTTCCACCATGACTCTGAGATGCCAATTAAGTCTATGTCTTCATTCACTGCTATACACTCTAATTCTCCCATCTTATTTCTTAGACTTCTGGCATTAGCATACAAACATTTCAAAATTTGTTTTTTGCTTGTATTTTCATTCTGCTTTTTAATTGATAGGGATAAATTGGAATCTTTTAGTTCAGGTGAGTTTTTAATTACAGGCACTTGGACTACTTTTCTTATTATTGGAACCTCACTGTTGAGCTGCCCTAATTCTAATGCATCATTAGTATCCTTTGAATATACCTCTCTCCAAACCATGCACTGCTGAGCGACTGCCAGCTTTCCCCTGTGTTCTAGTTTAAAAGCTGCTCTATCTCCTTTTTAAAGGTTAGCGCTAGCAGCCTAGTTCTACCCTGGTTAAGGTGGAGCCCATCCCTTCGGAAAAGACTCTCCCTTCCCCAAATAGTTCCCCAGTTCCTTACAAAACTGGATCCCTCTTCTTAGCACTATTGTCTCATCCACGCATTGAGGTTCTGGAGCTCTGCCTGCCTCTGGGGACCTGCATGTGGAACAGGGAGCATTTCAGAAAATGCTACCCTGGATGTTCTGGATTTCAGCTTTCTACCTAAGAGCCTAAATTTGGCTTCCAGAACCTTCCTCCCATATTTTCCTATGTTGTTGTTGCCCACATGTACCACAACAGTCGACTCCTTCCCAGCACTGTCTAAAATCCTATCTAGGTGATGCGTGAGGTCTACCACCTTCGTACCAGGTAGGCATGTTACCAGGCAATCTTCACACCCACCAGCCACCCATCTGTCTAGTCTACATTCCTAATTGTCGAATCACCAACTATGAAGGCCAACCTAACCCTTCCCTCGTGGGCAGTAGCCCTGGGAGAAAATCCTCTGTGCGGGAAGACAATGCACCACCTGGAGAGCAGGTCCTTGCTACAGGATCCTTTCCTGCTGCACCAGGTTGATTTTTTCTGATCATGAGACCTTCCTCCAAGGAAGTTGGGACTTGGCTACTATGTCTCTGAAGGTCTCATCTATATACCTCTCTGTCTGCCTCAGCTCCTCCAGGTCTGCCACTCTAGCCTCCAGAGATCGGACTCATTCTTTCAGAGACAGGAGCTCTTTGCATTGGATGCACATATACAACTTCTCACCGGTGATTAAAAAATCATGCATGTGACACTCGATGCAAAAGACTGGGAAGCCCCACTCTTGCTTCTGGAATGCTGCCTTCATTTCAAATTTGTTCAGTTCCTAGATAAGCTTTAGATTGCTATAGGAGTAGGAATGTGTCTAATTAACCAAACAACCAAAGACTGCTTCCACAAACTGCACGTATTAAAAAGAATAAAACCCTATTTCACTTCCATGATTATAGAACAGTGCTCCAAGCAATAAT
Organism: Rhinatrema bivittatum; assembly: GCF_901001135.1. Classification (NCBI taxonomy): domain Eukaryota; kingdom Metazoa; phylum Chordata; class Amphibia; order Gymnophiona; family Rhinatrematidae; genus Rhinatrema; species Rhinatrema bivittatum. The sequence continues at coordinate 162,472,524 of NC_042616.1, read as the reverse complement.
ATTTGCGGAAATTGATTACTGCAACTCGATCCTACTAGGCCTCCCATCATCACATACTAAACCGCTCCAAATGATACAGAACACCGCAGCAAGAATTCTAACAAACAAAAGAAGAAGAGATCACATTACACCAGTCCTTAAAGACCTACACTGGTTACCAATCCACTACAGAATAATTCATAAATCCCTCACCACAATCTACAAGAATATCCATGGACTGGCTCCACTCCATCTACAAATAGCTCTTAAAAAACACTCCTCCATCAGACCCATCAGAGAAGCATATAGAGAATATCTACAGGTACCACACAACAATACCACCCAACATATAACATTGAGAGATCGGGCCTTCTCCACAGCAGGTCCCCCACTGTGGAACTCCATCCCCCTAGAACTAAGACAGGAACCATGTCTTCCAACCTTCAGGAAAAGACTGAAAACATGGCTGTTCATGAAAGCATTTCCGGACCCTTAAAGATTCACTACCATCAAATGCAGCAGCATTACTGAACATTTCCTATTAAACTGAAACAGTCACTATCTACCAATCACTACAATGTTTTACTTCTTGCTAAACTTTTTATCTTTCCTCTAACTCTAATCCCAGTTAGAATGACCCACGTTTTATTGTAACTTTTTCTTCCATGCACTTGTTTTACTTTTAATGTATACTCTTATGTTATTAGTTATTTACGTTATAATGTATTTCTCACCCCTTGTTTTATGTAAACCGACATGATACGAACTCCGTGAATGCCGGTATAGAAAAATACAAATAAATAAAAAATAAAATAATTAGGGTCCTTTAAATATATTAGTGTATTCACTATATATCTGGTAGTGGCCTGCAAGGGAATGATTAAACTCTCAATAAAATGTGGGGAATTCGTGAAGTGAAGTTAAAAGGCTGATTTTTTTTGTGTGTGTGAAAGTGGCACCTGACTATAAATTAAAGGATGAGCTAGGGGTGGGTGAGAGAGGAGTAGGAGAGTTGGGAAATACAAACACACTAGCTTCTGTTTATTATCTGCCTTACCGACTATTTAAAGAACAAACACAGAAACTCACTAAATAATATACCCCAATAGTTTACTTCTCCCCAATACTTTTAAAAGAGTTCCGAAGCAGAACTTACTGATTCCTTTCAGCCACCAGCAAGGTGATCCTCTCCTCTCAGTGCTCCCACATAGTGCTCATAACTCAGAGTAAATTAATCCCACAACCACAAAATACCCCCACAGCTTTTTACTCCTTCTTGCAGTAAATTAAAATCTATATACTTTATTTATTTATTTATTTTTAATTTTTCTATACCGAAGTTCCTGTACAAATACAGATCACACCGGTTTACATGATAACAACAAAATTCGCTTAGGAGCGTTACATATAACAAATAACATATGACATATAACATATAACAGAGAGCAACATAACTAAGGATGCATCCAAATATGAAAAGATTTTTAAACTTAATATATAAAGCAGAACATATCTTAATATAAACATGATATATAGTATAAATCAAATAACCATCGACACAGTCAAACCCAAATACTCTTGGATAGTTTCCTCAGAATGTTTTGCTATCACAGTATTATAGCAATATTTTTTTCTTTCAGTTCCTAAACAGTTATGTTTATGGCAATTTGGGATAACAACATATGACTGAGAGAAGGATCCATATATCAAGCTTCGGGTCATGAATTCAAGTCTTCATTTACTTTAGTAAACAAAATGATTTGATACTGACTTTTTAATATGAAGGAACCACATTTTCAACAAAATGCATCAAAACATATGAAAGAAATGAGTATGAATATTACAAAATTATAGTTTATTATCACTTTATAAATTAATGCATTCTTAACAAATAACTTTGAGAGACAACTCATAGGGGTACATTTTAAAACATAGCGTGTGCACCAGGCACGAACAAAAGTACGCCAGATTTTATAAGATACACGCGTAGCCGTGCGTATCTTATAAAATCCGGGGAAAGCACGCGCAAGGGGGTACACATTTGTGCAACTTGTGCGAGCCGAGCCCTGTGCCTTTCCTTCCGCCTCCCCCACCTTCCCCTCCCTTTCCCTACCTAACCCACCCCCCCAGTCCTATCTAAACCCCCCCTACCTTTGTCGCACAAGTTACGCCTGCTCGAAGCAGGCGTAACTTTGCACGTGCCGGGCCGGCTGCCACGTGCCATGTTCCGGTCCGGGGGCTGGTCCGGAGGCCGCAGCCATGCCCCCGGAATGCCCCCAGGCTGAAACCACACCCACAGCACCGCCCCAAGATGACGCGCCGACCGCGTCATGCCCCCCCCCGACACGCCCCCCCCGATGACGCGCCGACCACGTCACAACCCCCGACATGCCCACCCCAAGAAAGCCCCGGGACTTACGTGCATCCCAGGGCTTTGCGCGCACCGGAAGCCTATGCAATATAGGCTCGGCGTGCACAGGGGCGTTTTAAAAGGGTTACGCGTGTACCTTATGCCCGTAACCCTTTTAAAATCTGGCCCATAAAGCACTCCAAAAAATGTTGTACTCGGAGCAAACCTGAAAATGAAAGACTCCTATAATGTCTGAAATGCAAATTATGTGATTCAAAACAAAGATATATACATCACAACTTCCTTCCCATATTTGAAAAGAATTTGTGCTGCTTCATAGTCAGTAGGCAGATATACACGTGTTCCTCTGTCAGTTAATAATGCTGGAGCTGGCATTGTATTATATATATATGTGTGTGTGTATATATATATATATATATATATATATATATGTATTTATGTATATATACACATTCATATACATATATATATATATATATATATACACATATACATACATACATATATACTTGCTTATACGTGTGTGTAAGCATGTATGTATATGTGTGTATGTATATATATATATATATATATATATATATATGAATATGTATGTGTATATGTATATGTATGTATATATGCAAACAAACAGAGCTTATCTTGATTTCCACTTACAAAAACTAACATCCAAAAAGGAAATCGACTATTTTTGAACTTGAAGTGCCACTCACCAGGAGTATATCTGCAAGCTTTATCAAATTTTTAATTTTTAAATTTTTTATTGGATTGTTGCCGCATCATCAGGCCTGACAGCGTGCCCAACTGACATTCAAACGGAGGCCACCCGGTCTGCTAATCATCTGCGGTCACAGCCTTTTTTTTAATAAGAAACTACTGTTCTTTTTTTGGATATGTGGTCACGGTAATAAATATAAATATATGTTTCTATTTCTTCAACACTCTCAATGATCAAACTGAGTTTGATCAGCTGGGCACGCTGATCAATATGTATATGTATATGTATGTGTATATATATGTATATGTATGTATATCTATGTGTATATGTATCTATATATATATATAGATACATACACACATATCTATATAATCACAATGCCAGCTCCAGCATTGTTAACTGACAGGAACACGTGTACATCTGCCTACTGACTATGAAGCAGCACAAATTCTTTTCAAATATGGGAAGGAAGTTGTGATAAGACACTTTTTGTTATCAGCATTCATGTATCTAATTACTCATTAAAAACCTAGTTTGCAAATTGCAAATCCCTTGACAAAAATCACTGGCAATCTGTTGTGCTTAATGAGCTGCCAATGAAAAACACCTAAAACTATTCTGATCATTAATTGGACTTTAACATGGATATTTCCTGGTAATGAACAAGTTAAGGATTCAATGAGTTGCTGCCCTCCACCCCCTTCTTCCTTACCTATTTCGGAGAATCTTAATTAATTCAGCTGGCACATCTTTCCTCCTTAATGAGGCTTTTTTTTTTTTCCCTATCTCCTGTACTTGATGAGGACTGTGTGACTACTTCAGATTCCTTAAAGGTTTCAGTAGCACTAGCAAAGAATGGCCATGAAAAGGAGTATACATAATGATACACCAAACACAGGAAAAATATAAAGGAGCGACACAGGGCCTGATATTTTTATTATAATATGTATTGTTTAACAATGTAACAATTACAGTGAAAAAAAGAGTAGAAATTATAACATGTACCAATAGTCAAATAAGAATAATTACTATTAATAAGGAAAAATAAATTCATGAAATGCATGGTGATTTACTAAACATTTTTCTCATAAAGAATGGGGAAAAAACAATACATTTATTTATTTATTTATTTATTTTAAAGTGTTTTTATATACCAACAGTCATTGTGAACATCTCATCGGTTTACATATAACAAAATGCAGCAAACAGGCTTTACAATAAACTAGTAACTGGCATATAGACAGGCTTTGCAATAAACTAGGAACTGGGGTTTAAAATTAAGAGATAGAGCAAAATGGGGTAACCATGTACAGAGAACATTATTTAACAGGCAAGAGAATGACCTGAGTGCCTATTTACATTAGAAGCATAATCCTTGGAAACATAATTTACATTAGAAGCCTAGCCATTAGTAAACAGGCAAGAGAATGACTTGAGTAACTGTTAATATTAGCAGAGAATCACTAAGAGATGCGTCAGGATAAATACAGATAGAGGAATTAGAAAAGACGGATTTAAAAATCTAATGCGAAGATATGTTAGAGACAGCATGCAGTGAAGGGCGCAAAAGTGCAGATGACTTTACATTCCAAGTATATCATTTATCTCAGCTAAATACAGGAGGAAACAGGGAATAGCTTTGGTGTCAGATAATTACAGGTGATAGCTTTTATGTCGGATAAGTACAGGCAAAAGCTTTGCTGAAGACTAATTTACATATGGGATGATAAGATAATTTATATACCTATTTAAGTATTTACAAATGGGAAGACATGATAATTAGGGTTTATAAACAGAGTAAAGAACTCCTGTCGATGGAGAGGATACGAGGTGCAGCGAGGGAGGGGTAGGGGCAATGAGCGGGTCTGCCAAGTTTCAGAGAAGATCTAAAGAGGGGGGGGGGGGGGGGCGAGGAGAAAGGGCAGAGTGGGAAGGTAGAAAGGGTGACTTGCAGAGTGGATAGGCTAAGGTAGTTCAAGTGTAAGCCTGTTTGAATAGCCAGGTCTTAAGGTTCTGTTTAAATTTCTTAGGGCATGATTCTTGGCGGAGATTGGAGGGCATGTTGTTCCATAGAACGGGCCCTGCTATTGAAAGTGCACGGTCTCTGGTGGACATAAGTTTAGTGAATTTTGGTGAAGGAGTGTGTATTGTTGCCAGGTATTGGTTTCTGGTGTGTCTGGCAGGGGTGCAAAATAAGAGGGACTCTTTGAACCAGTGCATATTTTGGTTGTGAAGTGATTTGTGAATGAGAGTGATTGTCTTGTAAATGATCCAGGATGTGATAGGTAGCCAATGTAACTGTTTGAGGACAGGGGTAATATGATCATTTCTGTGGGCATTAGTAAGGATATGGGCAGCAGCATTGTGGAGCATTTGGGGAGGTTGGATTGCATTTTTGGGGAGGCCTAGGAGAATAGCATTGCAGTAGTCAATTTTCGACAGTATTATAGATTGATATATTGGGCGAAAGTCATTGAGATGTAGAAGAGGTTTGAGTTTTTTTAACTTGTGTAGTTTGAAGAAATAGTCTTTTAAAGTGGCATTGATGAAATGTTTTAGGTTGAATTGATTGTTGAGGGTGACGCCGAGGCTATGTACATGTTGCGAGATGGTAATGTCGGAGGCTCTAAATCAGGCTCTAAAATATCACCAAAATACTAGTGCCCATTTCAAAGGCAACCTTTACACTGGATGAGACACATGCAGATGCCTAATCAGTGTTGTGCTGGAGGTGGTAGGGATGTGAATCGTTTTTTGACGATTTAAAATATCGTCCGATATTCAACCTTCTTCAAGCTACACACTAGGCAGCGCCTAGTGGTGTAGCTTGAAGAAGGCCGCGGGCAGTGTCAGAGCAGGCAGACCTGGTGGTCACAGGAGAAGCGAAGAGAGTGTCCGAATGAAGCGCAAGGGTCAAAGCCAGGGTATCCATCCGAGGGTGGTCAGCCAAAGCAAGGGTCAGTTCCAGGTATCAGTCCGAGCATGATTAATGGCGAATAGAGATCAGTTCCAGGTATCAGTCCGAGCGTGGTCAATGGCGAGCAGAGTCAGTTCCAGGCAGTGGTCCATAGTCAGTGGGGAGCAGAGGTCAATACCGGATGTCATTCCAAATGTGGTCAGAGGCAAACCGAGGTCAGTACCGTGAATCAGACCGAGAAGGTACAACCTGGGAGTGGAGCAGGAATCAGGAACAGATGCTGGCACACAGGAAAGACCATGGGAACACAGACGCAGGAACACTGGAACAAGGACAGGAATACAGGAATGCAGGAACACTGGAACAAGGACAGGAACACAAGAATGCAGGGCTCAGGTGATGTCATCGTTGTACACCACGGAGGAGTTTCCCGCGCTTGGCCCTTTAAAGGGCCGGGTGATCCCCGCGCACGTGTGCCTAGAGACAGATCTGATTCCGACGAGGACGCTGAGGCCCACCGTGAGCAGCAGTACGAGGTCGAAGGCCCTGAGGATCCTGGAGACGTCATGGGATGCCGCGGACACCGGGGACTGGCTGCGGCTGCGAGGGAGGATGGACCAGGCCTTGTGGAGGGGAGTCCGAGGTGAGCAGGTCCGGCCGTGGCACCAGCACGGCCGGGACGCGCAATAATCAGGCTGTGAAGGGAAGAGTTTTTGTTTGACTGCCTGCAGAGACGTGCTTCTGTTAGAGCAAACTAATAGCAGGATCACAGTCAGGTAAATAGCACTATAGTTAAGTCTGATTACAGATATCAAGTTCAAAGTATTTTTTTAAGGGTGAAAACTTTGTGCAATCTTGTCACAAATGCATATATTTCAGAAATTATAAAGTTTATACCTGCATGTATGGTAAAACCAAAGCACAAAATGTGGACCAAATAGGAAGTATTTTTACCAAGCCTTCTGCCATATAATTTATTATTTATTTATTTGGCACTTTTATATACCGATATTCTTGTAACAAGTTACAGATCACCTCGGTTTACATTCAAATAATAACCTTTGCACAAGGATGCATTACATTGAACAGGGAGATCAAGACTTGGAACCAACAAACGGGGATAAACAATTAGATAACTTGGTTAGAGTATTACAGCTGAAGAACATTTGATGGTATATCAGTCCTCAGAGCGGCTTGCTAGTGATGTAGTTCAACTAACAAATATATAATACAGGGACTGATACAAGGATGGCATATTGAACAATGCTAAAACTCATTAATACAAATTATTGGGGTTTTGCCAAGACAAAAAAATGTCAAGTATTTGTTTTGAGGGATAATTTACACAGAGTAGCACAGTGGTTACCCATATAAAATCGGCTATATGCATGGGAATAGCAAGTACATGCATATACTGTATGCCGTTTGGGAAACGTACTTGCAGTGTTGCGCATAAATGTTAACAGGGAGGAAAAGGGGCGGTCTTAGGCATTCAGGAGTGGGATTCAGAAGAATGTGCTCAAATTGCTATTTTGTAAGGTGCATAGCTATGCAGCATATTTGATTGCCATAAATGGGGGTTCTCTTTTACCCCTAGATTCATCAAAATGCTATAATAACTGAGACAGAGAGAGAGAGAGACTCTTTATAAGGCCTTCACAGTATTCAACTATTTATATCACTATAGGAGGGCCGGCTAATAGCTGGAGGTGAGGTGTTGGTGGTGGTTTATGGTTTACGGGCTCCAGAAAGCTCCACAAACAAAACTGGAAAATAGGCTGTAACAACACTGTCATGATGGGAAAAAAAAAGAAATTAAAATTGAAGGCACCCAAGAAACAGCACAGAGGTGAAGGACCTCACTGCTAGTTATCTATTTACCTTAGAGTGATGCTGAAGGACTGAATCAGCAGCAAATTCAAACACAGGATTTTTATGAACACTGAGAGGCAAGATAAATGGCAGTGTAAGGTATGTCACTGTAAATACTTGCATTAATGCCCAGGGAACCATTTTGGAGGTCAGGGAGAGGCTTTTGATGACTTTTTATTGTTGGGGAACCAAAGATCAAGGCAGGAAGCTAATACAGGCCAAGTTTTCCCAAGTCATGCTCAGCTGTTCAAACAAGCATTGCCATGGGAACCTGAGCTTGGCTTGGATAAACAAGCAGGTGATCTGACAGGGGAAGGACACGGTCAGAGCAGTAAGGGGACCCAGCTTCACAGATTTACAATAAATTTAAGGAAGCAAAATAACACTTAAAATATCTGCATGAAGTTCTCATAAATGACAAACAATTTATGGCTTCAGTAAGCACATGTCAGAGTAAGTCTCATATACAGCTCTAAAGTAGTCCCTTCCGATATATAGGACAGCATGGCTTTGGCTATGGCAACTCTGTATAAAGGAGTTACAGTTTATAATGTGAGGAAAGTGAAGCTGAAAATTGACTTGAGATAGACCTGCACTGCTGCTGCTCCAATTACGCTGTAGCAAAAACAGCTTATTTTGTCTCTAAAGTGAATATCCTATGTGAATAAATGTATAAGATAGCTTATTCTATATAATTTTATACAAAAGGTAAAGAGAAGGATATTTAAAATTAAATTGTGTAAAGCTGAGATGAGGTGATTATCATTTTTTTTTTATTAGTTTTACTCCTGAGTGATTCAGAGTGAGGCTGGAATAGGAGCAGAGATTCCCACACTGTAAGTTCAATATTCTGAGAAATTACTAAAAGAGCATTGGATATAGAAGTAATCTCCGTGTAAATAAAGGGAGATGAAGGAACACTGAACACCTGTGTGTAGCTAGAAAAAGCTGACTATCATTGACTGCTGTAAATAAAGAGTCAAGTTCACAAGTTAGCTTCCTTGAATACAAAGATATGTGCAAGATATAAGCTTTTAAAAATAAAATAAATAAATACCTGAAAAGTGTAAGGCTTCTATAGTGGTAAGTGAGTAAGCCTCTACAGGAAACTAAGGCTATAACTTTCCCTGAAACACTACTCTTTTAAAAGTTTGATCCATTGCATATCCTGTAACACTCTTATGCCTGTAACACTCTTATGCCTTCCCAGTTACTCAATCATACTATGGACTGCTTATCCTGTAACACTCTTATGCCTGTAACACGCCTATGCCTTCACAGTTACTCAATCGTACGATGGACTGCTTCTCTAACCAAATTATGGTCTATATACCATCGAATACTGAAAATAGTTTCTCAGTTACACAGTTTATCTTGTTATTGTAAGTTACTGTACATTTTGTTCCTGTTCTATGTAAGGGCATTCCCAACTAGTTATAAGTTACATGTAAACCGATACGATGTGCAAACGGTTGTCGGTATATAAAATTCTCTAAATAAATAAATAAATAAATAAGGCCTGGATTTATCAAAATGCACTAAATATCGCTTGTGATAGAAAAAGGGGCGTGTTTTATGGTAATAGGCAGTTTATCGCAATTTGCACTAATACCTATGCAAAAAGTTAAGTTACCGCAAATTGCGATAACTTTTTCGCACTTTGAGATAAGTGCCAGAATGTGGTATTTCCTACATACAACCACTGGGGGAACCATGTTTACTATCAGGGCCAATGAGGAGGGAGAGAGAGAGATGAGATTTGTGCAATGTTCTCTCAACCTAGCTTGATGGACTCTCTACCTGGGTAATCTTTGAGTGAGTTTCCTCACTCCGAGGGTCATCAAATCTTCATAAGAGAGCACTGTTCTGTTCGTACGTCTCAGTTTGAATGTCAAAGTGGCCCCTAACCCCTACACTAATACCTAAACCTCACCTCGAGTTACTAGGTGGGCCTCCCATAGAGATATAAATACCTATCTAGGGTGAGGGTATTATGGCTAGTTTCTTTCTCTCTCTCTCTCTCTCTCACTCTCACTCTCACTCAGAACTTTGATTTGAGGTGGGTTGGAGTTAGGGGGTGTTGTTACAGACACATTCAGAGGTATCCATTCTATTTTTACCACTTATAAGGTTAAAAATTCTTTAATGAGGTCAGTTTTACAATGGATACCTCTCAATGTGTCTATTTACTGCAGCTATACAAATCAATTACTTTTCATCATTTATAAGGTCAAAAATTCTTTAATGAGGTCAATTTTGCAATGGATAACTCTGTAACAACACCGAATAACTCCAACCCACCTCCCAAAAACTCACCCCAAATCAAAGTTCCCCCTTTACAATGGTCCATATATAGAGTATCAGACTGAGCCCTACAAAGTGTCTCTCTCTCTCTCTCTTTCTTTCTCTTGTCTTCTCTTGTGCCTAACAAGGAGCAGCAGATGAAAAAAAAAATTAGAGGCTACACATGTCAGTGCTGCCTCTGGAATACCTTGCCACTTTTTTCTGGAAGTGCATATATCGATGTATGCGCCCCCTTCCCAGCGGTTTTTGCACATGCAAGGCTTTTAAAATCTGCTTTCAAGTGTTCCTTTAATGAATAGTTTAAAGTAAAATAATTATCTATTTATTTCAGGCACGTGTAGCAGAGTTCAGTAAGTCTTCACAGACACACACTAGGGAACACAACTAGCTTGCAGAAGGTCAGGTTTAGTAGTTTTCAGTCCTGTTCTTTTATTTAGAGAATAGGGTAGTAGGTGAAAGAAACCTAGAGTTTAGAGAGATAAGTACCAATGATGGGAGAAGGTGCACCCAATAAAAAAGAGTGTTGAAAACTAGCCATGCCCACAAGCAGCACCCCCTAGCAGCTAAAAAGAATGGTACCATATACACACCAACATTAAAACAGCACAAGGAAAAATTTTCAATCAGATATGGACAGAGAGAGAGAGGAACATTTTTTGAAAGAAAAGACTATTAAACTTTATTAACATAGAAATGATATAGAAAAATAGAAATGATGGCAGAAGAAGACCAAACGGCCCATCCAGTCTGTCCAGCAAGCTTTCACACTCATTTTTCTTGTACTTATCTGTTACTCTGACCACTGAGGTCAGGGCCCTTATTGGTAACTTTTTGGTTCTAATTTTCTTCCACCCCCACCATTGATGTAGAGAGCAGTGCTGTAGCTGCATCAAAGTGAAGTATCAAGCCTAATTGGTTAGGGGTAGTAACCGCTACATTAAGCAAGCTACTCCCACGCTTATTTGTTTACCCAGCCTATGCAATTTAGTCCTTGTTGGTTGTTGTCTGAATATAAATCATCTTTTCTTTGTTCCCCCTGCCATTGAAGCAGTGAGCCGCGCTGTATATGTATTCAAAGTGAGGTATCAGGCTTGATTGGTTTGGGGTAGTAACCGCCGCAACAAGCAAGCTACTCCCATGCTTATTTGTTTACCCAGACTATGCAATTCAGTCCTTGTTGGTAGTTGTCTGAATGTAAATCCTCATCTTCATTCCCCCCTGCCATTGAAGCAGAGAGCTACTTGGATATGCATTGAAAGTGAAGTATCAGGCTTATTTGGTTTGGAGTAGTAACCGCCGCAACAAGAAAGCTACTCCCACGCTTATTTGTGAATGCAAATCCTTTTTCCCACATTTCCTCTTGCCGTTGAAGCATAGAGCAATGTTGGAGTTGCATTAACCTTGTGTATGTTTATTGAATAAGGATATTAATCACCAGGTAGTAGCCATCATTCCCGCAAGCCACCCCCATGCCTCTTCTCTTCATTCACATCCTCAAGACTTTATGGATCCACAGTGTTTATCTCACAGCCCTTTGAAATCCTTAACAATTTTGGTCTTCACCATTATCCTCTCCGCTACGTTCACAGTCCCACCGGGCAAGACTGAGGTACCTAAGAGACTTCGTACTAAAGCATTACAATGGGGACACGATTCTCAGTTAGCCGGACATCCGGGCACAGCTTGGACTCAAACGCTCCTACAACAATATTACTGGTGGCCCGACATGCACAAGGATATTTGTGCATATGAGGATTCTTGCCCAACTTGTGCACAACACAAGAGTCCTACTGGGAAGACTTGGGGACTTTAACAGCCACTACCTATTCCCCAGAAACCCTGGACGCATATTTCCACGGATTTTATTGTGGATCTTCCGCCATCTGAGGGCAATAAAGTAATTTGGGTGGTTGTGGATTGATTCTCCAAAATGGCCCACTTTATCCCACTTCCCTCCCTCCCATCAGCTCCTCACCTGGCCCAACTGTTTATGCTTCATATTTTCCGTCTCCATGGCCTCCCACAGCATATTGTATCTGATCGTGGCCCTCAGTTCATGGCCCGTTACTGGCTCAATCTTTGCAAAAAATTTAACATTTCCTGAATTACACCACTGCATTTCATCTGCAGGCTAATGGACAGGCGGAACGCACTAATCGTGCGTTAAAGCAATTTCTTCGGATGTATATCAACTCCCATCAGGACGATTGGGAGTGCTTCTCTCATGGGCTGAATTCTCTCATAATGCGCATGTTTGCTCCGCAACAGGGACGTCTCCATTCCAGATTATATTTGGACGACACCCCAGGCCGCTTCTACCATTGCCATTACTGGTACCATCACCAGCAGCTCAGCTTACTGCAGTACAGTTACGGCGGCTCTGGATTCACACCCAGCGCATGCTCCGGAAAGCTGCTCATTCTGCCAAGACATTCGCTGACAAGCATCAATGAGCAGCTCCACGGTTCTGTCCAGGAGAGAAAGTATGGCTTAGCACACGCCATATCAGGTTGCGAGTCCCTTCCATGCGGTTGGCCCCATGTTATATTGGACCTTTTCCTGTATTACGTCAGCTTGGTCCTTTAACTTACCAATTCCGTTTACCGACCACCTTGAGGATTCATAACTCCTTCCATGTATCCCTTCTGAAACCGTTGGTCCTCACTTGGCCTTCCCAGAAAACTCCCAAAGTACCACACCATAGGGCTGAGGATGAGACCATATACCAGGTACAAGAAGTTCTGGAAGTCTGGAAAAGAGGCAAAACATGGGAGAATCTTCTATCGTGGGAAGGTTTCGGTCCTGAGGAGAATTCTTGGGAGCCTGCTAAGAATATACTGGATAAGTCTCTTCTCACGAACTTTCATATTGCACATCCTGGGAAACCCAAGCCTTCTTGAGGGAGGCCTAAAGGAGGAGGTACTGTTAGAAATGCCAGCCGCGGGGGCGCTCTTGCGCGGAATCCAAGATGGCCGCCTAACGCTGAGCTCCGAGAGACTTCGCTCTATATTGAAGGGAATTCTGCGATTATAATCACCCTCCTTCCCTCCTGATCTATTGGCCTCTGTCCTAATGATGTCTACAATAAAACCAGGCAAAATCGAAGCAGCGTTTGCGGCCGGTGCGGGCACAAAGCGATCTAAGTCCGACCCACTCTCGCCAGACAAGGCCGTTCCTGCGAAGCAAATGGCGTCTGCGGACCTCGTCTTGGCAGAACTTAAAACTTTAAAGGCTATGCTGCAAACCAACACTGACAACACCATCGCGATCAGAGCGGACTTGCAGACCCTTACTAACAGATTCGACCAGCTTGCACACCGCTTAGACGACGCTGAAACTCAGGTGTCTTCACTATTAGTCACTGCGGCGTCCATACCTAAAATGGAGAAGGAATTGGAAGTCCTGCGTCACGACTTTGAAGACCTTTCCAATCGCAATAGGAGGAACAACGTCCGTATCCTGGGTATTCCCGAGGGCATGGAAGGTACAGATATTTTTGCTTTTCTGTCTCACCTAATCCCGGAGGTTTTGCAACTCACCTTCACTCCTCCATTGGAATTCGAGAGGGCGCATCGTGTACCATCGCGTCCCCTCCGGTCCTCGGCCCTCCCACGACCCATCATTTTCAAACTTTTGCGCTACCCGCAGGTCCTTCAGATCTTCTCTGCGGCCAAATCCAAGTCTCCCCTCCAGTTGCAGGGATCACATGTTTTATTTGTGCCGGATTTGGCGAAGACAACCGCTGCCAAGCGCAAAGCTTTTCTGGCGTTGAGGCCCCGTCTTCATGCTCTCGGGGCTAAATTTGGGCTCCTATATCCAGCCATGATGCGAGTTACCCACCGGAACAATACACAGCTTTTTCATACACCGGATGATCTGGGCGCATACTTACAATCTATGGAGGGTTTACAAGACATGGTTACCTGAATAATTTGGGTTAACCTCTGATTTTTGACTCTTCCTCTGCGAATTCCCGTGGACGTAACCTTTTTATCTACTCCCAAGCGGCTCCAGGCGGCCCCTGGCCCCTTGAGGCCCCATTCTTGCTATGGGTGACAGCCACTTATTATTAGTGTCTGTCTGGTGTTCTTGTTTTGCACCTTTTGCTGATATGCGGACTGCTGGCACCAGGGCACTGGACTACTCTTCATCTTCTTTTCAGGCTTATCTTTTTTCTCCTTTTTTCCCTGTACCTCCTTGGATTTCAACATATCGTCAGCTTTCAGGATGTCAGTTCTGCTAGATACGTCTACTTTTTACTCTCCAACTTACTCGATGGCATCCACCATAAACTCCATCACGATGGTGTCGCTTAATGTCAATGGGTTTAATCATCCGATCAAACGCAAGAAGATCTTGACCTATCTACAAACCTTGAACACTGACGTCGCCCTATTACAGGAAACTCATTTAACGAACACAGAATCTCTTAAGCTCAAACAACAATGGGTTGGTCAGGTCTTTTTCAGCCCGGCTTATAAGAAGAAACGTGGCACTGCTATTTTGGTTCATAAACGCTTGGACATATCTGTTTTGCATCAGGAAATGGACGTGGAAGGACGATGGAATATCCTACAATTTACGTTGCAAAATGGTTTCTATACTATCCTTAATCTCTACGCTCCAAATGGGGATGATCTGGTTTTTTTTCAGGATGTTTTTGCGAGACTTTTGTCTTTAGAGCAGTATCCTTTGATCATTGGAGGGGACTTCAACCAGCCATTGGATCCTCTCCTGGATAAAAAGACTGAGGTCCAATATACGAAGTCAAAGGCTACTATGACTTTAAACTGTCTCATTTCGCAACTCGGCCTTCTTGACCCATGGCGCCTAGCTCACCCTACTGATAAAGACTTTACGTTTTACTCTGCCCCGCATTCGTCTTACTCTAGACTGGACTTCTTTCTCACATCCAGCTCCCTTCTACCACATATTAGTAATCCTAGAATATGCTCCATCCTAGTTTCGGACCATGCTGCGGTTACCTTTCAACTCCGCCTTGTCTCCCCAATGCGTATGGATCGGCAATGGAGGTTTAATACCTCTCTTCTCTCGGACTCCGAATTTCACACCTTTATCAATGAAAAGACTTTTCAATACTTTGCGGCCAACTCTGCCTCTGCTCCCTCACCTGCCGTACTTTGGGACGCCTACAAAGCAACTATCCGTGGCGACATCATTAGTTACTCTTCCTACAAGAAACGTGTCCAGAGACAGGCTCTTCAACAGTTACAAACTACCGTCGAACAATTGGAGCATCTGCATTCACAATCTCCTTCAGCTTCTTCTTTAACACAGTTATTGAAGGCACGATATGACTACAACAAGCAACTCAGCTCGCAGGTACACCTCCATCTTTTTCACTCCAAGACGCAATATTATGCGGAGAACAATAAATGTGGTAGAATGCTGGCCTTATATCTTAAAAAGAAATCTGAAAGATCGCGAGTGGCCAAGATCACTACTTCTACTGGCGATACCGTCACCACTGATAAGGAGATTTTACAATCATTTCGTGACTTTTATGCGCAGCTCTATCAATTGGAAATAAATCCATCTCCAGGTGCCTTTGATTCTTTCTTTGCTGCCTTGGACCACCCACAACTTACTGAAGCACAGCGCCAACTTTTGGACTCGCCGATCAGCAGGGAAGAAATTTCGGCAGCCATCATGTCTTTACCGTTAGGAAAAGCCCCGGGCCCGGATGGCTTTAACACTGACTTTTATCATACTTTTAAACACACTTTGTCTCCACACCTGTTAACTTTTTACTCGTCCTTCTCCTTTGCTAATTTTGTTTCCTCGTCTTTCACTGATGCTAGGGTGGTGGTAATCCCAAAGCCAGGTCGAGATCCTTCTTCCCCAGCTAATTATAGACCCATTTCACTTTTAAATGTGGATTACAAAATTTTCACTAAATTACTAGCCACCCGTCTCTCTAAGGTTCTTGGTTCCCTTATCCATGTGGACCAATCAGGTTTTCTCAAAGGTCGGCTCATCGCTAATAACACCCGGATGCTGCTTCACATCCAAGAATCCCTATACAACACGCACGAACCGGCCATTGCAGTCTCACTAGACGCTGAAAAGGCATTCGATCGTATTGAATGGCCTTTTCTCTTCGAAACCATGTCTAGATTCGGCTTTGGTACTGTCTTCACTAAGTGGATTCGCTTAATATATCATTCCCCTCTCGCTTCCCTCTTTGTTAATAGTCAAGTCTCTCCATCGTTCTCATTACATAGAGGAACTCGCCAGGGATGCCCTATTTCTCCCCTTTTATTTGACCTGGCTTTGGAACCATTACTCATCGCTATTCGCCAGTCTTCTGTTATTTCTGGTGTTATTATTGGGGATGGGGAATATAAGCTTTCTGCGTACGCAGATGATGTGTTACTTTTTCTGACTCATCCGGAGACTTCCTTGCCTCAACTCTTTTCGCTTATTGATTCTTACTCTGCCTTATCTGGTTACAAAGTGAACTGAGCAAAACAGAATTTCTGCCTTTGAACAATCTTTCCCGCACGCTGGACTTCTCCTCCTTTCCCATACAGAAGGCGAAGTCCGGCTTGAAATATTTGGGCGTCCGTTTTTTTTCAGATCCTCAAGAAACCCTCCGTACCTGTGAGCAATCCACCCTGCAACATCTTAAGGAGGTAACTCTCCGTTGGTCTCCCCTTCATTTATCCTGGTGGGGTCACCTAGACACTATTAAAATGACCCTGGCCCCGCAAATTACCTTTAAATTGGCCATGCTCCCTATTTTCTTTTCCACTGATTTTTATAGACAAATTGACCGCATTTTGCTCCAATTCCTTTGGCAGAACAAAGTACCTAGGATTGCGCTTAGAAAATTAAAAGCCCCCAAAGATAGGGGAGGGGTTAATTTTCCGGACTTCCGCAGATACCACCTGGCTTTCATTTTGCAGCAAAGCTCACACCTCTTCAACTCAGAGGATCCTCAATTAGACTCGCCCCGCTGGTTAGCTATTGAGCGCTCACTTATTTGTCCAACTCCTACTCTTGCCTTCCCTGGTGTGCTTTTTTCTTCCCATAGTACCCGCAAAAGGATTTTGCTTTCTCTACACCAAGCCCTAAAAGAATTTGATCAGTTATGCCCTAAAGATAAACCCACCTGGTTGAATTCCACCTTCCTTCCTATTTGGAACACACATAGAATTCGTGTTGCTGGCCGCCCAGTAAATTGGCCTGTCTGGTATAATAAAGGAATCTGGTACCTCTCCTCTATTGTTTCCCATGGTAGCGTGCTTTCTTTTTCTTCCTTGCAAGCACTATTCCACCTTCCTTCTAGTCAATACTATGCTTGGTTACAACTTAGGGATGCCCTAAAAGAGCTTGACTTACCCATCATGCACTTGGACCAACCACCTTATTTGCTTTCCTTCTTTGCTCACGTAGGTACTCATCGACATCTGGCTTCTAAACTGTATAAACTGCTCTGCACTCTCTCACTCCCCAACCCTGCCCTAGCTCTTCAGCGCACATGGTCCGATGAGTTAGCTGTCCAACCCTCCGTTACAGGATGGAAACATGTTTGGTCCACCTCCATACGCATCTCCTTATCCACTAGTTTATCCCAGTCGGCCTTTTTTATTATACATAGAGCCCTCTGGACTCCTTGGAAACTCCATAGGGCGTCACTCCTACCCTCCCACAAATGTTGGTCATGCACTACTGTGAAGGCTTCTTTAGAACATATGCTTTTTACCTGCCCGTTCGTCTACAACTTTTGGGTACAAGTTTGGACTAGAATATCGTCCATACTTCCAATATCTTGTGTGATCACCTATGAGTTCGTAATCCTCAGGGGGGCTCATCCCAACATTGACCTTCCACTTCCGCATCGGAAGCTCCTTGATTTCCTCCTTCTTGTAGGATTACACACCATTACCTCTAACTGGAAACGCAGTGACTTCCTCTTGGAAGCTTTGTGGTGGAACACTGTTTGCCTATACAGCAAATATGAGAGGGCTATGGCTATAAAATATAATCGCTTGGCTGCCTGGGACCGAATGTGGAAACCCCTTGACAATTACACCTCCTAATATGCTCATGCCTTCTTTCACATGCTTATCTGGTTCACATACTGTCAATGTTGGAATTCAGGATGGTCGAAACTCTCTCTTTTCTTTTCTTTTCTATTTCTTTCTCTACCCTCTTCAACTTTCCTCCTCTCTCTCTTGCTCCCCCTGTTACTTATAGGTCCTAGTGTCCTGCATTACTTTCTGGTTTTTTCGCTCTGCGATTTAGCTGTGTTATGATTTTGTTACTATGTTCTTTCTTTGTTGCTGTTCTTAGTTGACGTGTTGTATTTGATAACATCTGATGTCATGGGACTGTATATTTGTAAGCACTGTCTATAATTCTTTAATAAAAAATATTTCAACTAAAAAAGAAATGCCAGCTGCAGTGCCCCGTGGCCAGGTGTCATGGCTACCGGCCACGGCGGGCTGCAACCGGGATCGGGTCGGCGGCCACGGTGATAACTAAACTCACCAGGAGCTTTGGGGGCTTCTGCGGGGCAGGCAGCCCCCTGTCTTTACTTCTTCGTGGCTTCTGCCGCTGCCTATTGACTGCATGGGTTTGGGGGTCTGGCTCCTCCCCCTCAGCCTCCTAGGAGCCGCACGCACGGCTGAAGAGAGAATTTAAAGGAGACATGACAGGAAATTTTCATGGCTCCCCCGGGGACTCCTCCTTTCAGTTCCGGTATATAAGGCAAGGTCTGATGCTCAGACCTTGCCTTGATAATGAGGCTCTGTGCTTGGTTTCCTGTGTCGGTGTTCTGGATCTGCTCCTTGCTCTGCTTCTGCTCTTCTCCTCATTGGACTGATTCTTTGGCTCCTGACCCTCGGACCAGTGGTGGTGATTTTCTGGTATCGACTTGGACTGGCTCTGGACCCTTCTCCTTCTTTGCTCCTGGATCAGCTTCGGACCATTCTCCCATCTGCTCCTGGACCAGCTCTCAACCTCTCTCTGGACTTCGACCCTTGGATTGGATTGGGACTATTCTTCAACGTATACTCCTGGACATCTCACGACCTGCTGGAGGCGCCAGCCATCTGGAACCCATGACCTGCAGGAGGCGCCTGCATCCAGATCATCTTCATTTTTCAGGGAGTCGCCTAAGTCCCAGTGGCCGTGTCCCCACGGGCTCCTCCTGGGGGGATCACGAGCTTCCAGGGTGAAGCCTTCATCTCAACATCTTCAACAGGCCTTGCCTTCTGACGGTAGAGGCCGACCAGGGTTAACTTCCTTCTCGGCAGTGCAGACTCTACCTCGGAACAGGGGTCCACTCTCCGATTCATAACACCTGGCCTCCAGGCAGGTTTGAGGCACAGGCCTAGGTCCAGACTCCAAACTAGGCCAAGGCCCCAATGTCAGGACCCATCCTCTGGGTCGGGTCATGGCATTGTTCCTTGGTCTGGGCTAAGGCCCCAGTGTCTGGACCCAGCCTCCAGGCTAAGTTGCGTTGCGGGCCTGGTTCTGGGCCCCAGCCTAGGCCAAGGCCCCAGTGTCGAGGCCTGTCCTCCAGATCGGGTCATGGCATTGTTCCTGAGTCTGAGCCAAGACCCCGCACTGGACATGCCCTCCGGGCTGGATTGCGGCACAAATCTGGGACCAGGTTCCGGCCTAGACTGAGGCTCCGGCGTTGGGACCTATCCTCCAGATCGGGTAGTGGATCTATTCCTGGATCTGGACTGAGACCCGGGAACCAGGACCTGGCCTCCGGGTTGGGTCATAGCATCAGGCACAGGCCTCGAGACCCGGTCCTCAATGGAATCAATAGATCAGGTAAGTTCTTGTTTTTTTTTTTTTATTTTCAGGGGCCTTGGCCAAGACTCCAGCATGGTAGTCAGGCCAAGCCATGGTCCCTGCTTTGGGATTCTGTCTATGTCCAAACTCGACGCCGGCACCTCAGCCTAGGCCGCAGCCCCTGCTTTGGGCCTTGGCCTGTGCCCTAGGCAAGGCCCCAGCTTCTGGCCTAGAACTAGGTCCAATGCATTTTAAAAAAATGAAACAAACAAATAAGGTTCATTTCATTCAGGGGGGGGGGCCCTGATTTTATTTGTGGTTCCCCAAAAGAAAATAAATTAGCCTTATTCATCACATTTTGCAGTTTCGTTTTAAACAAATGTACATCCCTAATAGCTACTAAGAACACCACTTCCATGTAAGAAACTTCAAGAAAACTGACTCCAGAAGTTCATAGGGGGGCTTCATTGGTTATGTTAAGACAACATTAAGATCTTATGGTACAGGTGGTTTCATAACTGGAGGCTTCATATGCCACAGGCCCTTCAGAAATTTGAATACCAGAGGATGAATGGAAATTGAACCTAGAAGATTTGGTAGGCCTGATTGACAAACTGAAGAGTAGTAAATCACCTGGACCGGATGGTATACACCCCAGAGTTCTGAAGGAACTAAAAAATGAAATTTCAGACCTATTAGTAAAAATTTGTAACTTATCATTAAAATCATCCATTGTACCTGAAGACTGGAGGATAGCAAATGTAACCCAAATATTTAAAAAGGGCTCCAGGGGCGATCTGGGAAACTACAGACCGGTTAGCCTGACTTCAGTGCCAGGAAAAATAGTGGAAAGTGTTCTAAACATCAAAATCACAGAACATATAGAAAGGCATGGTTTAATGGAACAAAGTCAGCATGGCTTTACCCAGGGCAAGTCTTGCCTCACAAATCTGCTTCACTTTTTTGAAGGAGTTAATAAACATGTGGATAAAGGTGAACCAGTAGATATAGTATACTTGGATTTTCAGAAGGCGTTTGACAAAGTTCCTCATGAGAGGCTTCTAGGAAAAGTAAAAAGTCATGGGATAGGTGGCAATGTCCTTTCATGGATTGCAAACTGGCTAAAAGACAGGAAACAGAGAGTAGGATTAAATGGACAATTTTCTCAGTGGAAGGGAGTGGACAGTGGAGTGCCTCAGGGATCTGTATTGGGACCCTTACTGTTCAATATATTTATAAATGATCTGGAAAGAAATACGACGAGTGAGATAATCAAATTTGCAGATGACACAAAATTGTTCAGAGTAGTTAAATCACAAGCAGATTGTGATAAATTGCAGGAAGACCTTGTGAGACTAGAAAATTGGGCATCCAAATGACAGATGAAATTTAATGTGGATAAGTGCAAGGTGATGCATATAGGGAAAAATAACCATTGCTATAATTACACAATGTTGGGTTCCATATTAGGTGCTACAACCCAAGAAAGAGATCTAGGTGTCATAGTGGATAACACATTGAAATCATCGGTACAGTGTGCTGCGGCAGTCAAAAAACCAAACAGAATGTTGGGAATTATTAGAAAAGGAATGGTGAATAAAACGGAAAATGTCATAGACAAAGGCTGGTCTTCCACCTAGCCAGCCCCCTCCTCCGCAGGTTGAACCCTTGAGTTCTGGGGGTCATTAGAACTTTGTGGCTACAGTACATCATGATGAATCTGAACAGTCTGGAACAAGGATGGATGAGGCAAGGCTGGACAGGCATGGCTAGTACTGTGGACAGAAACAAGCTGGAACAGGATTAGACTGGGTACTGGAGCGGGATTAAGGCTAGAGGACAGTGCCAAGATACTGGGCTTGAACTGGGGATGGGACAAGGCAAGGCAGATGCAAGGCAGGGATAGGATACTAGGCTGGGCAGGGTAAGACAAGACCAAAGAAAGATAGGACTGGACATGGCAGCCAGGACAAGAATGTACAAGGACTAGGCAAAATAACAAGGAACAAAGAACATAAAAGTCCAAAGGCAGCAAGGCTGGAGGCCCGAAGGCCACTAGGCTAGGCCACAGAGCAAGGAGCAAGGAATGGCTTAGATAGGTCACAAGGCTCAAGGCAAGATAAAAGACAAGAATGGCCAGGTCAAAGAGCCAAAGGTGACTCCATGAAGAGGTGAAGGTGTACTGGCAAGGCTGGGTTACACAGGGCTGAGACTTGGGCATGGTGAGACCAGCAAGGAGGAGTTTAGTAAGCTTCATGGCGAGGCTCACTGAAGGTCTCTACAGGTGAGGAGGAGTCATAGCGGGGAAGACTAGGGCATGGAGAGGATGCATAGCAGGCGAATCCATGATACAATCTAGATAAGTAAAATGGGCTACCAATTTTTAATGTTTAAAAAATATTTAAAAATTTTTAAAATGTATTCTTTGATCAATAGGTAACCAATGTAATTTCTGGAAGAAAAGGGATACATGAGTCCTTATTTTACTTCATAACAGCATAATTTCAGTCGAATTCTGCAAATGCTGAATCGTAGGGATGTGAATCGTTTTCCATATCGTCTTAATGATAGAAATCGTGTGGCAGGAGAAGAAAATCGTGTTTGGCACGATTATTTCATTGAAAAATCGTTAAAAATCGTTTTTTCCGATTAGTGCGCACTAACTCGAGTTAGTGCGCACTAACTCAAAATGATACAAATAGACACTTTCCAGGTCACTGAAGGTCAGTTAGGAATGAATATGTGTTCCTATTGGCTGGCAGCCCTCTTATCTATTGATGTTACCAAGGTTTCCACTGAGGTGATGGTTGGGGGGATGGGAAATGGAACTGGAAACTCATGAACACCAACAGAAAATGAAACAAAGTGTTCACACTTCCCAGGTCAGTAAAGGTCACTTAGGAATGAATATGTATTCCTATTGGCTGGCTGTGCTCTTATCTATTGATGTTACCAAGGTTACCACTGAGGTAATGGTTGGGGGGATGTGAAATGGAAACAGTTGGAAGCTTGACATGTGATGATCAGCACTCACGTGACTAGAACTTCTTTGTTTATTATTTTTGTTAGCAGGCACCTGAAATGCTAGTGCATGTTGAATTTGCCAATCACTGTGCATTTTAGAAAGGTGGTCCTGGCTGGAACTGTACACAGTTCAAATATATGTAATTGATTGTTGGTAAGTGTATTTTTTAAGTAGCCACACTGGCACAAGTATGTTTACTTTTCCTCCTACTTAACTCACTAGCTCAGCTTTGTAAGAAGGGCTTCTCTGCTTGAGTGAGGGTCAGGCAGCTCCCCCCTGTCTGTGAAGCCAGCCTCTCACTAGTAATGCAGGGAGGGAGCTGTCTCAGACTTCACCATCCTCCCCCCCCCCCCCTCCCCTCACCCACACACCATTCACTAGCTGGGACATGGGGGAAGTCAGGAGTGAGGGTCAGGCAGCTCCCCCCTGTCTATGAAGCCAGCCTCTCACTAGTAATGCAGGGAGGGAGCTGTCTCAGACTTCACCATCCTCCCCCCCCCCCCCCTCACCCACACACCATTCACTAGCTGGGACATGGGGGAAGTCAGGAGTGAGGGTCAGGCAGCTCCCCCCTGTCTGTGAAGCCAGCCTCTCACTAGTAATGCAGGGAGGGAGCTGTCTCAGACTTCACCATCCTCCCCCCCCCCCTCACCCACACACCATCCACTAGCTGGGACATGGGGGAAGTCAGGAGTGAGGGTCAGGCAGCTCCCCCCTGTCTGTGAAGCCAGCCTCTCACTAGTAATGCAGGGAGGGAGCTGTCTCAGACTTCACCATCCTCCCCCCCCCTCACCCACACACCATTCACTAGCTGGGACATGGGGGAAGTCAGGAGTGAGGGTCAGGCAGCTCCCCCCTGTCTGTGAAGCCAGCCTCTCACTAGTAATGCAGGGAGGGAGCTGTCTCAGACTTCACCATCCTCCCCCCCCCCCCCCCCCTCACCCACACACCATTCACTAGCTGGGACATGGGGGAAGTCAGGAGTGAGGGTCAGGCAGCTCCCCCCTGTCTGTGAAGCCAGCCTCTCACTAGTAATGCAGGGAGGGAGCTGTCTCAGACTTCACCATCCTCCCCCCCCCCCTCACCCACACACCATTCACTAGCTGGGACATGGGGGAAGTCAGGAGTGAGGGTCAGGCAGCTCCCCCCTGTCTGTGAAGCCAGCCTCTCACTAGTAATGCAGGGAGGGAGCTGTCTCAGACTTCACCATCCTCCCCCCCCCCCCTCACCCACACACCATTCACTAGCTGGGACATGGGGGAAGTCAGGAGTGAGGGTCAGGCAGCTCCCCCCTGTCTGTGAAGCCAGCCTCTCACTAGTAATGCAGGGAGGGAGCTGTCTCAGACTTCACCATCCTCCCCCCCCCCCCCTCACCCACACACCATTCACTAGCTGGGACATGGGGGAAGTCAGGAGTGAGGGTCAGGCAGCTCCCCCCTGTCTGTGAAGCCAGCCTCTCACTAGTAATGCAGGGAGGGAGCTGTCTCAGACTTCACCATCCTCCCCCCCCCCCTCACCCACACACCATTCACTAGCTGGGACATGGGGGAAGTCAGGAGTGAGGGTCAGGCAGCTCCCCCCTGTCTGTGAAGCCAGCCTCTCACTAGTAATGCAGGGAGGGAGCTGTCTCAGACTTCACCATCCTCCCCCCCCCCCCTCCCCCACACACCATTCACTAGCTGGGACATGGGGGAAGTCAGGAGTGAGGGTCAGGCAGCTCCCCCCTGTCTGTGAAGCCAGCCTCTCACTAGTAATGCAGGGAGGGAGCTGTCTCAGACTGGTATCAGGGTTAGGGCACTGTGTGCAGGAAGATCACAACACTCCTGGTATTAATAGGGATAGGGCACTGTAAGAGATGACTGTAGTAGATTGAATAAAGATCTGATGTTTCTGCTCTCCTCACACCAAACAAAAACAACACACAAGCAGAGAAGCCCTTCTTTCAAAGCTGAGCTAGTGAGTTAAGTAGGAGGAAAAGTAAACATACTTGTGCCAGTGTGGCTACTTAAAAAATACACTTACCAACAATCAATTACATATATTTGAACTGTGTACAGTTCCAGCCAGGACCACCTTTCTAAAATGCACAGTGATTGGCAAATTCAACATGCACTAGCATTTCAGGTGCCTGCTAACAAAAATAATAAACAAACAAGTTCTAGTCACGTGAGTGCTGATCATTACATTACTTTTTTTGTCAAGCTTCCAACTGTTTCCATTTCACATCCCTCCAACCATTACCTCAGTGTTAGCCTTGGTAACATCAATAGATAAGAGCACAGCCAGCCAATAGGAATACATACATACATATTCATTCCTAAGTGACCTTTACTGACCTGGGAAGTGTGAACACTTTGTTTCATTTTCTGTTGGTGTTCGTTAGTTTCCAGTTCCATTTCCCATCCCCCCAACCATCACCTCAGTAGTAACCTTGGTAACATCAATAGATAAGAGGGCAGCCAGCCAATAGGAACACATATTCATTCCTAACTGACCTTCAGTGACCTGGAAAGTGTTTATTTGTATCATTTTCAGTTAGTGCGCACTAAATCGAGTTAGTGCGCACTAACGGGGAGTTAGTGCGCACTAACTCGATTTAGTGCGCACTAACACGATTTAACGATTTTTAACGATAAATCGTTAGAATTTCTATTGTATCGTGTTCTATAACGATTTAAGACGATATAAACATTATCGGATGATAATTTTAATCGTTGAAAAACGATTCACATCCCTACTGAATCGCTCTTATCTGACACTTGGGAAGACTTACCAAAAGAGTATTACAGTAATCCACTGTTGTTAGTAAAAATGCCTGTACCATATTCCTAAAATTTGAGATTGTTAAGATATCTCAGATGAAGTTTATAAAATCCCGCTCTAAACACTTTTTTCAAATGTTCAACATATGTCAAAGATGAATCCATTTCAAATCCTAGATTATGAACATTTTCTTTATATTAAATCAGTATACCATCAAACATGATTCCCTGATAATGACAGACATCAGGTATTTTAGAAACTAACATTGCCTCTGTCTTTTTCAAATTCAGTACTAATTAATTTGCAGTCAACCAGTCCTGGATGTCCATAAGTCATGCAGCCTGTTGCGCATCCCAGCCGCTCTGGTGCCACGACAGGCCCCGCTTACCTCGGGCTTTCATCCGCAAGGCCTGGCCTGTCCTCCCTTGCAGCCATCGCCAGTTCCCAGCGTCCACAGCATCCCCCGACCTCTCCCGGGCCTTCTAGGCCCTCGACCTCGCACGGCTCCTCACACCAGGGCTCGGCGTCCTCGCTGGCGTCGGGTCCATCCCTAAGCGTGTGAGCATGGAACTCCCGGCCATTTAAAGGGCCAAGTCCGGGAAGCTCCTCCACGGCGCACGACAATGACGTCACCTGAGCCCTGTATATAAGGCAGGGCTCAGGCTCCAGTTCCTTGCCTTGGCAAATGGGTCGCCTCATTTTGAGAAGCTAGTTGCCGTCCTGTGTTCCTGCGTTCCTTGTTCCTTGCCTGTTCCAGTGTTCCTGCGTGCCTGTTCCAGTACTTGTTCCTGTATTCCTGTGTTCCTGTGTCTTCCAGTGCTCCGGTGTTCCTGTGGTCCTTCTGTGCTCCAGCAACCGTTCCTGTTCCTGTTCCGCTTCCCAGGTAGTACCCTTCGGACTGATACTCGGTACTGACCTCGGCTTGCCTCTGACTACACTTGGATTGATTCACGGTATTGACCTCTGCCTGCCTTTGACCACGTTTGGACCGCTGCCTGGAACTGACCTCTGCCTGCCTTTGACCATGTTTGGACCGCTGGCTGGAACTGACCTCTGCCTGCCTCTGACCACATTTGGACTGCTGCCTGGAACTGACCTCTGCTTGCTACTGACCACGCTCGGACTGATACCTGGACTGACCCTTGCTTTGGCTGACTACCCTCGGACGAATACCCTAGCTTTGACCCTTGCGCTCCACACGGACACTCTCTTTGCTACTCCCGTGGCCACCAAGCCTGCCTGCTCTGATGTCACCCGTGGCTTTCTACCAGCTAGACGATTAGACCCTGCCTACCCTGCCTGTAGGACCTTCAGTTCCTGTTCCATTCCAGTGGACTCCGGTAACCTCTGTTCCAGTCTAGCTCAACTGTTCTTCAGTACATAAGAACATAAGAACATAAGAAAATGCCATACTGGGTCAGACCAAGGGTCCATCAAGCACAGCATCCTGTTTCCAACAGTGGCCAATCCAGGCCATAAGAACCTGGCAAGTACCAGGCCATAAGAACCTGGCAAGTACCCAAGTACCCAAAAACTAAGTCTATTCCATGTTACTATTGCTAATGGCAGTAGCCATGCACCTTTGCTCTTGGTGGGCACACCTCTCTGCTACCTCTCTGGGAGATCCTCCAAAGCCCACCTAAGCCCAGGCGGTCCGGGTACCCAAGGGCTCAACCCGCGGAAACCCCGGACTGTTATTGGTGAAGCTCCAGCTTGCCTCTGTCTCCTCGGGCGCTCCGCCTCCTGGTGGCAGGCACCCTCTGGGAACCCTCAGAGGGCTGTACCAATCCTGCACCAGGCCAATGGTCCACCTTCAGCGCAACACAGCCACCTTCATTTCTATAAAACTCAAATCTCATTCTAAAGGAAAAAAAAGTTGGATATCATCAGCATATATCTTGTAAAATGGAACTAAGTTTTTAATTATTTGACATAATGACAATAAATAAATATTAAAAAGAGTAGCAGATAAAATACTTCTTTGAGAAATGCCCATTTGTAACTGACACCAATTTGATCTGTCACTAACATTTTTCCCTTGAAATGTTCTTCCAGCCAAATAGGATGCAAACCATGAGTATACTTTCACCAATCCCTAACTCAGTTAATTGACACAGTAACAGTTCATGATTCACTGTGTCAAATGCAGAGGAAATGTCTAAAAACAAAACTACCACTTGGTATTTTAGCATCAGCCTGGCAGTAAAGAAAGTTAGAGATTGAAACTAGCAAGGTTTCAGTACTATGTCCTGCTCTAAAGCCACATTGATGGTGACTCAAATCTTTATTCTGATCCAAAAATGAAATTAATTGTTGATGTACAGATCATTCAACAATCATAGCCAATGATAATAAGTTGGATATTGGTCTTTAACTTGTACATTGATCTACAGGAAGAGGGCCCTGTTTAATGACAGGCTTAATCTTGGCCTTTTTCAAGAGTTTCTGGAAATCAGTCTCCGATGACTAGTTCACCATGGTATGGTATATCAGCAAATATAAATCTTTACAACAATATAATACACCCATTGAACAAGGATCCGTTGTACAAAATGATTTTTTCAAAGCGTTCATTGAATTCTCTATTTCCATTACAGGAATAGTATCAAAAAAGTTCCAATGGGTCTGTGGCCTTTGTACAGACAACTTATTTTCGTTAAAAGTGATCGTGCAAAAGGAGTGCTACAGCAGAGATCAAAGGACAGCAAAACCACTTAAGCTCACTTTTTTCTGAGGCTGATATATTAACAGCGAAGTCATGTCACAAAATTGGGTTTTAGAGATGTGTATCGTTTTTATATACTGTATTGGTTCTAACTTTGTTTTCCCCGCTGTTAACTTCGTTTTTTCAACGTTTTGGGCTTTTTTTTCGTATTTCACTCATTTCATGTTAGTGCACACTAACGGGAGTTATTATTAGTGTGCACTAACTCCCGTTAGTGCGCACTAACACGAAATTCAAATTTTTCCCAAATTTCGGCAAATTATTGTTCATTTCGGGGCGCTCCTGAAACAGAATGAATTAGACAATTTCATTGAAATTATCTAATTCTTCTAAATGAATGCACATCTCTTTCACATGCATAAATGCGCAAACACCCTCAAATGTGCAAAAATATCAAACTGTTGACATTTTGTGCATTTTTGCATATGAAGCCCACTTTTGCAAAGTGACTTTGCATGGAAGTTTTTTTTTTAATTATACATTAATGAGCTGTTTCAGGGCACACGAGCACATGGGGGTCAGCTGATACCATTTTCCAAGATGGCATTAGCAAAGCAAGAGTGAAAGGAGATAGTTCCTGCCTCCAAAAGAACCCCACAGCTATGCGGTAGGCTTTGGAGATTTTTTAAAAAAGGGAGTGGAGCTTAAAAGTGGAAGGATCCTTGCCAACTTGGTACTTTAGAGCTTGGTATTTTAGAGCTATGAGTTAGTGGAAGAGGTCTGCACTTGAACCATTGACCACCAGAGATTTGGCACATGGTGATGGGGAGCCTTTTGAGAAGAACATGTAGCCCCTTCAAATGAGGGCAACCCAGAGATTGAGGGTCACTATTGCATGTTGCTATGGTCGGAAACATGCAAAGTTCCTGTCCATGGTAATGTGTAAAATTTCTCTTGAAACTTTGCTATGAATGCAAATGAACTTCAAGCACGTTTGCATCCATAGCAAACTTTCATGGAAATGAGCCATTAATCCATGAAAAATACCAGGGTTTAATACAACAGATTCTAGGTTGTCAATCTAATGAAATGAAAAAGAAAAATGACTGTATATCTCTTCCCACTTCCCTTCAATATAAAATTTGTAATTTACAAAATAACTGTACATCATTAATCACTACAATTCTGAGTGTGACTAATAATTAAAATACTCAATATATAGTGCTAATGAACATCCTAGATTTTATATCTATCAGTTACAAAGACGTGATTCTTGTAAACATCCAATTAAGAAAACCTGTTTTTGAGATCATTTGCAACAGTCAATTGATGAACTGATTATTAGCTTCATACACCTTCTTCACCCAGAGTAAGTTCCCATTTCCTTAAAAAAAAAGAGGGTCCCTTGAGCATTATGATGTGCCCAAATTTCTATGCCTCATATATATATATATATATATATATATATATATATATATATATATATATATATATATATATATAACTTTTAAATAAATTACTATGATCTGAAATTCTCCTCTTGGCCACACCATTCACAATTCTCTAAAAAGAATAAGAGCATAAGAACATAAGAACATGCCATACTGGGTCAGACCAAGGGTCCATCAAGCCCAGCATCCTGTTTCCAACTGTGGCCAATCCAGGCCATAAGAACCTGGCAAGTACCTGTCATATGTGCGATAAAATTTATTTGCAGTTCTACTGCAAGAATGAATAAGACAAAGGTTAGTCTCCCAGCACTGCAGGGTAATTTAATTTACTGCAGAAAATCTTACACAAAATTATCCCAGAATGCTTTGGGACTGGGTCAGCTCTCTACCTCCTGTTAGGTAAAATGTACACAGATCAGTCACTTAGATGTAAGTATAAAGAGGCCAATATTCAAAGGCATTTAGCTGGAAAACTCACAAGTTATCCGGCTAAATGCAGAGTTTTCAAAATTGCTGGTACTTATCCAGCTTTTAGCTGGATAATACATTATCTTGTTAAAAATTAGCTGAATAAGTATGAGCGTTACGAGGCTGGGACAAGTTAGCCAAGAAACTTACCCAAATAAGTTAAACGGGTAACTCTAAACATGTCCTGAAGCAGGTCTAAAGTTATCTGGGAATGTGTTCCCAAATAAATTCAGCCTTAACCGATTTTATTTAAAAGAATTTAGGGGGTCATTTTCTATCCGTATCGCACGCGAAAAGTCCCTTTTCGCGTGTGATAGCAAACAGGGGCGGAGTCGGGGTGGGGAGGGGAGGAGTCGGGGCGACAAGGAGGCGGAAGCGGCGGTATCTTTGCTGGCGGCGATAAGGTAAGACCCGTTATCGCCACCACCGTCTTTCGCAGGCCCGCACCCCTTTACCGCCGGGATTCACCATTCTCTTCGAGAATGGAAAATCCAGGCCTAAGCTGGTTAACTGATGATGTGTTAAAATAAAAAAGTACCTTGTGGATCTAGTAGCCCAGATCACAGCTCACCCCTCCCCCACATGGGTCTTGCCGGACTGAGCCTCTGCCCCCAAACCCTCAGAGGAATTTAACACAAAATTAGAAGGGTTCCAGGGCCAGCCTCACCCCCCTCCCCTGCCTGATTCCTGGTTCAACTAATTTTTCCAAGAATGAGTCCCTTTCTGCCTCCCTCCCTCACCTCCAGCTTCCAAGTCTCCCAACCCTAACCCTAAAGCATCTACTCTCTCGGTGCCATTGTCTTCTTCTGGGATCAAAGTACAACTACTACTGCAATCCTGGCCGGTGTTTTCTGCATTGCTATTCACAGCAACACTTGGAAAAGTATGTTGAATTAGGGAGAGATTGGAGGATGCCAGCCCCAGATCTCTTCACTTAGGGGCAGATTTTCAAAGGCCAAGCACGTAAGATATGCGCGTAACCCGAGAAAATCTGCCCCTGCACGTGCCGAGCCAATTTTGCATAGGCTCGGCAGCGTGCGCAAGTCCCGGGACGTGCGTATGTCCCGGGGCTTTCAGAAATGGGCGGGCTGGGGCCGGGGCCGGGGGCATGGCAGCGGTTCGGGGACAGTCTGGGGCAGGGCCAGGCAGGCGTAACTTTGGAAACAAAAGGTAGGGGGGGATTTAGTTAGGGCTGGGGGGTGGGCTAGATAGGGGAAGGGAGGGGAAGGTGGGAGGGAACGGGGAAAGCCATCGGGGCTCCCCTTGTGCTCGGCGCGCTCAAGGTGCACAAGTGTGCACCCCCTTTCGCACGCCGACCCTGGATTTTATAAAAATCAGGCGTAGATTTTATAAAATTGGGCGTAGATTTGTTCGCACTGGGTTGCGCGCAGAAATCGATGCGCGCGCGTATTTTTTAAGATCTGGCTCTTATTGCGTTAAATGTTTTTCCAATGGGTTTGGGAGCATGGGAAAGCTCAGCCTGGCAGGGTCCTTGTTTTACAGCTTGGGTAGGGTATGATTTGGAGCACAGGGCACTTGGGGAACATTTTTTTTTTTTAATCAGCATATATATTCTTTTGAAAATATCCACACAAGACTGGATAACTTTATTCCTAATCAGCAATATTCATAAGATAGCGCTTATCTTATAAAATCCAGCGTACTTTGGTTTGCGCCTGATGTGCGAACAAATGTATGCATGCGCGCTGTCTTTTAAAATGTACCCCAGCGAACATAGGAACATGCCATACTGGGTCAGACCAAAGGTCCATCAAGCCCAGTATCCTGTTTCCAACAGTGGCCAATCCAGGCCATAAATTCCTGGCAGGATCCCAAGGGGTAGATATATTCCAAGCTCCTTATCCCAAAAATAAGCAGTGGATTTCTGCAACTCTGCCTTAATAATAGTTAATGGAATTTTCCTCCAGAAACTTGTCCAACCCTTTCTTAAATGCAGATATACTAATAGCTTTCACCACAACTTCTGGCAATGAATTCCAGACCTTAAATATGCATTGAATAAAAAATATTTTCTCTTATTAGTTTTAAATATATTACTTAGTAACTTCATTCTGTGTCCACTAGTCTTTGTACTTTTAGAAAGAGTAAAGAATTAATTAACGTTTACTTGTTCCATTCCACTCATTATTTTATAAACCTCTATCATATCTCCCCTCAGCTGTCTTTTCTCCAAGCTGAAAAGTCCTAACCTCTTTAACCTTTCCTCACAGGGGAATTATTCCAACCCCCTTTATCATTTTTGTCACCCTTCTCTGTACATTTCCTAACTCTGTTATATCTTTCTTTGAGATGTGGTGACCAGAATTGCACACAATATTCAAATGAGGGGATACAGAGGCATTATGATATTCTCAGTTTTATTCTCTATTCCTTTCTTAATAATCCCTAGCATTCTATTTGCTTTCTTGGCTGCTGCTGCACACTGAGCAGAAGATTTGAATGTATTTTCAACGATGATGATGCCTGGAACCTTTTCCTGAGCAGTAACTCCTAATGTGTAATCTTGCATTGTGTAGCTAAAATTTGGGTTACTCTTCCCTAAGTGCATCACTTTGCACTTGTCCACATTAAATTTCATTTGCACGCCCAGTCTCTCAGTTTTGCAAGATCCTCTTGACATTTTCACAATCCTCTTGTGATTTAACAACTTTGAATAATTTTGTTTTATTGGCAAATTTGATCATCTCACTTGTTATTCCCACTTCCAGGTCATTTATAATTATATTCAAAAACTGTGGTCCCAGAACAGGTCCCTGGGGCACTCCACTACTCACCTTTCTCCATTGGGAAGATTTACCATTTAGTCCTATTCTCTATTTTTTATCTTTTAACCAGTTCCCAATCCACAGTGGGATTTATAATTTCCTAAGAAGTCTCTTATGAGGGACTTTGTCAAATGCTTTCTGGAAATACAGATACCCTACCTTTATACCCTACCTTTATACCCATGTTTATTTACACCCTCAAACAAATGTAGCAAATTTGTGATGCAACACTTCCCTTTGCAAAATCCATGTTAGCCTTGCCCCATTAAACTATGCTTATCTATATGCTCAGCAATTTGTTCTTTATGATTGTTTATACCATTTTACCTTTCATGGACATCACACTCACTGGTCTGTGTAGTTTCCTGGATCACCCCTTATTTTACCACGCATGTACTGCCCACATTTTCATGGATGCCTTCCAATGGGCTAGGCTGAGGAGGCAGCAACATACATAGTTTTGCATTTTCAAAACTATGGATATTCTGTTGGTGGGGAAAAGTATCCGCATAAAGAGTGTTGCACTCAGCAGACCGCAGGAAGGACCCATGGCCCACCGTGCCTACCTTCAGCCTGGGCCCTCGTATGCAGCCTCCCAAAGTCACGGCCAGCCTGCCCCGGCTGAGATGCAGCTTTCCACCATAGTGTGGCTAGGACAACACCGCTGCTGCTGCCAACCTTGTTGAAGAAACTCCTTAGGAGCATGCACACCCATCTTGCCAGAATTTAATGGGCCCATGGAGGGAAATCTTCTGCGGCATTCTCTGATGACATCACAGGCCCTTCAATATAAAAAGCATGCCTGAACACACCTCCAATGCCTGGGCAATAGGTCGACTCTGCTAGAGAAGAGCATTGCCTCTGCATTCATGGTTCCTGTTTCCAGAATCCTGCTTTCTGGTTCCTGATTCTGCTATATGCTGTTCCTGAGTTCTGGTGTCCAATTCCTGGTTCCTTAGCAGTCTGGTCTGTGTTCTCAGTTCTCATCTTGAAGATCAATCTCCCCTTCATCTGTCTTCAGCATCTCATCTAGCTCCAGTGGTCCCTCATCTTCTTCCTCCTCTTCATTCCTCGTCTCATCAGATTGAACTTCTGGCTTTGACCTCGGATTGGACTTTTGGCTTCACCTTAGATCAGATTTCTGACTTGATCTCGGATTGGACTTTGATGCTGCTTGACCTCTGCCTGCAACTGACCACTGTCTGTTTACAGTTACTGACTGAACTCCACCTGTCCCAACCTCTGCCTGAACCACAACTCTGAGTGAACTCCGCCTGCCCTGACTGCTGCTTGTCCTGACTCCATTGTCTTCTTCATGCTGGCCTGCAACATTTTCTACACCATGAATCTTCACCTCCACAGAGGTCCAGCTGGTCCGGGTCCTGATGTCTCAACCTAAGGGGAATGAGGCTTGTATTGGTGAACCTCCAGTTGGGCCTCTGCGTTAATAGATGTGCACATCGAAAAAAAGAAGAAAAATAAAAGAAATAATTGGACATCAGGCCCATCACAAAAACCGATGCCGAGTTTAACGGCATTGGTTTTCGTTACCGACGGACAGCCACGAAAACCGATGCTGATAAACCCAGCATTGGTTTTCGTGACTAGGTCGCTGAAAACCAATGCCGAGTTTATCAGGGTCGGTTTTCGTGGCTATCCGCCACTAAGAAAAACCGATGCTGATAAACCCGGCATTGGTTTTTGTGACCACTAAAAACCAATGCTGAGTTTATCGGCGTGGTTTTCCTTAGCGGCGGACAGCCACGAAAACAGATGCTGATAAACTCGGCATTGGTTTTCAGTGAGAAACTCACTAGTGATCAAATGTT
Source organism: Rhinatrema bivittatum (assembly GCF_901001135.1). Taxonomy (NCBI): domain Eukaryota; kingdom Metazoa; phylum Chordata; class Amphibia; order Gymnophiona; family Rhinatrematidae; genus Rhinatrema; species Rhinatrema bivittatum. Next base: position 162,437,605 of record NC_042616.1, on the reverse strand, counting down.
CTCCTCTCTCTCTGGGACCATTGTGCAGCCAGGCCAGCTTGTCCTCCACCTCCTCCATGTGGTGTGAGACCCCAGTGACCTTCGCGGCATGATTCGATCCCTCTCTGGCAGTCCGAGCGGCGGACAAACTTCCTCCAGTCCCAATGCACTGGGGCACTGCAGGAGGAGAGTTCCGTCCCTCCCTCCGCCTCTTCTTCCCAAGCGAGGGTGTGAGCAGGTGCTACTGCGGCTCCCCTTCAGCTGCACAGCAAGTGAGTGCACACCCGTCCGGCCATCTGTGCGGGACACTTGCCAGGTTTATCGGTTTTTGTGACTGCCGTATTCAACCAATGCCAAGTTTATTGGTGTCAGTTTCCCTTACTGCCGTACGGCAGTCACAAAAACCGACGCCAGGTTTATCGGCATCAGTTTTCGTGACCGGCATATGGGAGTCACGAAAACCATCTGGGTTCGCATTCTTGCTAACGTGACCCCCTAATTTAAATATTGCATGGTGCCCCCTTTGGGGTGCCATGCATGCGTTAAGAGAGCAAGCGCTGACTGTTCAGCGCCCGCTTTCTCCGTGCCTTTATTGCATCGGCCTGTTAGATCTTTAAGTCTGTCCTCATATGCTTTACAATGAAGACCACTGACCAAGTCTACAGATTTTCCTTTCTCACACTGCAAAGGTATCCCCAGTTGCCAGCCATAGAGCATGACTCTTATATCTCTCCTTATTCAGAATAGTTTTTGTTGTCTTCCTCATTTGTACACTATCATTTTGTGCAGATGAGCATACAAATTCTATACTTAGTTCACATCTAGGATTCCTCTCTTCACATTTCTAACCACAAATCTTTGTAATAATCTAAATACCTACCAATGCTAGCATGGCCATTGCCCAAACATTCCACCTCCTAGATTCCCTGTGTAGCATGCAAACAAAACCAGCTACATATACACATGCATTTTCGCTGGGACTTCTAGTCTCTACTGTACTTGCATCCGAACAGAAAGACCCAGCTGCTAGTTGAATTTAATCATCATGGCCTAGTGTGGTTGTTGCATGAACATTGGTTCTTCTAGCTTCTCAGTGAAGCCTGCCAGACAGATTATATACACACCTGCATTTGAGCTAGGACTTCTACTTTTGATGACCAAAAAGGTCCCCTACTTAATCCACAACTCTGACTATTCCCCCATATCTTCCCACCAAACTTAGTAACATTCTAAACAGCTACCAAAATCAAGAAGATCATTGTTTGAGCATCCAGCCATGTGGCGTTACTGGATAGCAGTCAGCCACTACCAACCTCATTGGTACCCACCAACAACAAAGGGGCATTATCCATAAATGATACATCCCCTTCCCCCAATCAAAGATTACTTACAAATTACACTGAGTTGTTTCGAATGCCTGGATTAGGCTAAGTTTGAGCCCAGTCCTTCTCTTCCTTCTACACTCTCAAGACTGGATGTCATCTGAGAAAATGGGTCAGGTACCTACAGTGTGTGTGGCACAGTCTCCTGACTGAAGCCATTTCCTGGCTGTTAAGATTCATAAGAACATATGAAATGCCATCCTAGTTCAGACCAATGTAACATAGTAAATTATGATAGATAAAGACCAAAAAGAACCATCTAGTCTGTCCATAATCAAGACACACAGCTACCACAAGGACATGGTAATTATCAGAACTCCTAAAAACAAATCTTTACAAACATTTATAGAAGTGTAAATGAAGTGGGAATAATAAAACCTTTCTAGCTACCAACTATCCCAGAGTGAGATCTCAGTATGGTCAAAAGAGCTAACATTCACATACAGACTCAGATACGTTTATTGGCATGACGATTATTACATGCATTACCAAAGTAAAATACAGAATGATTCAAATTAAAGGATAAGAAAAGAAAGGGAAAAAATTACAAACTTATAAATAAGGCTACAGATTACAGAAAGTACAGCATAGGGGACATGTCTCAGGTTTTGGTGCTGGCCCATATTGTCCCTGGTTAGGTTTAATTTCTGGTCTGGTAGCAGGATACTGTTACGCGTCCCAGACATGCTAGGCCCACGCCCGGGCCTACTCACCCCAGGAATCCAGTTGCTAGCTCCGGTTCACCTTCGCTCGCGGTAGTGGGCAGCTGCCTCTGTCCCCGAGCACCTGTAGCCACCTCTGCTGCTTCTGAATCTTGCGCTGTTCCTCCTTGCACCCAGCGGATCTCCCCGCATGGGCCGCGGAGTGATGCCACCACTCTGCTTCCTTTGGGCCCTGGCTTAGGAGCGGGCGTGCGCGTGCGTGACTCGCACACTCTTAAAGGGGCCACGGTGGGAAAGTAGCCCCCGGCCCCGGATGATGACATCACTGGGCCTCTGTATAAAAGGAAGGGCCCAGCCACTTGTTCCCTGCCTTGGTAACAGGTCTCCATGATTGCTCTTGTGCTCATTGCTCATTCCTGGTTCCTGTTCCTGTCATCGTTCCTTTCTCTTGTTCCTATCATTGTTCCTGGTTCCTGTTCCTGATTGTCCCTTCGTCTACGCCTCATACCCTTGGACTGATTCTCTGGTATTGACCCCCACTTCATCTGGACTACGCTTGGACTGATTATCTGGTATTGACTCCTGCTTCGTCTGGACTACATTTGGACTGATTCTCTGGATTTGACCCCTGCTTCGTCTGAACTGTGCTTGGACTGATTCTCTGGTATTGACCCCCGCTTCGTCTGGACTACGCTTGATCTGATCTCCTGGCTCTGACCTCAGCTCTGCTTCCAGTACTGTGCCTTCCTGCTGCCTGCCCTGACTCCAGCTTGCCTTGGACTCTCCTTGTATCCTACGGAACTGGCCTCTCAGGCTTTGGCCTATCTTTACCTGGTCGCCCCCTGCTCTCCTCTGTTCCTGTTGGCATCTGGGTCTTTGGAACCCTGCCTCGTCCGGACTGTCCTCAGCCCTCCAATACCTCTGCTGGTTCCTGGCGTACCCTTGTCTATATCAACTGGCAGTCGTCACACGGAAGCCTGCCTAAGTCCAGCTGCCTTGGCACCCGAGGGCTCAACCTAAGGGGAACATGGGCTGGTATTGGCGAAGCTGCAGTCGGCCTCTGTCTCCTAGCCTGCTCTGCCACCTGATGGTGGGGACCCGTAGAGCTTGCCCTGTGGGAAGCATCAACCTCACCTCGGGCCAAGGGTCCACCATCAGCGCAACAGATACCACATATTTTGCTGCTATAACCACTATTTCTTCTCTTTCCCCTAGGATTATAAAATGTTTTTCTTGCTCATTCTTTTGTGGAAAGTCTTTGATTTTCTCTGTCAGTTTTGGAAAATCTACATACTGAAGAGCAATCAAGTATCCACCTAGGCCAGGCATTCCTGAATTTTTAAGGTCCTGAGAAGAGGGGGGATAATTTACCTGCCACAAGTAAACTGAAAGACTGTGATGTCCTTTACAGGACTATCCCGAGGGCAGTGTTGTTTTCCCCATTCGCCTTCTTAAAGGCACAAGGGAACTGAATTGGTAGTCCAATGTCTAACTGCTGCACCTTTGAAGGATGACTCAAATGTGACATGACCCTGCTGCTATAGAGGGGATCTGAGCTACATGTAAAAGGACACAGGTGCCCAAGACCCTCTGCTCATAACTATGCTCCTGATTTAGGTCCCAGTATTCAGTCACTAGTCAGCGTGCAAGCCTAGCTGGCTAAACTTATCCAGCTAGCTTTGCTTAGATATTCAACAGCATGACAACACTACTGAATAGCCACGGCTATTTCAAAGTTATCTGGAAAAGCATTTCTTGTTAATTTTAGGGCTATTTTTTTGTAGTTCTAAAGTTATCCAGCTAACTTAACCGGATAACACTGAATTTTGGCGTTTATCCGGTTAAGTTAGCTGGATAGTTGATTCTACCCTGGAACTTCCCCACACAAACTTATCTGGCTAACATTTTAGCTGGATAAAAAATTTTCCAGATATTCAAATGGCACCCGATATCCAGCTAAGTCCAAACTTAGCTGGACAAAAGGTGCTGAAAATCGGATTCTTAATTTCCTACATCTTAAGAGGAAGAAAGCTACAGAAAAAAATGTACAACCAAAATGCTTAAGAAAACGCATAATGAGAATTTTTCTATAATGTTAAATTTAAGAATTGGGCAAAGACTCCATTTTATTTTGTATACAAGTTTTAGGAAATTAAAAACATGGGCAAAAGGTACGCTATTACAAAACTGTGCAAATAATTTTTTTATTTTTATTTTAACCAAAACTTATACCTGGTCCATACTTCAGAAAAAAGGATCTTGCTGTGAAATAGAGATAGATGTGACCTATCATCTACAGATCCTGTACTGATCTGTTCTAAACAATAAAAGTTGTCAGAAACTAAAGACAAGACATGCCATACAGACTTGACCAATGGTCTTTTGCAGAGTGCACAAATTCAGTCCTCGAGAACCTCAACCCAGTCATAGTTTAAGGATTTCCACAATTAATATGCATGAGTTCTATTTGCATATACTTCTATTGTATGTAAATAGATATCATGCTAGTCAAGATTTCTTGAAAGTGTCTGGCAGAATATAAAGGATAGATCAATTCCCTGTTGTTCACTCCCAGCTCCCAATAGAAAGAGGTTGTGTTCCCTAAGTCTAACTGTCTAATAATTGTTAATGGACCTGTCCTCCAGAAACGTGCCCAAACCTTTTATAAAACCATACTTTTAGCCTTGACTACATCTTCTGGCAACAAATGCCACAGGTTAATTGTACATTGACTGATTACAATCCTGCATTGGAATCTCTGAAGGGACAAAAAAAAGCACATGGCTAAAATCCTCAGAGTTAAAGCATGTGCATACCATGTGCATTTTTTTACTACGAAACAGATTGTTTTCTCCAGAAAAACTATCATAAGTTTCCAGTTCCTAACCCTAGGCTGCTTCAATCTTTAAAGTTTCCCTGCAAAATCTGTCATATCCCTATTTTAACACAAGCAGGGTGTTCACGTGTGTCTTTTCCCACTGCCAGCCCTTTTAACAAAAATGTCAAAAAATCATCCTAAATTAATTTAAAAGGACTGCGACATACACTGCCCATCTAAGGTTTTGTAAAGCATGGTGATAACTCCTAATTAGGGTTTCTACTTCCAGTTGCTTATAAATTGTAAATTCTGGTGTTTACTCTCCAGGTAATTAGAAATTCTTTGAGGATACAAAAAACTGTTTTTTTATCAAATGTTTTTGAAGTGCAGGTTCTTTTACCAGTTGAATCAAACACACATATACTGCCATAACAAACCAATACAAACATTCTCATGAATAACCAGCACAATACATGTCCTCTTAACAAACAGTTTCTCCCTATAGCTCCAATCATCTTCCACCACGCAAACCCAGCCTTATTTTATTTTATTTATTTAGATTTTTATATTCTGCTTTCTAGCACTTTAAAGCAGATTACATTCAGGTAGTGTAGGTACTTCTCCATCCCAGAGGGCTTACAATCTAATAGGGTCATTCATTATGTTGCCATAAGGGCTTTAATGCCTGTGTTAGGACCCTAATGCATGCGTAAATATGCAAATTAGGAATAACTACACTTTTTTTGCTGCATTGTCCCTGAAAATGCTTTTACTATGTTTTGCATGGGGGGCAGAGAGAGAGAGAAAGGAAGAAAGAAAGAAAGAGGCACATGGATGAATGGTTAAGTTTACTATTTATATTAGTGTAAAGGGGGAACTTTAAACTCTGAGAGAGGGTTTGGGGTGTTGAAGGCTTGGGGTTGGGCACTTAAAGATCTACTGTTACAGGTATGTATAGCACAGTACGCACCTGTGATGATCTGGCATTAGGAATGCTGAAAGAAAAGTATGTTTGATGACTAAATGTATTACCTAACCTATAGACAGGTCTAAGGACAATGGAGGGTAAAGTGGTTTGCCTAAGGTCACAACAAGTAACAGTGGGGCTTGAACTCTGATCTCAGTTCATAACACACTGCTCTAACTACTAGGCTACACCACTTTTCCTTCATTCTGCTTCCTACAAACCCAGTGCTACCACACTCTCTTCCCATCCTGTCCTTTCCACTCTCCAACTCCCAATTATTGCTCATTCTGACCTCTTACCACAGGCGCTGATGCTTGCCATTGGGAGCAACTGTGCAATGGAGCCAAGAGGGAAAGGAGGAAAATAGTAGGGATGTGCATTCATTTGAAATGAATGGGCAAAATATAATGAATAAGCCCATATTTGTTTCATTCATGGTCTCCAGAAATGAATGAAGGGATTTCACAAATGAAACAAATGTATATTGTTCATCACATTTGTTTCCCATTCATTTCAATGTCCCATTGCAGTCTATGACAGTGCACTACTGAGGAAAAAAACCCCCACAACTAGTAACTATAGCAACCAGCTCTTGCCTGTTTGACCTCACAATGTTGTCAGAGACAAGCAGGATAACCTGGTAAGGAGACTAGCCAAAGGACAAATTATGGTACAACAGTTATTTATCTAGCCAATAGCTGCTATCTAGATCAAGTAATGCTGTTGTCCTCCCACTGTAAAGTTTGAACATGTTCAAGAAGCAGTCTAGATTTCCTCTCTAGCTCATCACAGAGAAGGATGTGCTAAGAGAAGCTCTCTGAAAGTTTTAAAAAGCTTAAGCTTTGGATGTGGCACTAGTAAAGGATGATTCTAATCTCTATACTGCAGTGGTCTCCCTAACTGTGCCAGAAAGAGAGGCAATGCACTGCTGCTGATTTTGATTTTTCTCTTCATTGGGGATGGTTAGGGTGAGAGACTGTGGATACTGCAGTTGTGGAAGTACTAGTGATTTTTTGTCTCTGGACAGTAAGGTGAGCACAGCACACTCAGAGACTGAATAGAAGACTCTTACCAGGTTGCAGTTATTTTTTTCTTTTGTTAGTGTTTAACAGTGTTTTTGTGTGTGAGTTAGTACTACTGCACACATACACTGTATGTGTGTCTCTGTGTGTGTGCATTATTTATTTATTAGATTTATATACCGCTATTCTGTTTGACAATCCAACAATCTAATATTATTATAGCAAGTTAAATAATAAAATAGGAAGTTTATGTACCTTTGAACTCTCATATGCTTGCTTGAAGAGCCACATTTTAAGATCTTTCTTAAAAGTTACAAAGTTTCTTTGCAATCTTAATTCCATTGGCAGAGAGATCCATAGTTTTGGTCTTGCAACAGATAGGGCCGGATTTTTAAACCTACGCGCATGGCCTACATTTGTGCTTGCTACCCGGCACGCACAAATGTGCGCCTGATTTTATAAGATGTGCACGCAGCCGCGCGCATGTTATAAAATCCAGGGTCGGCTCATGCAAGGGGGTGCGCATTAGTGCACCTTGTGCGTGCCGAGCCCTAGGGAAGCCCCGATGGCTTTCCTTGTTCCCTCCGGTCCCCCCCACTTTCCCCTCCCTTCCCCTATCTAACCCGCCCCCCCTCCCCCAGCCCTACCTAAATCCCCCCCACCTTTATTTTGTAAATTTCGCCTGCCTCTGGCAGGCATAACTTGTGCACACCGGCCAGCTGCCGGCGTGCGATCCCCTGGCACAGCCGCTGTGCCGGGGCCTTGGTCCCACTCCCGCCCCGCCCCTTTCACAAAGTCTTGCGCGTGTCGCCCGGCCTATGCAAAATAGGCTCGGCGCGCGTAACCCTTTTAAAATCCGCCCCACAATGCTTTATCCCTAACCTCACTCAAATGTGCTGATCTAATTGATGGAACATTCAATAAACCTTTGTTTGCCAACCTCAAATTTCGTTGCAGAATATAAAGATGAAGGGAAGCATTTAACCATTAAGTATTGTCCTTATTAATAGATTTATGTAGTAAACATTAAATTTGAAACTGAATGCAGAATTTCACAGGTAACCAATGTATGGAAATTAACGTCGGTGTGATATGGCCAAATTTACTGCCCCCCCCCCCCCCCTAATGTAACCGTCTCTAACAGTGGCATTTTGTAATAGCTGTAGAGGCTTAATAGAATTTAGAGGTAACCCAAGAAGCAAAGCATTACAATAATCCAAGCCTAAAAAAATCATGATTTGAAAGACAGTACGAAAATCGCTAGACTGGACTAAAGGCTCTAAATGTTTAAGAATGTGAAGCTTATTGTAGTAATTTCTGATTTTAGTACTAATGTGTTTCTTCATATTCAATTCCCCATCAATAATTACTCCTAGGTCACGAGCATGGGCAGTGAATTCAATATTTATGTTATCAGTTACTAAAGAAATACGGTAGGTATACTAAGGGGTAGTTTGTGATGCAGCAGTATAATTTATTTTTTTTTTACTATTGGACTCTTGGTCTGACTCAGTATGGCATTTCTTGTGTTCTTATTAACAACTAATTTCATAGGCATTACAAGCTGCTGTATCGTGGAAAGATAACGTTTAACAAGCATCAAAGATTTTTCAGTGGAGTCCTCAATGGGTGCTAAGAACTGTACCTCACCTGCATACGTGTAGTAATTGATGCCCAGCCCGGCTAGCAGCTACATAGAGGCAACATGTAAACATTAAAAAGGGTTGCTGATAGGGCTGAAAAGCTTGGTCTTTTAAATAAGAGGTAAACCACTTTAGAGTTTTACCTCAAGGCCAATTTCAGCTAATCTATGGACCAGGGTGACATGGTCAACAGTGTCAAAGGCCAAAGATAAATCTAACAAGATCAGTAAATAAGATTCTCTAGAGTCAAAACCCCTTATAGCTAGGAGCAAGGTTCCTGTGCTAAAATTGTTTCTGAAACCAAATTGTTCCAGGAAGAGAATATGATTCTCTTCGAGATAATCATCTAATTGTGACTGTACTACTTTCTCAATAATTTTTGCTAATAGTGGCAAATTAGAAATAGGTATATAATTACTAAATGCCTTCAGATCACCATTTTTATTCTTTAATGTCGGTCTAATAGATGCACATTTCAGAACTGCAGGTAATTTCCCTTCAGCAAGTGAAAGATTAATTATTTTTTAGATACATGGAGTAACTATATTACTAATCAATTTCAGATCTTTTACTGGAATGGACTCCAAAGGATGAGCTGCTGGATTCAATTTCTTTAAAATAGAATCAATTTCTAGTGACAAAGGACTATCAAAGGTTATCCAAGGAGATACATCCAGTGTTTGCAAAATTATAGTTTGATTTGAATTTGGAGAGAAAGAATTGTATAGCTTTTGAATTTTATCTTTGAAAAAGAATGCTAATTTATTACATGTGTTCTGGGAATTATCAAGCATTTGCTCTTCTGGCTTTATGTTTGTCAGTTTTTTAACCATGGTAAAAAGTGCCTTAGTGTTAAATAACATTTGGAGGGATTCTTTCTCCATGATCTTTCTTTCTGCCTACGTTTTCTTTTAAATTTCTTGTGTGTACCAGGGGAAGTTAGACCTATTGTCCTTCAAAGTTTTAGTTATGATCAGGGTTAGTTCATCAGCAATGGTTGTGGTAATGTTAATCCAAGTGGAGACTGCAGTTTCAACGCAGTTAAATTCCACATTATTCAGGGCTTGTGGCAACTTATCCACAAAGTCTTCTGTTGAGAAGGGCTTACGATAAGAAAAAGAATGTTGATTAATTCCATTAGAATAGGATTTAGCACGAAACGGAATGGCAGCATGAAATAATTTATGATCAGACCAAAGTACTGGCTTTTTGACCAGTGCAGGCTGGTTAACAGCATCATTATTCACAAAAATCAAATCCAGGGTATGCCCTGCTTTATGCATAAATTTCTGTACAATTTGTGGCCAACCTAGGGCTGAAAGTGTGTCAATAAAGGTTTCACATGCCGAAGACCTTGGTAAAACATCTACATGAAGATTGAAATCACCAAGAATAATACCTGATACATCATTAACAAAATGATTGACTTGCAGCTGAATCAGGGGAGAACTATTATGCTCCAATAAGCCTGGAGGACAGTATTTACACAGACCTATAAATGTTTTCATTTAAATAAAGCTACTTCAAATGGGGGTACAATTGAAAATTGAATTTGCTTCAGGTCTAAGGTTTTTTTGGCAATTACCATAATCCCACCACTTTTCCATTCTTTTCGAGGAATAGAAAATACCATGTATTGCCAGTGGGAAAGTTGATCAACTAAAACTGAATCAGATGCCTTAAGCCAAGTTTCAGTAATACAACATATTGTCAGAGCATATTCCTCTAATAAATCTATAAGAACTAGACATTTTTTAACTACAAATTGTGCATTTATCAATTGCACAGATAACAGGAAACATGAAGTTAATAAAGAAGCATTGGTAAATGGAATATGCATAATATGACATCCTCTTTAAGTTAATAATATGTTGACACTTGTCATATCTTCCCTGATTAGTATTAAGAACATAAGAACATAAGAACATGCCATACTGGGTCAGACCAAGGGTCCATCAAGCCCAGCATCCTGTTTCCAACAGTGGCCAAGCCAAGCCATTAAAAACCTGGCAAGTACCCAAAAACTAAGTCTATTCCATGTTATTGTTGCTAGTAATAGCAGTGGCTATTTTCTAAGTCAACTTAATTAATAGCAGGTAATGGACTTCTCTTCCAAGAACTTATCCAAACCTTTTTTGAACCCAGCTACACTAACTGCACTAACCACATCCTCTGGCAACAAATTCCAGAGTTTAATTGTGCGTTGAGTGAAAAAGAACTTTCTCCGATTAAATGTGCCACATGCTAACTTCATGGAGTGACCCTAGTCTTTCCATTATCTGAAAGAATAAATAACCAATTCACATCTACATCTCTCATGATTATAAACACCTCTATCATAATTATGTCAATGTGGCTATATAAAGATTCAGACATAATGTAGACTTACATACAGGCCACAGAAATGTGCAAACAAAAGGTATTTTTCAGTCTATCTCAAGGGTTGACATGAGGGGGTGCACAAAGGGGCTTGCTCCTTGTGCATGCTCCTTCGGCCCGGCGATACCAGGTGAGCAGTGCCTCTGGCATGTCCAATGCACCTAAGTACCCCCACCCCTTGATGACATCAGATGGGGGAGGGATCAATGTCCTGCAGATTCTTGATGGATGGGCGCTCTTTGTAGCAGGAATGAGAGTCTCTGCAGCAAGGTAAGCCTTAGCTGCTAAATGAGGGAGTTCGTGCAAGAGGCAAACTGTAAATATCACAGTTCTCTATACAGTGAGTAGTATTGTGAGTGAAGGTACAGATACAGTTTCATTAAATTCTTTTGTAATACCCAATCCCCCAGTAGGCAGTGTACTTCAGCAAATTCTATCATTTCTGGAAAAGTGAGAGGAGGAGGTCTTGGTAGAGTTGGCAGCTTTGGCAGAAACAGCAATAAAAAAGGCAGTCCAATACCTAAAGAGAGACTTTTTTAAGTCCAGAATTGCAGGAGAGGAAGATGGTTCAATGTAGAAGAATTTGAGATTTGGAGAGCATGTGCAACCACCACCTGTTCCTCTCCCTCTTGTTTTGGAGCAGAGAAAAGATGGAGGCGACATTCAAGACTGGCATTGGCAGGGCAGAAGGCAATGCGCAAAACCAGCAGCATGCTCTTCTTTGGTTCCTGTTTCTGAGGTTGTTAAGGTAGTATTTCCACCAACTTATTCAGAGAAAGAATCGTGTCTGAATCAGAATATATTGATGAGCTAGTAGCCAAAGTGAATTTGGGAAGTTTAGTCAGTAGCATGTTAGCCTCCAGTTCAATGATATGGAAGAGAGATGATACCAAAGATGCTGAGATCAACTCTAAGGGAGAGCAGGCAGCACAGGAAGAGAGCATGAGAATTGCCTGTAGTATTTTTTCTCAAGTTCCACTCTATCTCAACACCAGTGCCAGCATCAACCTCCAATGTAGATGTAGATATGAGATTGCAGAAGAAATCCCTGATCTTGAGGCACTTTAAAGTGAAGGTGGACATGTGTTTTGCTCAGTGTATTCACTGCAGGAAGTATATCAGTCAAGGGATGCAAATATGACATCTGACAAAAGCAGGTATGTAGCATCACCTGCAGAAGTAGCACCTGATAGCATTGGCATCATGAGAGATGGTGAAAGAACTAGCCTGATAGTCCCTTCTACCACACCAAGTAAAAGCCAGAGGAAAGGAGTTGAAAAGGAGAAAACTTTTCCCCAAACTGATCTCATAGCCCCTTTCATAAGTCAGGTGGCAGGCCAGTAGTCCCTAGCCATGTGTCCAAAGCAGCAACCCACCATAGAGGAAATGCGGTAGTGTTCTATATCACTGTCCCAGGGCAGGCAGCATCTAAAGTAGTAACAAGGAGCATCAGGGAAATGATTGCCCTTGATGACTAGCCCCTGGAGATAGAGTGGAATGTGGGCTTTAAGCATTCTGCTGTATGTGTTAGCCCTAAATTATAAAGTGCTTTCTCAGAGTATATTTAGTAGAAATGTCATTCTCACCCTGTACAATTAATGCCATAATCACATACAGTTACAGCTGGCTAAGGCAGAGGGGAGTATCTATGCACTCTTACCTCTTCCTAACAACACAGTGCTGGGACTTGGCTGAGGCAGGGACTAGCAACAGCTATAGAGGGGTTGGAGTATCATGGTACAGGTGGTCTTTGCTGCTCACTTAGTTGATGCATAGCCCCCATATCTAATGCAACATTCTATCAGCCATAAGAAAAATGCTGAAGGTTTTGCAACTAGACTGGAGAGGTAGCAGTCTTCAGGCAGGTTTCTTTGTAACAGACTGTGGTGCAAATATGGTAAAGGCGATAAAAAATGGGTATCTGTTGCTTTTCATACTTGCTTCGCCTTGCAGTGAAGATTGTCCTGGGGCTGGTGCCAAACAATGATTTGAATCCATTCCTAAAGAAGCAGATAAAGAGTTGTAGGAAAATAGCAGGGCATTTCCATAGACACATGAAGGCAGAGCAGTTTCTCCATGAGAAGCAGAAAGAATGTGGGATGCCTCACAAGCATCTGATTCAAGATGTTGGCACCCACCAGAATTCCATTTAAAGAATGCTGCATAGATTATTGGAGCAGCAGGATCTGTTTCTGGAAACAGATAGGTGTGCATTACCCCCTAGGGCATCATGATTGGGTAGTGATGAGGCAACTGGTGTAAATCCTGAACTCTTCAAGGATGCCATAGAGGATCTGAATTCCAGAAGCACCAACCTGGGTGGGGTCATCCCTATAGTACATATTCTGCAGGAAAAGTTAGAAGTCTTCTGTGAGCAAGAGTGAATGAAAACAGAGGTGTTGCATTTCTGGACTCCTTGCAGCAGAAGGATCAAGAGAGAATGAAATCTCTCACAGAAAACAATACATACATGCTTGCTATGCTTTGTGAAGGGGAGTCTCACCTTCCTGTTCCAGTGCTTCACATTCATGAAGTAGCTGCTGGTAGCTATGGTACGTGAACAAGAATGCCAGAGGCTGAGGCACAGTGGGGATGATGCATAGGAAAGAGTGGTCATCTCAGTGCAAGCAGGAACAGTACCCTGTCAGCTACCATTTCCTTCTCCACCTCAATACACCAAGGTCCACCTCAATACACCAATAACCATCTCTCATGACACAGCTAAGGCAGCTGGCAAGAGAGACCCTCGGCCCACCCCAACAAAAGAGACCCCAGCACATGCTATCTCGAAGAGCCCATCAAGGAGATGTATACAGATGTGCTGGAATATTAGACACACAAGTCCGCAGTCTGGCCAAACCTAGACCAAGGTAGCTCAGCACTATTTTTCCTGTTCACAAACCAGTATGCCCAGTAAATGTGTCTCCTCAATGGCAAGGGACATTGTGAGCCCTCATTACTCATGGTTGATGCCAGAGTTGATGGAAAAACTGGTCTTTTTGAAAATCAATCTGCCTTTGCTTGAGTTTCCAAAATTTTCATGTGAGTGGCAAAATGATAAAAGCATCTTGAAGACCTTGCTGCCGCTCTGCCTACCTGCCATGCTCCTTATATACCATCTTAGGAATCTTGCTGCTACATGCTTATTTGCTATGCCCCTGATATACCACCTGAGGGATTTTACTGCTACCACTCTGCCTCCATGCCATGCCTATTTTGTAGTAGCATGGGAGTTTTTGTTTGTTGTTTGATCTTAGAATAGTCTTCCCACCCTGTTTGCTTTCTTGTTGATTATACTGGGGTGTTTTGTCCCAGAAAAAAAAATTGAAAAAAATTACATGTTTCTCCTCCCACCCCACCTCTTTTCAGGTTCCTTATTTTATTGTAGCCCTCTACAATCCCAGTCTAGTTCTCCCACCTGTTTCGTTGTTGGTTATACTGGAGCGTTTTGTCCTCTTACCCCATCTATTTTCTACTATTTTGTTGTACATCTCTAGGGTCCCAGGCTTGTTCTCTCACCATTCTTTCTTGATTATACTGGGGGTATGTTGTCCCCCAAAACCCTCAGTCAAAAGGAAGAAATGCATGCAAAAGAGAGAAGATGCACAGGAGAAACTTTTCACATGTTCTGAATGGAAGAAGAGAGAACTATTGCAACACCAGAAAATCAACAAAGGGAAGAAACTGGGTTCAGCTACAGAATATGGGAAAAGCTTTCTTAATAAAGCAATTCTCATAAATTACCTGGAAAGTCACATTGAGAAGAGACCATATACATGTCCTGACTGTTACAAAAGTTCCAACTGGAAAGCAAATGTCATAAGAAATCCAAAATTCCACTCAGTAGCAAGATCAATTCCAAATAAGGAATGTAATAAAATCATATGTCACAAAAGTAATATTAGTGAAAGATCATTCTCTAGTACTAAATCTGACAAGTGGCAAGTGCTTAAACAAGATGACAAACATCTACCTTGCCACTATGCCTTGCTGCTATACCCAGCCTTTACACCTTGGGGTTCTTTCTGTCATTCTGCCTTGCTGCCATACCCCAGACTCTATACCATGGGGTGTTCTTGCCACTGTGAGGGGTTGTTTTGTATACTCATGGTGCCTTGGTATGTTGATGCCACTCTTTTTTTCTGCTTTGTCCCTTTGTCATTGCCTTGGGCCATTTCCTGCTACCTTTTCTGCTTCATTCCCCCTTCATGGTGCTTAGGATATTGCTTTCATTCTTGGTGTCTCGTTGCCTCTTCTGTTGCCTTTGAGGGTTCATGCCACTGTTGTTGGCTCCCTCTTTTGAAGCCTCGGTTTTTCTTCCCCCTCTTTATGCTGTTTTGCTCCTCTAATGATACCTTGGAGAACTTCTGCCACTGCTGGTACCCTTTTTTCCCCTTTATGGTGCCTTAGGATATTCATGCCACTTTTGGTGCCATGTTGACATAGTCTTGATGCGTTGGAATGTCTTCACCCTTCTGATAATGTCTACCCACCACTTTTATTAGAACTGATGAAAACAAACCAATTTTGGGCCCAAAATAGACTGCACTGCTTTTCACATTGACTTTAAAGATAAACGAATGAATGAATAAAATAAATAAACCATTATTTATTGTTGGTTTAGAGTTATGAACTGAACTGAGGTGCCCTAAAAATGTAAGAATAAACAAAAATGAAAACTTTTCCTCTGCACACCCTAGAAAATAGAGGCCCATCAGCTGCTTAATATCATCAGTGCTGAAAGTTACTAAAATAGAATATTGAAACTGCTGAAAAGTATATGATACTAATTGATTGTCATAGTATTTTATGAAAAGTTGTAAAGTTGTATATTGTTTTTTTTAAAGTCTAAATGCCATTTAGTAATCATTTTAAAGATACTAAACATGTTTAAAATGAGAAGATTAAGATCTGGACGAATCATGTTTTTTGGATTTAAAAACAACCTCAAAAAAGTGGATTTTAGGTAGGACTTGAATCTGGCCAGAGAAGAAGCAAGATGCACTCACTCAGAAAGGTAGTTCCAGGCAAACAATGCTGCAAGACAGAAAGCGTAGATTCTGGAATTAGCCATAAAGGAGAAGGGCACAGATAAAAGCAACTTGTCTGATTAATAGAGATTACAAAGAGGGTCATGGGGGAGATAAAAGAGGAGAGATCGCATGGAGATACAGAGTGAATGCACTTATAAGTGAGAAGAAGTTTGAACTGAATATAGAAGCAGAGAAAGTGCCAATGTAGTCCTGTGAGAAGAGGAGAAACATGGTCAGAAAAACACTGAAGGAAGATAAGTCATGCAGCTGAATTTTGAATAGACTATAGTGGAAAAAGATGGTTTAACAGGAAACCTGTGATGATGAGGCTGCAGTAGGCATAAGGAGGAGAAAATGAGAGAGTGGATAAAGGTCTTGAAGTGTGTTCAAATGAGAATAGGTAGATTTTGGTATTTGAAAAGAACAATAAACAAGTTTTACAAATGCTTCAGCTGTGCGTAGAGAAGAAGAATTGAATGCAACCCTGAGGATGTAAGCAAAGCGGACAGGAAAGCTGACAATATTATCTATTGAGTTAGAAAAATGTGGAAGGTGGAAAATGGGTTTGGGAGAAAAAATAGATGTTGTGTCCTGGCCATGTTATGTTTAAGGTGACAGTAGGGCATCCAGGCAGCTATTTCAGATAAACAAGCTGAAATATGAGACTGGATTCCTGGTGCAAAGAGATAGATTTAAGAGTCATTAGAATAAAAATAGTATTGAAAGACATGGAAGGAGATCACAGCACCAAAGGATCAAATGTAAAGAGAGAATCTGGCCCAGAACAATGCCATGGGTATAAGGATTCATAATGGGATAGTGGTAGAGGAGGATCAACCAAAAGATAAACTAAAGGTAAGGTAAGAGAGAGAGAAGAGGACAACTAAGATAGAACAGTGTTCTAGAATCTAAGTAGCAACAGACTGTCAAGGAGTAGATGGTGATCAACAGTGTCAAATGCAGAGGAAAGTTGAGTTGCTTTGACCATGAAGAGATCACTGGAACCTTTTGCAAGGGCTGTCTCTGGAAGGGAGAAGACTAAAGTCAGATTGGAGTGAATCAGAAATAGCATTGTATGAAAGGAAAGGTGAACAGCATGCTCAAGTAGTTTGGATGTATACAGTAAGAGAGACATAGGATGAAAGCAGGGCAAAGAAGTTCCAGTTAAATTTTTGAGAAGTGTGTAAATAGCATTTTTGAAGGCAGCAAAATTGGTTGCAGTTGAAAGAGAATGAAAGATGGAGAGGATAACTAGGGGAAATAGAAATGAGGAACTGGATAGTGAAGGTGTCATAGAAAGAAAAGAATGGAGCAGGAAAGAAGATTGGTTGTTTCCTTTTCTGTGATTTCAGAACAGGAAGAAAGAGTAGGAATGGGGACATGAGTAGAGAGGAGAGAAGTAGAAGAGCAGGAGGGAGGAAGTGATGGTGAAGTTAAGATGAATCTTGAGAACTTTGTAATGTAATAAATCAGCCACTAACTGAGCAGAAAGTGAATGGGATGGGAGGAAGCAATGTAAGGAGAAAGACAAGTAAGGTAAAGAAATAGGAAGGATTGAAGGCTAAGATGAAGTCACAGTATGCTTGCTTTGCATGTGTAATAGCTGACTGGAAGGATGAAAGCATGAAATAAAAATATAGGATGTTGCCATATTGTTGCGTCGGAAGTGGACCCTTGGGCCAAGGTGGGGTTGACGCAACCTGTAGGTGAGGACTATGGGTCCCCACCATCGGCAGGTGGAGTGGGCTGAAGGTAGAGGCTGCTGGAGCTTCACCTATACCAACCCTCATTCCCCGCGGGTTAAGCCTTTGGGTGCCAGGGCCGGCAGGACTTAGGTGAGCCTCGAGATTGGTTAGCAAGAGAGGTTGTATGAGCCCAGAGACAGCAGACGATAGGTGGCGTAGTCCTACCCTGACTGGATATGGGACTGGAACTCGGGTGCCAATGGAACGAAGATTAGCTGGAGATGCTCGAGCAAAGGTAGGCCGAAGCCTAATGTCCATGTCCATGGAGTAGGCTAGGAGAGGCATCAATGACAGGCTTGGATCAGGGCCGGTGGCAAAGCGGAGGTTGTGGCAAGCAATGCTGAGTTCTGATCATGGAGAAGTCAATAGCGTAGTCAATCTAGGCAATGGTCTGATCACAGAGAAAATAGCGTTAGTCAATCAAGGCAATGGTCTGATCATGGAGAAGTCAATAGTGAAGTCAGGCATAGCAGAGGTCTGGGTCTGGAGATAGGCAATAGCGTCGTCAGGCATAGCGGAGGTCTGTGTCTGGAGATAGGCAGTAGCGTAGTCAGGCGTAGCGGAGGTCTGGGTCTGGAGGTAGGCAATAGCATAGTCAGGCATAGCGGAGGTCTGAGTCTGGAGATAGGCAGTAGCATAGTCAGGCGTAGCAGAGGTCTGGGTCTGGAGGTAGGCAATAGCGTAGTCAGGCATAGCGGAGGTCTGGGTCTGGAGATAGGCTGAAGCGTAGTCAAGCAAAGCAAAGTTGATATCCGTAGATTCAGTCCAAACATAGACAGGGCAGGAACGAAGAAGACAGGAACCGGGAACAATGAAGGTCAGGAACGAGGAGTAGAGAGGATTCTCTAGTAGCAACGAGTACTGAAGTAGGGAGGAGACCTGTTGCAAAGGCAATGCTATGGAGCGAGGCCTGAGCTTAAATACACTAAAGAGTTTGACATCATCATCCAGGCCACGACCAGGTTCCCGCTACAGGCCCTTCATAAGGATCAGTGATGCGCGTCTGCGTGCCTAGGGAGGGGCACGGTGCGGGTAGTGGCGTCTCTCCGCGGACCACATGGAGAGGCCCGACGCGCAATGGCATCTTGACCTGCAACACTGGGGACCATGGCAGAGCCAGAGGCACCGGGGGAGGCCCGAGGTTGGAGCCAGTGGCACGCTGCCGCTAGCGAGGAGGAACCAGGAGCTGGAGTCTGTGTAAGAAGGTGAGGGGGCCACGCCGTGGGTCTGCTGCGGACTGCACGCTTAACATATGTAAGTGGGACTTTAGTCAGAGATGCTCAAAAGAATAGGTTCAGGAACATAGGAAACAGATTTGGAGGTTTGGTATGACTTACAAGAGAGGGAAGGGTTGGGGAAAGGATATCTAAAGCAGAGGGTAGTATGATATTTTAAGAAGAAATTATCTTATCATAGTGGAGAAGATCAATAGTCTAAAGGTATATGTGGTGACAGAGCAAGACCTTGGGAGACAGCGATTAGAAGATATCAGGTGATGGCTATGGCTGCAGAGAGGAAGAACAGGGATAGAGAAGCCAGAGAAACATCATTTAGAAGAAAGGACTAGATAAAGTCATGTTGGCATGTGCAGGGTGGCAGAACATAGTTGGAGTTTGTGGCAAAGGGGTCTCACTAGTTTGCAGGTTAAAGAATAAGTGATTAACCCTTGAACATAGATAAAATTTGCATTTGTACTCCAAGAATTTAACAAAATTGACACTTGGGACCTCAGTAATGTAGCTATCTAGCTGTTGATTTGTCAAGACTAACTGTGGGCTTTGTCTCCTTGCCACCACCAAGACTGTCCCTAGGGGTTCCTGCTATTCCTTTTTCTTGCTGTTGTCACTAACTTCCTTGGTTGGCCCCAGGGCTTCTGCTGAATAGGGGATGTGTCTGATGGGGAGATAGAGGGTGAAGCTAAAGGGATGTAGAAATTAGAGACTATTAGGTTGAAAGCATGAGGCTGAAGAAAATGGAATGTGAAGCAGGAAGGGAGAGACTGGGGGAGGGAAGGAGGAATGAGAGATGGAAGGATCAAATGTAGCATGAATCTGTAGGAAAGAAAATAGGGATGAGATGTTTAAGGGGAGATCCTGGAGAGAGGGATCAGAGGAAGAATGGAAGGAAGAAGAAAAAGTAGCTGTAGAGATAGGAGAAACAAGAGTAAGAGTAGGCTGTAGTAAGAAAGAAAGTGTGGCATGAGGGGAGAAAAGAGAGGAGAAAGAAGAATGTTAAGGGAAGAAAAAATAAGTCTAAAAGAGAAAGAACTGGAGAAAGGAAAGAGAGAATGAAAAAAGAATAAAACAAATTATCCAGACACAAACATGTTTGTAAGTTATTATATTTTTTAAGCAAAATATGCCTGCATGTTAAATGAGATAAATACATATGCAAATGTACTGCAGACTTGCTGCAGTATTTAAAAACCTTTGCCACAGAATTCTCTAACATGCACCATTTAAGCTTAACTCTGCGTTGCCAAAGGAAACCAAGGGTCTTGGTTACAAGAGAGTTTTCTTGATGATCTTCAGTGCCACATCAGAAAATCGATCACATCATCCGCAGGCACTTGTTCAGCAGATTCAAAAAGCAGGATTTTCAAATCAGTCCCTTGAAGTATACAACTGTGGTTTGTGAAGCTAACTATCTGGGTCCAGTCATAGAAAATGAACACCTGAAACTGATCAAAACCAAATTCAAACTGTAGCAAGTGTTACAGCTTCAAATACTAAAAAGGAGCCTTTTGACCCAGGCCTAATCATAGGTTTCTTCCTATTCTGCAGTATTAGGCGCCCTCATACCTGACTTCCCTAAGAGGTCACGACCTAATAAAACTGAGTAGGTGGAAATGTTCCATCATAAAACTCCACTCTGTGCCCTGCTCACCGTTCTACTTTCAATAAGCCTTTTATTCTTCATAGAGATGTTTTTAAATTGGATTTGATGTAGTATTTAAGCAGGTTCATGAAAGTGAAGAATATCTTTCCTTGTAGCTCTCCTATAAATTATTCCTCGGGGACTTAAGATACGATTCTACCAAGCACATGATCTTAAAATGCAAAAATACACATTTGGAGGGTAATTTTATAAGGGGCCATGAGGGACCGGAGTTCTCGCGTACAAAGCACACACTGACTTCAGCCCTAATTTCCAGAGTGCATGATACATGTAAAATTAACAGGACTGCATGTGCCTTAGCACAGCACAGGCGGCACATTTACACCTGGAAATGTTCACATTAACAATTACAACTTTAAACATAACTGGATAGACTTTTGAATATCTTTTGCCCTTGCCAGGCAACTATGAGGGGAGGCGTAGGCTTCCATTGTAGTTGCCGACCAAGGGCAGAGGCATCAGCAGAGCCGCCAGTCCTGGATCGCAGTAGGAGGCTACCGAGATCCTGGAAACCAACTTCAAATAAAGGAACAGGGCGAGGGGGATGGGGTAGAAGGGAAAGGGTTGGGGGTATTCTGGAGCCTGTGGGGTTTCATTTTGTAAGTATAAGGGGGAAGTAGGAGCAGGGGGTGGGGGAGGGAGGACTCCCGGCCCCAATAATTTTTTTGTTAACATTAAATGGGCCATTTTTTGGGTGGTGGCAAGTTCAGCCCTGAAGGGTCTTTGCAACTCGGGTGGGAAAGAGGTGGAGGACAGGCCACGATGTGAGTTTATTTTTATTTGAAATGGAACCTTACTTAACTAGATATATTCTTTTTTTAATATATCTGGTTAAATCTAAAGTTATAAGTTAGCTCTATACCCTATCCCACTTTTAACCACCTTGTTCTCAGTTACATGTAAGGGCCCTGCCCAAAAGTTAACCTGTTTTTTCAATGTTATATGTAAGGGTTCTGCCCATTTGTTCCTTTTTAACTGTAAACCGATGCGATGTGTAAACGGTCATCGGTATAAAAGAAACTTTAAATAAATAAATAAATAAATAAATCTAATAACAGTATGGCTTGGCATGCTGCCATGCAGAGGATCCCCAGTTCAATTCCCAGATTCCAGGTTGGCTGGAGCTAGAGAACAGAGTAAAAGTAGTATTCACAGCCTCTGGTGGGGGATGATCAACAAAGTTACCTGATGATCATATTTACAGCCCATCATACAAGGAAGGAGTTTTGGTGAATAGTTTCAGGCCTAGGATCTGTTGCTGCAAAGAGCAGATTAGGAAGAGTGGGATAGCTTTATTAAAATATGGGAAAATGAAGGCTCATTGCACCCAAGATCCTAGCACTAACTCCAATTGTGCTGGAAAAAATAGGAAAAAGGATCAAAGGACCAAAAATGTAATTCCATAGCACCCATGAGTGCACAGCATTGTGATAGCTCAGCCCTTCTTTGTGCATATTCAGCGCTGAATAGAATCTTAAAAGAATATATCTACATAAACGAAACTGTTCTTGTAATCTCTTCCTTTTTAAAATGTCATTCTATTTTTATAAATTATACTATTTTTAACTGATTGCTGTCCTCCATATCATTAGTTTTACTGAGGTCCATATTCAGCTGTTATCCG
Organism: Rhinatrema bivittatum; assembly: GCF_901001135.1. Lineage (NCBI taxonomy): Eukaryota > Metazoa > Chordata > Amphibia > Gymnophiona > Rhinatrematidae > Rhinatrema > Rhinatrema bivittatum. The sequence continues at coordinate 162,415,453 of NC_042616.1, read as the reverse complement.
GCTGAGCAAGATAACTGGATAAACATATATGACTAACTTGTCCAGGATATTCAGGTGTGTAGCCACGCTGCTGAATATACATAGATAACTAATAATTAGCCAGATAAATTTAGCTTTCTAAATTTAGACATGATCAATAACAGGAGGAGTAACTTAGTGGTTAGAGCACATGGCTATGAACCAGGGCTCAAATGTCACTGCTACTCCTTACGACCCTGGGCAAGTCACTTTACCCTCCATTGCCTCAGGTACAATACATAGATGGTAAACCCTCTGAGGATAGGGAAATACAGTACCTGAATATAATCTGCTCTGAAGTGCCAAACAACAAAATATAAATCTCATAAATAATCTGGCTAATTTAGCAGGATAAGTCTGAATATTGCCATTTATCCACTTAACAGTTTCATTCATAAAAATCACGTTAGGGCAGTATTGCATGCTAAAAGGAGTCTAATGTGCGATAAACACGCAATCTTTTCACATCATGCATTAGTATGCAAATATGACAATGAATATGCAAAACCAGGAAAACCATGTAAATGAGGGATTCCTACCGCATTTCGCTGTAAAATAATGCGGGATTTAATGTGCAATAGAGGGGAAAAACGTTTTTTATTGCACCATAGCGGCTGTAATCATGGATTGTGCACAATAAAAAAAAGGCCTTCTCTCAGACACACTTACACAGTCCTGCTGGCTCAATAAAAACAGCTTTTGTTACTTGCCCTGTCTTCCTAAAGCTACAATGTTAGGGGGATGTGGACTAGTAGTGGGGTACTGGCCACTTTGGACTGCTAAACAATAACAGCAACAAGAACAATTACAATAACCAGCAAAGCAGGCTCAAACACCACCTAGAGAAGTACCCACACCAGAGCCAGAGCCACAAGTCCCATCAGGGGATCACCATGACCCATGGCAGGGCTTGCCATGCAGAAGGGTATGCAAGCAGTGCAGGGAGCCCATCTTTCACCCATGAACCACATTGCTGGGCATGCTAGAGGAACATGTGGTTACCAGGTATGGCCTCAGCTCTCAGGCTGTCATGGATTTGAATCAAGAACTCAGACAGAATCTGGATTCGGTCACAGAAGTGTCCTGTATTATACCAGGCCTCACTAAACTATTGTACGCCCTGCATTTTGTGGCATCTGGCTCCTTCCAAACAGTTGGAGTTGTCAGGGGGAATGTCCCAAACCTTCTTTTTCCCGCTGTCTGGGCCAGGTCATAACCGCATTAATCATTTCATAGGATTCCCTCATGAAAGGCAGGACTTGCTGGACTTGAAGAAAGGGGTTTATGCCATTGCCAACTTTCCTAATGTTCTGGGAGCTATTGACTGCACTCACAAAGCCATCATCCCACACCACGGCAGAGAGCAGATCTACCGCAACAGAAAGCTCTTTCAATCCATCAATGTGCAAGTGGTCTGTGATGCTCGACTGCGCAGCCTCAACGTGGTCGCCAGGTACCAGGGAGCTGTGCATGAGTCCTTTATACCTAGGCAATCTGGCCTTTTTGAACATTTTGAAGACAGCCTTTGTGGTGATGGTTGGCTCGTAGGTAAGAGCAATGCCTCTTTCTATACTCCTTCTCTGACTATGTCTTTACAGCCAATGCTACTGACACAGGCGGCTGTCGGAGATATGACTGCATCAGTTATGTGACAAGTGATTTGCACAGTTAGGTGTACAAGCCATAGTGCCAGGGCCCAGCTTTCTCTCTCCATGCCAGAGAGGCATGCTAATTTTGGGTACCCAAAACATACGCTTGCTGCAAAACTCTGTGTGATCGAGCACTACAGACTTTCTACTTGTTAACTTTAAGCAAGTGGCTGTTAAATTCTCTTGAGACTGTTGAAATGTCACTTGCCATTCAAAACCTTTTTGTGGCCACAGTGCAAGGACACCCAGCTCAGATGTGCCTTGTTAGTGCTCCTGTCAGCCAGGATGTCAACTGTAGTTTGTCTTGACCATCATGGGAGTAGATGTGTTCTATTGAAGCTGGGGGCTGTGCATTTTGTCCCAATCCTAATCACTGTGTCATGTCAGATAAATGTATATCTCTGGAGGACATATTGCAGAACAGCCAGGGAAATACATATCATACCACAATGGTTGATGTCTTTCTGCAGTGACATATGTGGCAGCTGTGGTGTACAGTTTCAGTGTTAGAGTGCTAGAAATAGGGATGTGTAGGGGAAAAAATTTGATTTCATTATTTCATTTGTTTTCATGAGTTTTTTCCCCATGAATTTCAGTTCGTGGATTGCTTGATTTGTTTCATTCATGTGAAAAAAAATTTCAAGCAATCTAAAAAAAACCCCAAAAAACATAAGAGAATGAAATCAAAGCCTCCCTCCCACCCTCCTGGAAAAATTCTGGGACCAGGATAACACCCGACCCCCACTTACCAAGTCTAGTGGGGATCCACCAGCAAGAACTAGGCTGAAGCTTCAGAACTGCATAGGGGTCTCGGCCTAGGCTGAAGCTGAGCCCAGACCCAACACTGTGACCCGAACCGGAGGCCAGGACCTGACATCAGGGCCTCAGCCTAGTCTGGAGCCTAAGCCTGGGCCTGACACCATGACCTGGCCTGGAGGCCAGATGCCAGCGCCAGGGCTAGGTCCAGACCCAGGCCTGACACCATGACTAGGGTTGCCAACTGGCTCCAGATTTTCAGGACAGGTTGATCCAGGCATAGTTCTACCCAATAACATGCTGAGACTTTTTCTGCTTTCCCTATTGCATTCCCTAAGAAAAGCAAGATTATAAGTACCTGCATGCATGGGGAGTAAAACCAGGACTAGATCAAATTGTCTTGAAAATCTGGAGCTGGTTGGCAACCCTAACCACAACATGACACAGAGGCCAGGTCCCGACTCTGAGGATCAAGTCCAGGCATGAGAACTCAGGCCTCAGAGATCCTCTTCAGGTTCTCTTCTTTCTTTAGCTTTTCAATGCAAAATGGCAGTGTCTACTGGGATCATGCTGGAGTTAATAAACTCCGGCGCATTCACCCCAGTAGATGGCACCATTTTTCTGTATGGCAATGAGTACAGCATTGCCGTACAATACATCAAAATGGCATTGTCCATTGGGCTTTCATGCTCGTTATGTTAGCTGGTCAGGAAGGTTATACAAGGATGTTGATCTGACTCTCTGAAGGCTAGATTGGGAATAGGATGGTATCATACCTTCACAGGTTGTTGAAAGTCACCTCTGAAATGTACAGGTCAGAGTTTATTTTGTGATGACACAAGCTAACAGAATAGTACTTTTCCAAGGTAAGTCATGAGGTTTGAGACCCTTCTTGTCCATATGACTGCCATGACTTGTGGTCAACATAACAGAGCTGCTGTCCTATAGGATGGGTGTCCTATGCAGTTTGAGCACTTTGGACTTAGTGGATACCAAGACCAAAGCAAATGTGCTGATAGACTCTCAGTCAAAAGCTCTATGAATAGCATTAAGGCTAGAGAAGGTGTCAACTGATGACCATTAGATCGGACCCGTCTACTTCATCATAAAAAAAGTGCCCCAATGGTTGGCCATTGTGATGAATTTTCACATCCTTTTGATGCTTTACATTTTTTTTATCTTTTTTTATCATTTAAAATCAATTTAACAAGTTTAAACAACTTGACAAGAAATGGTATATAGAGATCAAACAATATAGGAACAAATAGCATACACAGAAATACAAGATCTCAATACTACCCTGTCAGACCACAAGTTGGGGGGAATTCCAATAGAAATTATGAGAAGAAAAGTTAATTGTTACAATATAGAAGAAAAAAAAACTCAGACACACTAAAGTCTAGAGCCTTCAAAATTACATCGGGTCACAATATCTATGGGCTGGATATAAGGGTAGATGGAACTTGTCTAACTTTATCATTTAAAAAATTATTAAGCTGGGAGGGGTAAAAAAAAAACATATTTGACCCCACAATGTTTAATGACATACTTACAAGGAAAATATAATAAAAAAGAATCACCCAAGTTGACAACAGCAGGACGCATAAGTAGGAAATGTTTTCTTTTAGACTGTGTTACTTTGGACACATCAGGAAACATACGTATCTTAGATCCTAGAAACAATACATCTCTCTTGCGGAAAAACATTTTCAGTACAAAATCCCGGTCTGAGTCCAAAGCAAAGGTGACAATTAAAGTAGAGAAAGTAATACCTTCTTCATTTGAATTCTCAAGGAAAGAGGATAAATGAGACAAATCAGTAGAAACAGCATCTATAGGTGCATTATTCAAGTTATAATCTTTTACATTTGGCAGATAATAAGCTTTTGAGATAGGTGGAAACAAATTTTCTTTGATAGATAATACTTCTGCAAAATATCTACGCAGCATCTCAACCGGAATAGTAAATCTTTTTCTTGGAAAATTTAGAATCCTAAGATTACAGCATCGTATAATGTTTTCCAAGTTCTCCATTTTATTTTGTAAATACAAATGTCCAGCCGAGATAGTGTCAACTGATTTCTGTATAATTGTCTCCTTGAAAGCAGGCAAACCGCATCCACACTACCCATTGGGGGGGGCAGGTTGAGGAGGTACCCGACTTGGCTCTGGAGAAAAAGATGAATCCAGGTCCAGGGTCGGCAGCAAAGGAACACCTCTCAGCTGACCGCCCAAGGACACATCCACGGAGCTTGCCAAAAACTCCTGGCTCCACACAACATGCTGATCCATTGGGCCCTGAAGAGTAGTTCCCACCGAGGCATCGGGGAATACTCTAGCCCTGCCTTTCCTCTTGCCCATATCCCAGGTAAAGAAATGTATGTCTATTAGCAGCAAGAAAATAAAGGGCAAGGAAGGAGTCAGAGTGCCATGCTTTAGGGTGCGGCCATCTTGGATTCCCCCTCATGATTTGCATTTTTGTGCAATCGATCAGCCTCAGGTTGGGTGGTGAGGTGGGGATTTAAACTTACAATTATTACGAGCAGAACAACGGTGGATTTATAAGTTGCATTCAATCGCACCATCTGGTTTAAATGCTGACTGTGATTTTAATATCTTTTTAAATTAAGCAAGTTTTCTTCGACGTCGTCAATCAGCCATTGTGTAACATGAATATGAATTTTCTTTCAGGTCCTCATATCTTTCTATATCATTACATCATGAATATATTTAGGCAATCCCAACTTCCTTCCAGTTTCATCTCATTTGGAAAGACACTGTGACCTGTTGGGTCGATCTAACGGTATTTGTTTGCTGAGCTATGCAGATAAGTATTAAACATTTCTTTAAAAAATTTTGTTATTCAAATGGTGACACAGAATATTAATTTTTTGTATTTTCTAGGTTTAAAACCTTTTAATGATGTGACCCCTGATGAAGCTTTTTCAAGCAAAACCTCGGCCATGCCGGGCTTCCTTTGGAATTTCATCATCAGGATTCCAGCACTTAATTAATGGAATGTTTCATTTTTGAAGTTAATTTTTGACTTTGTTCACGACACTTTATTCACTCAAACACAAGGTAGCTTATAGAAAAGACCGGGTGGTTCAAATTTTGTTGAACACGCTGTCTGGCTTGCTGAAACCTTTATAGAAAAGCCCTTGTTATGTGATTTATGTATTTCAGTTTCCCTTTACTTTTGACCATTAAGTTGTATGGGTTAACTAGTCAGCTCTGTTTTTCTTTGCAATCTGGCCAATGGTGTGCCATATCTAGCCCTTGGCAACTCTGGACATCTTTGCCAAACAGTTCTCAAACAGCTTACTGTAATTTTTGAGGACCTGGGTGATGAGCATTTCATTGTCGTCGTTTGTGAACTTATGTGTACAAAGACAAGTCTGCCCTGCTGCTTGGCTGCCAGATGAATGGGGTGCCACTTCCACTTCTGGTGAGGTGTTACTTTCCTCGCTCTTGCTCCCACTCCCCGATCCCCTACCTTCCTCCCACACCCTCCTTCACCTGCCCTGGCAACTCCCCTCTGCATTTTCTGTCTAGCCCTACCCTGCCATCCTCCTCCCACCACATTCGCCTGCCTATCCTCTTCCACCTCCCGCCTCCTCCTACTCCTTTCCTCCTCCCTATCTCTACTCCTGCCCCTGTCCTTACTACTCCTCCTCCTCCTCCTCCTCCTACCATACCTGCCCTCCTCTTCTTCTTTCTGCCTCTCCTCCCTCCTGCCTCCCTCCTCCCCCTCCTTTCCTTATTTATTTATTTATTTATTTAACAACTTTTAATATACCGACGTTCGTATGGCACATCACGCCGGTTTACAGGTAACTCAAATAAAGGAGGAAATTACAATGAACAGGGAGCATGGGATGGGAGCAGGCCAGAAAGAGGAGATGGGAAGGGGAGACAGGAGAAGAGAGGGAAAAGATAGGTAGCATGAGATAGAAAAAGCAACCGTCAAAGTAGATGGAACTTATTTACAAAGGTATGTATTTACAGTAGAACTATTTACCATAGATTACATTAGTTTAAATAAAACATTCTTGTAAAATGTTTTATTTAAAACATTTCTCCTCTCTACCCATGCCTTCCATGATCCATCTTCTCCTCCATCACCACCACTCTTCTACCACACAAAGGCAAACAGACGCACTTGACAAACACACAAAAACTTCCACACATAGATAAAGACAAAGACAAAGATAAAGGTAAACAAATGAGAACACTATACAACAAGACAACTCACTCAAAAAATCACTAAACTCCTACTCCAACTACTAAACTCCAAGAACTCACCTCTTCTCCTCTCTCTTCCATGCCTGACACACTTTCAAAGAGGCAGCTGCAGGAAGCCGATATATATAAACAATAAAGTGATGCATGACAAGCTAATGTGTCACACAATGCGATAAATTATCACGAGTTGCACGACTTTCCTACGCGATATGGTAGATCAAAAATATCCCTTACCATGCCCATTTTTTAAATCATTGCTTCTAACGTGCCATATTCTGCTTTATTTAAATGGTTATCCTGCTAAGAGGTGCAACTAAACACAGCTGAATATTCAAACAGTCCAAACTTATTTGGCTAAGTAGAGCTGAGTATCAGCCTGCTGTTTAAAGGGATACTATCAACTCAGATCCACTTTAAGACAATCAGATACAAATTTTTGGGGCCTGTAAATTGTTAGTGGTTTCTAGGACCATTGGCCATTCTTACTAGTCTTCCTATAGTTTTCTTTCAGAAAATCATAACTGCAAATTATCATCCATGTGTGGCATGCTGTAATGGACTCAGAAGTTATGTTAGCGGGGCCAGCCAATTGCCTCATAACACCCATGTGAGAGACAACTCCTTCACCTTGGCCTTTATCGTAAGAATCCCCAATATCAAGGTTCAGACATCTAGAGATTCCTAAGAGCAGCTATGTTAGGACTGTGTCACTTCCAAGGGCATCATTACCCTTAATTGATGGAAAAGTAGTCATTTACATTGTTTGACTTGTCTCTTAGATCCTTAGCTCTATGACCACTACAGTCTGAACAATCAGTTTCTCTCCTCCTGCAAGCTTCGACCATCAGATAAAGCCTGTTGGAGATAGAATTCTTGGTTCACTGAGCCAATTCAATCAGCTAATATTAAATAGTTTTAGTAAGTTAACATATTTTGGTTTTGATTAAATTAATTTAACTATTTGCAATCTTATGTAGTTACATTATATGGACTCATGATCAGGATAGAATTTTAACTTTTAAAGGAACATTCTTAAATATTGTTTAAATGTTAGAGAATTAACCTAAAATGCTTAATTTTAAAAAATGTTTATTTTTGAAACATTGCACACATTTGTTGGAAAAAACAGATGAATGTTTGGTCTGAGGCTTATACCAGTTTATATAGTTTAATGCCATGTACAATTGTTTTATAATGCTTCCTGATTACTGATAGGATTTCTATGCAGAATTTTTTTTTTTATTTAATCTCCTCTCTCTCTCTCTCATTAAAACATCTGATTTTGCTTGAATGTCAGAGCTGTTCAAATGTAGTCTTTCATGTGCTTTCCATTTCTGGTGAAATATTTATTGATTTACGTTTTATTGTTCTATACGTTTTATTGTTCTATTCGCAGTTTATTGTTTATGTTATGCTGTACGCCTTAGTTCAATACTCTGTTTTATTGTTTAATGTAACGCCTTACTTGCGAAAGTTTTGTTTTATGGAAACCGACCTGATTCGATTATGTATATCGAGAAGGTCGGTATATAAAAACTCTAAATAAATAAATAAATAAATAATTAGCACTAAGAATGTGATTATTGAATGACCTGATGTATTTCAGGCATTCTCAAAACTACCTATCTTTATGGTCTTGCTTAAAGCATTGTAAGACTTTGGGTATTTTTTGGTGCTGCTTCTGCTAAAGTTAATGTTTTGTTTTATGAAAACATTTGTTGCTTTTGTATTTTGTAATTTTGTATTTGTGCATATTTTACCTGGATTTACAATGTTTTTTTAAAATGTTCAACTGTAAACCGTTTTCCATGTTAACTTTAAGGACATGTTAAAAAAGAAATCAAAGAAATTAATATCCATGCATACATGTACATTATTGGGTGCATTTTCTATAGCGTGCCTAACAGCAAAATTATGCACATTCTTTTAAGCACACACAAGCCAAACCCGTATTCAGACATAAGGCAACCACAAAAATTGCTCTTGAATCCTGTGTTGTTATGTGGCTAAATGTATATAAGAATATATGAAGTGTCTTGAGTGGGTCAAACCAGTAGTCCATTGAGCCAAGCATCTTTTCTTCCTGACTTTATCAATTTGAAAATAATGACATAAATTATTGGCATGCCAATTAGGTGCATAGATCAGTAGAAAGTGTTATGACCGTCGGCCACATGCTTGGCCCTCCACTCTAGGGGAACTTGCGGCTCTGGCCAGCCATTGTCACCGCGCTGTTGCTGGTCTTCCTTGCTTCACATGGCGGCTGGGACGCCGCCGACCCACACTTTGACTTCAGCCTTCCTAGGCGCACGCGCACCATCTGTTCTCTACTTAAAGGGCCAATGGCGGGAACCCCTGAGCCGTCCCCGACTGATGACATCATTACCTTGGGATATTTAAGCACCTCCTTGGGCCTAAGCAAACTGACTTGGCAACGAGTTCCTTCATCTCTGTGGATCTTGTTCCTGTCTCTCAAGACCCATGGGTCCTGCCTTGGATTTGTACCTGCTGACTTGGACTCTGGTTCAGGTACCCGCTCCTCGGGGGCCTGCTTGCGCTTCCTTTCAGAAGACTTGGTCTCCAGGCTTCCCCACTCCTCGAGGTAGCTCCTGCGTTCCTCCCCAGAGATCCTACCGGCTCGCTTCCCCACTCCTCGGGGCTGTCTATACCTTTCCACACCAGAGACTTTGACTCTGCGCTTCCCCACTCCTCAGGGCAGCCTCTACGTCACTTCACCAGAGACTTTGACTCACTTCCCCACTCCTCGGGACAGTCTCTACGTCTTTACACCTGTGGCATTACTCTAGGCTTCCCCACTCCTCAGGGTAGCCTACGCCACTACATCAGAGTCTTGACTCTGCACTTCCCCGCTCCTCGGGGCAGCCCTATGTCATCGCACCAGTGACTCTGTTGCTACACTGTCCCACCCCTCGGGACAGTCTCTGCATTACTCCTTCATTGTTCCTGTCTCCACGTTCCCTGCTCCTCAGGACCTGCCCAGCACATCTCTGCATTGAAGGTTTCTTCTCAGAAACAGTCCAGTCCTGTACTGCGATCACATGGCAGTGATGCCGGGTGTCCTCTCTCCACTGAACTATAGTCATGTCCCTGCTGCAGCTGATCTCGCCTCCTGACGGTGAGGATCTGTGGGGCCCTACCCCTCAGGTACCATCAACATTCACCTTGGGCCAAGGGTCCATGAAACACACAAATCCTAACAAAAAGGCCCCCAAACACTTTTTTTTTATGTGGCCAGTCTCATGCATGTTATAAACTTACATGTGCAGTTTTAGTCAACTGAAAACCCACTAAAGTACATTCAGCTGATCCACATGCATAACATTTGAAAATGTACCCCCACAATTTCTAAGCATGTTTTGTGCAATACTAAAACTTAGATGTGAAATCTTCAAAGCCATTTATCTGAGTAAGAATAGGTATTTACCCACATAAAATGTTCTAACTGAAAATTATCTCCCTTAGAACAGCTGAAATGTATGCACAGAGTTCACAAGAGACATAATTTTTACCACATTGTAAAGGGTAATTCCTATGAGTATGTTCTCGTCAGGTTTGTTGAGTATACATGCAGAATTGCCTTATCATTTTGTAAGAATATCTCAAATGGAGACCTTACAGTAGATTTTCAGATTTAAACAACAACCTTATGATACAAATTCATTAGCTTTTGGAAGTAATTGCAAAACACATTTATGAGGTAGTCAATTAGTTTATTAGCAGCATATGTTTGAAACAAGAGTAATACGATACAATTATTTCTTTGGTTTGTTACAGTTTTAGTGTTAGTTTTTCAATGTAAACCTTGTCATATAAGATAAGCATAGAATAAATGGTTTATTTAATCTTAGCTTTCACTTAAGAATTAAGCAATTGCCATCTAAATTATTCCAGCTGTAGAGTAATTTGAACCAGTAATCTCACCCTTTAAAGAACCCCGTCAATCCAGGGTCACTCCTGTAACAGGAGTCCATCTCTAACACCCAGGGATAGATTCAAATCACTTTTAGTGGATAACAGATAAAAACAAAAAATCTTACAGACATCTTGTTGTGTTCGACGGTGCCCGATGCCCTCTCTCCGCCCTCCTTACTTCTCTGGCGCCTCCATCTCTGACCACGGGAAGACTGGCTACCACGGCATTCTCCTGCCACTTGTCCTCGGGCGTTCCTGGACCGGCTCAATGCTGCAACCGCCATGTTTCCTGGAGGCCTAGGGGTGCTTGTGCGGCGTGGCCCCGACTGAAGTACTGGCATTGGCGTGATCCTCGGGGGCATCCCCCAAAGATGACATCACCCGCGACGGATATTTAAGGTCTTGGAATTTACTAACACAGGGAGTTAGCAGGGGTTTCGCTACTTAAGCTACTCTGCCTCCTCAGACTTACCAGAGGTACCCGATCCTCGTGGGCCTCGCTCTCTCCTTGTTTTTTCAGGTGACAGTCTGGAACCGGTACTCGCTCCTCAATGGCCCCGATCCCAGACTTGCTTCATATACTCCTCTGCCTGGAAGTCTTCACTACCAACTATATCAGCTACATCAGTGAGTTACTATTATTCTCTCTGAGCTTTCCCTGGAACCAGGTACTCACTCCTCGAGGGCCTATACTTTCCAGTTCATGGGCTTCATTGGGACATTGTGTGAGTGTTACCATTTGCATACCCTGCCTACTCACTATATCTCAGTCTCTCTTCAGCTCAGCCTCCAGGGATCGCTGTTCCAGTATCTGAGGGACTACAGCCCGGCCGGGCTTACCAGCTCACTACTGCCATCTCTGGTGGTTCAGTATACTGTCTAATAAAGAACTAGTGTGTGTTTGTCTCCTAACTCTGAGTCTGACTGGTGGCCCATCTCTGGATCATTCCCCGGGGCCGTTGTCATCTGCCACTGGTCCAAGGATCCACCCTCAACTCTCATATATAAATACAAATCTCAAATGGATTGCTAACTACTATCTGATTGCTCCTCCCATCAAGCATCAGATTCAGAACAGATTGCTAACTCCCTAGCAAATCCTGAACACATCTCTGTGAGATATGGGATAAAAATCACTAATTGGCCAAATATAATACCAGGGTAATTCTGGCAGTTACCTTCACATTAATGAGTAATACTCAGTCTCAGCTTGCAAATCACAGTGGTAGTGACAGCCATACCTCTAGTGTGGTAGTGACTACCACACCAGAGGTATGGCTCTTAGACCACTTCAAAGTCCGTGAAGGAAAATCATGGGATGAAATCCATGGCCAAGGCTCTTTCAGATAAAATCTGAAGAAGGTTTATTCAAATGATGTCAGAAATCAAATTCATCTGTCTGTCAGACATCCAAAATCCCTCCTTGTAACTCAGATTCTCTCTTGAATATTAAGTTCTATAAGGTTCCAACGTTGATCCAAATTGGATGTTGCCACCTCCTATAGACACAGAATTTTTAGGATGCAAATGATGTCATCTATACCTCAGTGCATAGGAATATTCTCATCTGCTCATTAAATCCATCAGCAAAACAGGTATTAAAAAAATACCTGCTTCATAGCTGGTCTTCACGCTGTATACAAAGATTTTCCCAAGGATATGTTCTCAGTTCTGGTCCAAGGTTCCTTCCTCTCATTTGAAAGGTGTTAACAAGTCTCTGATATGGAGAAACAAATAGTCTTTGCTCCTTTGTGTGAAAAACAGTCTCTTATATAGTTGCTAAAAACATCAATTGGTTGCAAAATTCCATTTTGCATTGCTCTTTAGGCCTGTACTTTGGTCAGTCTATGTGCAGTAATAGGCCTCAAAATTCACGATGCACATCCTGTTTAGGGTCACTGGTGTTTATTCTACAACTTCTGCACACATACTCTTTACCCATTCTTCACCTGCATACAGAGGAGGTGCAAAGTCCACAAAGATTTTTCTGCCCATGTAAACAGAAAAATTATGCATGTACTGCCTATAAAGTCTGCTGGTACAAAAGTACTCACAGACTTCACTACAACATATAATACAATGGGCTTAAATGTAACCCAATCCCCTGGGTCCTTGTTTTAGAGAGGAGGTCTCTATAGAGCTCCTGTGACCTAATTTAACCAAGGGCAGCTCTTATGGGGCTTCTGAATCTATATAAACTCATCTACTTCTGCAACTCTCAGTCTGTTTTGAACATAGGGGAAGCTGGACTTCAGGATCCTTAGGCTCAGGACGTTAAGTTGCTCTCCCAATATCTCTTCTGGACACAGAAAAGAATGTCTCAACAAAAAAATTAAAGTTTATTGAATCAAATGTCTTCAGTTTTGATAATCTGACATCAGATACATTTTTCTCAGGAGTTGAAGCCATAAGGTTATAGATCAGGTGTGGTCAAGTCTGGTCCTCAAGAGCTACAAAAAGGTCTGTTTTTCAGGGTATCCACAATGAATAAGTATAAGGTAGACTTGCATGCATTGCTTCCATTGTATACAAATACATCTCATGCATATTCATTATGTATATCCTAAAAACCAGACCTGTTTGTGTCTCTTGAGGACACAGCTGAAAAATAGGAAAATGGACACAAATGATCAGTTCTTTAAGTATATTACAGATAAACAGATAGAAATAGAAACATTAGTATTTTTTTATATAAATAAGAAATATTTATCTAATATACTCATCTATGCAGTCATTTGAAATGGCATTTGAAATGACAGATACCAGCGTGGCCGTGAAGCGTTAGGCCCGAGTACCCAGGTTACTGTGTAGGCGCTCTATACAGTAAAATGGGTTGCGCGGGCCTAATGCTTCACGGATGCTTCTTAGATGCAGCTTGCATTTGCAAGCTATTTACATTCAGGATCGAGCGGTAGGTGAGCTGCACTGTGCGTGCGGCAACCGCAGGTGCGCCGGGCACTAACGCAGCTCTTCCTACCACTCGGTACTGGATTGACCTGAGAAACAGTGACGAATTATACAGTTTCGTTGAAAAGTACCAGTAGACTTTGCACCAATATTAGTAGTTTGGAAACCTTGGAGTAATAATTGACAATAACCCATCTTATAATAACCATATTATCACCAGTTAAAATTCTTGCTGCAGCATTTTAAAGAATCTGTAAAGGCTTGGTGTTGATATATGGAAGGTCAGTCATAAGGGAATTACAGTAGTCAATGGTTGTAAAACTGTTCTGAAATCTACTAAATTTAGAAAAGGTTTTATCACATTACCCCTATATTATCTTCACTACACTGGCTCCCTATTAAATCACGAATTGATTATAAGATTTTAATAATTATATACAAATTAATTCATTCCGATCACCACAAACAAACAAGCTTAAAAATCAAATTACAGAACAACAACAGGAATCTTCGATCAAATAATACCTCTCGTCTAATAATTCCATCCATCAAAGATGCTCATCTTTCAACAACAAGAAATAGAGCTTTCTCCATAGCCTGTCCTAAAACATGGAACTCCTTACCACCTTATTTAAGAACTCAAACGAATATCAAAACTTTCAAAAAAGATCTAAAGACTTTGCTTTTTCATAAAGTCTACGTTAATGATTATTTATTTCAACAATCTAATTTTAACCAAGACTACCAACCATACTCATGCAAAAGATATAATGAAATATCGTCTGGCAATGAACATCATAATAGCAATATGAACTTATAATTAACAACACTAGAAGACCATCCAGAATATGTTTAAATACCAATACTGTTACCACTATCCTTTTCCATTCTTTTCCTTATGCTCCCTTTTTCACCACCAACCTCTCCCCGATCCCTTCTTCTTTTCCACTATTAATTTATGCATCAATGTTTTTAATGGTTTATTCTCTGTTTCATTTTTGTAAACCATTATGATGGCTGAACCGAATGACGGTATATAAAACTGAACAAATAAATAAATAAATAAATATAGATGCTTGACTACTATGAGGGCCTTATAGATAGGTAGATAGGTTCTCTATCTCTCAAAATAGGAATTACTACAGGGTATGAAAAGTTTACCACACTACTGATGCAGAGTATATTATCACACGGTCCAGTAATTCTAACATTTCCATGTGTTATTATTATTGCATTTTGATGAATCTAGGGGTAAGTGAGGATGTGAAAATTTGATTGTCTTTTGTCTGAAGTTTTTGAGTCGGAGATTTGGGTTAAGTGGTGGGGTGCAGATGCTCAGGTTGAAGTGGTGGAGAGTCTGGGTGAATGAATTGGTGATTACAAGTGCATACATAAGTTAGTATTTTCATAAGCAGAAGGTACTCATGCCTTCAAAAATATCTGCCTTTGTGTATAACTCAGTGTTATTATGTGCACGGATTACAATTATTACATGCATGAAATATAAGTGTATACTTTTAGAACATGAATAAAGTATGCATTTTCCTGCATTACAAATAAACATGTATGCTGAAATGCAGAATACTTTGTAAACTGTGCAGTTCCCGCCACACAGTTTATCAAATACTGTTGTGACTTTAGATGCACCAACTCAATGTATCAACATGTTGACTTAAAAAATATTAGATTGAATAAGAAAAAGTACCCCCACAAAAAGAAGGTGCAAAAGTCTGTGGGTGCATGGTACTCGTGGCAAGTTTCATAGCAAAAATGTATGTGTTCTTTTGCTTTGAAAATTGGTGCAAAGTCCACGATTTAAAAGTCTGCATTCCCCCAGACTCTGCCACAATGTGGACATTTTGAAAATGTCCCTCTAATTAAATAAAATAATTAAAAATAAACCCTGGATTTTTGAAGCAGTTCTACCTGATTCCTTCAAGATCTGTAAGCTGCATAAATGACCTCTTTACTGCTCTGCAGTTCTCAGTATTACATAAGCTTCTCCATTTTCTGCTGATTTAAAGGTAATAGTAATGACAGCAAAGGAAATAAAGAAAATAAAGCAGAACATATCATGCTTCACTAATGGAAGGCACTATAAGCTGCAGACATCCTCAATGCCACATGACAACACAGATGCCTTAACGAAATTATAAATAGCCTAGAAGAAGACCAACAACTTTATTTGCAGTTACCTAGATCCACTGAAGTCTGGTTTGAATAAAAGGCCACGATTCTCTCAAAGCAGAAGGAAGAAAGATCTGCCCAGCCTATCTGCTGGGAAAGTATTTTAACTCCTGCTCAACAATGACTAGATGAAAACCTTTCAGCAGAGACATGTCACCAATGTTATTTCATCCATTCTAGACAGAAGTATGCCTAAAAGTTTCACTTTTACATGTCTCTACAAAATGTGCTGGAAGCAGTAATCTGGAATATTGTTTAATTTGGCATTATTGAGTTAGATTTGTTGTAATAAAATTTAGTAGCAGTCTCTTAATATTCCCATTATAGCAATGCAATTCTAAGCAATGACTAGTCTTTAAGGATACATTTTTCACTAGGGGAAGATTGCTATTCAATTATGTTTCACAAAGTAGCTTTAAATACTGCTTCTTCTATACACTTGGGAGCTGAGAGATCAATGCTAATGTATTGCAAACACACTATTGTAAGCTCCAAAGTTTTAGAATAGTTGTAATAGAAGATGTTTAAGATATGTAATAGATTTAGAAACACCATTAAAAAGACCATGTCAGTGAAAGGAAAAATGTTAAAACTGGCATTGAAAAAAATTATTTTAATGAGACTGATGAGCCCTGGGGGTCCTAGGCAGTTCTGATGGTCCTAGGCCAGGACTGTAGTCTGTGTTAGTCAGCAACCACAAGCAGCAAAAGAGTCAGTCTTACTGATGAACGGTCTTCATTCCCACTAGAATAAGGGTTTCAAGATATTGCACTAATAAACACTACACCCATGGCTCCCTTAAGTCAAAAGAGTCCATCACCAGCATGTTAATGAAGGCTCTGTCTTTAATTATCTCCCAATGAAAAGTTTAAACTCTTTAGATTTCTCCTCTGTATGAAGTCTACTAGGCTTCACACTAGGATAAAGAGAGAGAACTTCTAGCAATGAAAGATTCCATGGAGATGTTGTTGGAGGACTGATAACAAAAGATCATCATCTAGACCAGACAACGAGGAATTAATATTCCTCAGCTGTATCACCTGACCTTGCATGGGAAGGGGTGGGACTGTAAAGGTTACCTAGATAGGATGTAACCTACATTAATCAGTCTGAGTCTCCATCTTCTCTTCCTACCTATTGTTTCTGGTCACATCAGCACAATCCCTATACATAGAATCATTTAACTACATATATAGGGGCAGATTTTAAAAACCCTACGCACGTAAATCCAGTTGGATTTATGCGCCGAGCCTATTTTGCATAGGCCCAGCGACGCGTGCAAGCCCCGGGATACACGTATGTCCCGGGGCTTGGAAAAAGGGGCGGGGTGGGGGGCGGTCTGGGGCGGGGCGGGGTGGGGGCATGGCCAGAGGCACTCTTGGGGCTGCTAGGCTGGAGGATCACACGCCAGCACTTGGCCAGCACGCGCAACCTACACCTGCCCAGAGGCAGGCGCAACTTGTAAAACAAACGTGAGGGGGGGTTTAGGTAGGGCTGGGGGGCAGTTTAGGTAGGGGAAGGGAGGGGCAGGTGGGGGGTGGAAGGAAAGTTCCCTCCGAGGCCGCTCCAATTTTGGAGCGGCCTCGGAGGGAATGGGGAAAGCCATCGGGGCTCCCCTAGGGCTCGGCGCGCGCAAGGTGCACGTGTGCATCCTCTTTGTGCGTGCCGACCCCTGATTTTATAACATGCACATGGCTGCGCACACATGTTATAAAATCGGACGTACGTTTGTGCACATTGGGTTGCGCGCACAAATGTACGCCCACGCGTACCTCTTAAAATCCGGCCCATAATGTTTATTACTTTTGTAAGGTATTACTTTTGTAAGATATTTTGGCATGATGCACAGAAGAGCACTGAGTCATTTCTATTTCACAGTTAAGAGTTTCTCCTGAAGGTGTGAGAGTTCCCGCTGCACACACCAAGTTCTGACTCTGAACAACAAGATTGAGCCAGACTGTTACTAGAAAAACCTTCAGGTTATGGGCCCAGATGCCTGTAGACCCAGATAAGAGGATCTAATCCAAGTTGTGCCAATCCAGGGAAAGTTTGAAAACTGCAAGACTATGGATCTGATAGAGTTTTATGCAGGTACCATACTGGTTTGAGGTATAAGTAAAACAAAATTAAATTAAATTAAAATCAGAGAGCATTAAATCAGAAAGTTATATAATAGAGAATGCCTTCTAACATAGATACCAGAGTGTCTGTAACTAATCAAAATATAAGCAACTATCAGATATTTATTTATTTATTATTTTTATATACTGACATTTATCTCAATTGAGATATCACATTGGCTTACATTCAGGTACTGTAGGTATTTTTCTATCCCCAGAGGGCTTACAGTCTAAATTTGTGTACCTGAGGCAATGTAGGGTAAAGTGACTTGCCCAAGGTCACAAGGAGTAACAGCAGGACTTGAACCGTGGTCTCCTGGTTCATAGTCCACTGCTCTAACCACTAGGCTATTCCTCCTCCCTTCAGATATGTAAGTTTAAGATGGAATTTCTGTTGAACAAGGATAAATTATAGGACGTGATATGCCAGACTTGGCTTGCTGAAAATGCAGAACATGGGATCAAAAAGATATATAGATGAACATTATGATTTTTCCTCATGCTGAAGATAATCAATTAATATACAATTGAGGTCAAATCACTGTGAAACAGATGTAGGAAAAGTTGAAGAGATTATTTATTTATTTATTTTTGGATTTTATATACCGGATGTTCCTGTATAATATACATATCACACCGGTTTACAAGGAAGAAAATTATCGCCTCGTTGGCGGTTTACATTGAACAGTTAAACAATTAACAATTAATACTTATTTGCTGAACAATTAACAAAAAAACATGAAGGCGCAAGGAGGAACTTAGTGGAATTTACAGTGAACAGAGACATGATTATATGATTATATAATCATATAATCATAGAGACATGATTATATGAAAGATATCATTTAAAATGGTAAATTGTTTCTGCATCACTAATTATAAGGTCTAAACTCCTAAGAAATGTTGGAACATGTTAATACTATATTAGAAATCGCAGAGAATGAGATGCATGGAAGAAGATTTGAGACATAACCATGGATCTGTAATATTACTTGCAAGAAGTTGCTTATAAATGCAATGGAAGGGAAACCAGAAGAGAATGTGAATTAACATTGGAATATGTGAAAGAAAGACTCATATGAATTTGTTCACAGAACTGATGGAGTAAAGAAGACAAAGAGAAGCAACAAGAGGCAACTCTGCATGGAGGAGAGAGAGAGAGAGAGAGAAAATATTTCCAAGGAGAGGGGATGGTATATGAACAAAGCCCAAAAGAGCAAACATTCCTCACATATGTAACAGAGGGTAAGACTTGTGGGCAGGCATGACCCAGAAAAGGCAAAGGTGCCTTCACAGGATGGGCTGTATCTGATGGGTGGTCACAACCCAAGCTATCGGGCTGATACAGTACAGTGTGCTCCGATGAAGCGCACTGTTAACCCGCCATTGGACGCGCGTTTTCGACGCGCTAGTGATACCCCTTATTCAGTAAGGGGCCGAAAATGCGCGTCCAATCCCCCGAACCTAATAGCGCCCGCAACATGCAAATGCATGTTGATGGCCCTATTAGGTACTCCCGCGCGATTCAGAAAACAAAATGTGCAGCCAAGCCACACATTTTGCTTTCAAAAATTAGCGCCTACCCAAAGGTCGGCGTTAATTTCTTCAGGCACCGGGAAAGTGCACAGAAAAGCAGTAAAAACTGCTTTTCTGTGCACCCTTCGACTTAATATCATGGTGATATTAAGTCGGAGGTCCCGAAGGGTAAAAAAACTAAAAAAAAGAAAAAAAATTTGAAGTCATCCCATGGCTGTCAGGTCAAAAACCGGACGCTCAATTTTGCCGGTGTTCGGTTTCTGAGCCCGTGGCTGTCAGCGGGCTCGAGAACCAACGCCGGTCCAAAAGGAGGCGCTAGGGACGCGCTAGTGTCCCTAGCGTCTCCTTTTGCCTGTTTGTACTGCTGGGCCTCATTTAAATACAGAATCATTCGCAGAGGAGAGTGGCCTGTGCGTGCACCAGGACAGCGGGCATTTGACCGCTCTCCCGCAGACTTTACTGTATCGGCCCGTATGTTACAACTGCATAAAGATAGTATTTGAAAAGGAACTGCCCAGCAGTCAGAAGCTGAAACACAATAGAAGCAGTTAAATGTGCAAATAGCCAAAGAAACACAATTGCTTTTGAACTGCAGTTTTAAATTTCCTGAGAGATGTAATGTGGCAGACTGGCATATTGATTGATAGGAATAAGCCACATGACAAGTAATAGAAACATAGAAACATAGAAACATAGAAATGACGGCAGAAGAAGACCAAACGGCCCATCTAGTCTGCCCAGCAAGCTTCACACATTTTTTTTCTCTCATACTTATCATTTTCTCTTAACTCTTGGTTCTATTTCCCTTCCACCCCCACCATTAATGTAGAGAGCAGTGATGGAGCTGCATCCAAGTGAAATACCTATCTTGATTAGTTAGGGGTAGTAGGGGTAGTAACTGCTGCAATAAGCAAGCTACACCCATGTTTATTCCCTTTACCCAGACTATGTCATACAGCCCCTATTGGTTGTTTTTCTTCTCTCCTGCCGTTGAAGTGGAGAGCCATGCTGGTTATGCATTGAAAGTGAAGTATCAGGCCCTTTGGTTTAGGGTAGTAACTGCCGTAACAAGCCAGCTACTCCCTGCTTTGTGAGTGCGAATCCTTTTTTTTTTTTTTTTTCTTCTTCTCCCCTGCAGTTGAAGCTATTCTGGATATGCGTGAAGCCTCAGCTTTTCTTATTCCCCTGCTGTTGAAGCAGAGAGCTATGCTGGAAATGCTTGATGTATCAGCCTCTCCCATGCCATGAAGCAGAGAGCCATGCTGGATATGCATCGAAAGCGAAGTATCAGGCACATTTGGTTTGGGGTAGTAACCGCCGTAATAAGCCAGCTACTCCCCGCTTTGTGAGTGCGAACCCTCTTTACTTCTCCCCTGCCGTTGAAGCAGAGAACTATGCTGTATATGCTTGGAAAGTGAAGTATTAGGCTTATTTGGTTGGGGTAGTAACCGCCGTAACAAGCCAGCTACTCCCCTCTTTGTGATAGCAAATCCTTTTTTCCACATTTCCTCTTGCCGTTGAAGCTTAGAGCGATGTTGGAGTCACAGTAAGCATCTGTATGTTTATTTAATAAGGGTATTGTCTCCGGGCAGTAGCCATCTTTCTGGTGAGTCACCCACTCTACATTGGCGGTCTCTTGACTTTATGGATCCACAGTGTTTATCCCACGCCCCTTTGAAGTCCCTCACAGTTCTGGTCTTCACCACTTCCTCCGGAAGGGCATTCCAGGCATCCACCACCCTCTCCGTGAAGAAATACTTCCTGACATTGGTTCTGAATCTTCCTCCCTGGAGCTTCAAATCGTGACCCCTGGTTCTGCTGATTTTCTTCCTACGGAAAAGGTTTGTCGTTGTCTTTGGATCATTAAAACCTTTCAAGTATCTGAAAGTCTGTATCATATCACCTCTGCTCCTCCTCTCCTCCAGGGTGTACATATTTAGATTCTTCAATCTCTCCTCGTACGTCATCCGATGAAGATCCTCCACCTTCCTGGTCGCCCTTCTCTGTACCGCTTCCATCTTGTCTTTGTCTTTTTGAAGATACGGTCTCCAGAACTGAACACAGTACTCCAGGTGAGGCCTCACCAAGGACCTGTACAGGGGAATAATCACTTCCCTTTTCTTACTCGATATTCCTCTCTCTATGCAGCCCAGCATTCTTCTGGCTTTTGCTATCGCCTTGTCGCATTGTTTCGCAGACTTCATATCATTAGATACTATCACCCCAAGGTCCCTCTCCTGCTCCGTGCACATCAGCCTTCCCCCCCCCCCCATCGAATACATTTCATTCAGATTTCCATTCCCCATATGCATGACTTTGCATTTCTTTGCATTGAATCTCAGCTGCCATGTCTTCGACCACTCTTCCAGTTTCCTTAGATCCCGTCTCATTCTCTCCACTCCTTCCGGCATGTCCACTCTGTTGCAGATCTTAGTGTCATCCGCAAAAAGACAAACCTTACCTTCAATCCCGTCCGCAATGTCGCTCACAAAGATATTGAACAGGACCGGTCCCAACACCGATCCTTGCGGTACACCACTTATAACCGCTCTCTCCTCAGAGAAGGTTCCATTTACCATCACACATTGTCTTCTGTCCGTCAACCAATTTGCAATCCAGGTCACCACATCGGCACTCACTCCCAAGCTTCTCGTTTTATTCACCAGTCTCCTGTGCGGAACCGTATCAAAAGCTTTGCTGAAATCCAAGTATATGATATCGAGTGCTCTTCCTTGATCCAATTCCTTGGTTACCCAGTCAAAAAAGTCAATCAGATTTGTCTGACAGGATCTTCCCCTGGTGAATCCATGTTGCCTCTGGTCCATCGATTCTCCGGACTGTAGATTGTTCACTATTCTCTCTTTCAGCAGTGACTCCATTACTTTTCCCACCACCGAAGTGAGGCTAACTGGTCTGTAGTTTCCAGCCTCCTCCCTGTTGCCACTCTTGTGAAGCGGGACCACCACCGCTCTTCTCCAATCACTCGGCACCACTCCCGTTTCTAGGGATCTATTGAACAGGTCACACAGAGGAGCCGCCAGAACATCTCTGAGCTCCCTCAATATCCTTGGATGAATACCATCAGGCCCCATGGCTTTGTCCACTTTCAGGTTCTTTAGCTCTTCCCACACATTTTCTACTGTGAAAGGATTTTCATCTATTCCACTTCCCTCCAGTTTCTTGTTGTGTAGAGATGGTCCTTCTCCAGGGTCTTCTTTAGTGAACACAGAGCTGAAGTATTCGTTTAATATTTCTGCCATTTCTTCGTCACTCTCCACACATTGATCATTACCACCTTTCAATTTTGCTATACCACTTTGGACCTTTCTCTTTTCGCTGATGTATCTGAAAAATGTTTTGTCACCATTTTTTTGTAAAGATTTTGTAAAGATTTTTTCACATACATTGATTAAAATGTGAAAAATAAAGCGTTCAAAGCAAATAGGAAATGTTTTTGTGATGGAGAAGGGAGAAGGATGGCTTAAATGTGCCACCAATACCGAATGCAGGCACATAATTCTCATGTAGGATGCGTGGTATATGCCAGACCTGAAAGGGAGCCCACTGTCACTGAAAAGCCTGACAAGCAAGGAATTCATTGTACTCTTTCTCAATAATAATTGCATGATTAAGAAGGGAGCAGACATAGTGGCACAAGGGTTGCAAGTGACAACGTGTACAGATTAATCTTCAAGCACCATACCAGAACTGCATACACACATGGTCCAGGTGCCAGGGGACACAGAAGTCCAGATGCAATAAATGACTTGCTAAACAAATATAAGACAGTGGATTTAAAGATATCCCCATTGACAGAGACACTGACATGCATGTGCTGTCTGAAAAGCAAAGTGACACAAGCACCAATGCCAGAGTAAAGCCATAGCAGAGCAATGTCAACAACAGGAACTAATCCACAGTCATCTGTGTAGATCAATGAAGATAACATCTGGAAACAGATATTTCCTGACCTTCATTGATGATTACTCCAAAAATTTACCTCTTAAGATGCAAAAGTGAAGCACTAGAGAAACTCAAAGAGTATGTAGCAGTGACAAGCAACAATTTCCAGTGTAAACCTGAAACCATCCGAACAGAGAATAGAGGATAGCAGGTAAACAAAGTGACTCAAGTGTATTTCAAGTGACAAAGGGAATGAGCACCAGAAAACAGTGCCCTATACTTCCAATCAGAATGGTGTATCAAAGAGCAAGACCCGCACTGTAAAAGAGATGGCAAAGAGCATGTTGCTGATTGATGGCTGCAAACTATCTGCAGAAACTGCTGTCAACAAGGGTAAATGAGATGATACTGTGCATAATATGACATGGCATAAAATCTCTCATGAAATACCTGAGGGTATTTGGTTGTAAGGCCTACATATGTGTCCTGAATGAGAAGCATTCTAAGATGGTGGACAGTGCCACAGAGGGCATGCTGTTGGGATAAAGTAAGCAATGCTGGGGATACAGAATTCAATCCTAGGCAGAACAAGTGACAGAAACCCAAAGTATGCACTTTGACAAGACAACTTTGCCAAATTGTGACTCCAACAGATTCTGAGCAGACAGTTCCCATGAGTGTTACCTCTGACATGGATCATGGTGAAACCACATAACAAACAGGTATCACCACCAATACAAACTAAGGTAGGGCTTCAGAACAAAAAGACGTGTTATCCTCTTTTGAGATTTATATTTTAGTATTTTTGATTATTCCAACAGCTATTACTAATGTTTTACTTCTTTATATATGATAGCTATTATCACTCTTTTACTATTTCATTATTGTACTTTCCTTGTTAAATGATTGTAAACCGTTATGAAGGTTCCCACTGATATGACGGTATAGAAAAACAAATAAACCATAAACCATAAGATGCCACTGCAAATATAAACCCAGATGAGACTGCAGAGCAACCAGCCAAGAGGAGACTTCAGGCAGTCCAGATGTATTTATCTTTTAAAAATGTATAGACTTCTTATCATATTTCCTATGCAGTTTACATAAAAACATACATATTTAAAACATAAAATAATACCTAAATTCATAAAAGTAACTGATCATAACACTCATAACTAAAAACATAAAAACAAATATATAAAACAAAGCCTCAGACTCTGCCATGCAATATAATCAGATAAACCAGACCTTGATACACCTAACTGGCCTCTAAATAAAACAAGTACTTAAAAGACTTTGATCTCTGCCATATAATATTCAATTATCCAAACTCAGATACAAATAAATAAATAAATAAATCTTGATGACCTCAAAAAAACTAAAAAAAAAAAAAAGAATAATATAAAGAAGATAATAAATAATATAAGAAGAATCAGTACTAGAATATAAAAGGCCTGTCTCTTTCTAATTAAAAGCTTGCTTAAAAAAGAAACACTTTACTAATTTCCTGAATTTTTTCTGTAAATTCTCTTCCTTTATGTCTTGTGGTAGTAAATTCCATAATTCAGGGCCTTGTACAGAGAAAAGGTATTTGCATGTTTCATCTAATCTAATCGTACAGAAAGAAGGAACATCAAGAAGATTCTGTGAGGCAGATCTCAAAGGCCTTATCTGACAACAAACCTTAAGTGCAGCATTGAAACAAGCCCATTTAAACCCTTAAAAATCAGCATGTGAACCTTAAACTTGGCATGCCAACAAATTGGCAGCCTGTGGAGTTTTAACAAAACTGGAGAAATATGCTACCAATTTGAGATACCAGATCTTATGTGAGTTGATATGTGAGTTGCTGAATTTTGCACACACTGGAGTGCTAAAGTTGTCTGAGGGAGACCAAGATACAGTATATTGCAATAATCTAGGGATGATATGACAAGAGCATGTACAATGATCTTTAAATCATTTTTGCAGAGAAAAGGACATAATATTCATAGTAGGTGGAATTTTTAATATGATCCCTTTACAACTTTACAACTTTATTAATATGGGGTTTCATGAATAATTTAGAATCTATGATTATGGGCCTGAGAAACAAAACGTATTGTACGTGCACTGGCTTAACACAGCACTGCGCGTACATGTACCACACAGAAACCTTAGATCTGCTAATAAAGCTCTACTAACTATTCCTTCTGTTAAATCAGCACACCTCACTCAGGAAAGGGAGAGAGCACTGTTGCTGGCTGGACCTGTTCCTTGCCACTCGAAATAAGGCTGCAGAGAAATTTAAAACTATTTAAAACTAGTCTGAAAACCTGGCTTTTTAAACAAGCTTTTTATAAAGACAAAGAGAAGAAGGAAAACAGTTGAAAGATAAGGACGCACCAAGTAATCATTTTTTTTCCTCTAATATCTCCAATTGCATATTAACGCTAGATTTGAACCGCTTGACAGTTTTTCAACCGACATATAAGCCTTAATTAACACATAGACCTTTCTTATTAAAATATGTTACTGTTCTTTGTTGGCACATGTATAATTTGTAATCTATACCAATTATAGTTTTTCCTTATTGTGCCTTTCTGTAAACCATTGTGATGGTGAATTAACTTAACGACAGTATAGAAGAGTTTTTAAATAAATAAATAATAAATAAATAAATAAATAAATATTGGTGCTCAATCCACTATCAAAGAAGTAAGAATGTCTTTTTTTTTAATATCTTGATAGATATAGGATCTGGGGGGGGGGGGGGGTTCATGTTGAGCAACAATTTATTAGCACTTAGCCAAGCCTGAAGCATTCTCAATCTGGATGAAATTTTGTCTTGGGACTATGGGAGTTCTTAATCACAGTAAAAGAATAGTATGTTATCTGCAAAAATATGATATCCTACATCCAGATTCGCAAAGACACTACAACTTGGAGCAATGTAGACATTAAACAGGCAAGCTGAGAAAGCTGAGCCCTGGGAAATACCTGTCTTAAGGTTACAAACTTCAGATTTCGATCCAAGCAGGACAATCCTTTGGGTTTGACCCACAAGAAAACATGCAAACCAATTACATAGAAACATAGAAATGACGGCAGAAGACCAAATGACCCATCCAGTCTGCCCAGCAAGCTTTCACACTTATTTTTTTTCTCACACTTATCTGTTACTCTTGGCCCTTATTAGTAACTTTTTGGTTCTGGTTACCTTCCACCCCCACCAGTGATGCAGAGAGCAGTGCTGGAGCTGCATCTAAGTGATGTATCAGGCTTAATTGGTTAGAGTAGTAACCGCCGCAATAAGCAAGCTACTCCTACGCTTATTTGTTTACCCAGCCTGTGCAATTCAGTCCTTGTTGGTTGTTGTCTGAATACTCTTTTCTTCATCCCCCCTGCCGTTGAAGCAGTGAGCTGTGCTAGATATGTATTCCAAGTGAAGCATCAGGCTTAATTGATTCCGGGTAGTAACCACCATAACAAGCAAGCTACACACATGCTTATTTGTTTACCCAGACTATGTAATTCAGTCCTTGTTGGTTGTTGTCTGACTATAAATCCTCTTTTCTTCATCCCCCTGCCATTGAAGCAGAGAGCTATGCTGGATATGCATTGAAAGTGAAGTATCAGGCTTATTTGGTTTGGGGTAGTAACCGCTGCAACAAGCAAGCTACTCCCCCTGCTTTTTTATGAATGCAAATCCTTTTTTCCACATTTCCTCTTGCCTTTGAAGCATAGACCAATGTTGAAGTCACATTAACCGGGTGTATGTTTATTGAATAAGGGTATTAATCACCAGGTAGTAGCTGTCATTCCCGCAAGCCACCCCCATGCCTCTTCTCTTCATTCACATCCTCTAGACGTTATGGATCCACAGTGTTTATCCCACACCCCTTTGAAATCCTTCACAGTTTTGGTCTTTACCACTTCCTCCGGAAGGGTGTTCCAGGCATCCACCACCCTCTACGTGAAGAAATACTTCCTGACATTGGTTCTGAGTCTTCCTCCCTGGAGCTTCAAATCATGACCCCTGGTTCTGCTGATTTTTTTCCAACGGAAAAGATTTGTCATTGTCTTTGGATCATTAAAACCTTTCAAGTATCTGAAAGTCTGTATCATATCACCTCTGCTCCTCTTTTCCTCCAGGGTGTTAGCAATTCCAATATCTCTTAATTGCTTTAGTAACAGTTCATGGTCATCTGTGACAAAGGCCACAGTAAGGTCCAAAATTACTAACTCTGTACCACTATCAAGCCTCAATGGAAAGTGTCAGTTAAAGAAAACAAGAGGGTTTCAGTATTATGATTAGCTCTAAAGCTGTACTGCTAAATGTCAAAGATTGCATTTTCATCAAAATTTTAATTGTTTCAGTACCACCTTTTCCAGAAGCTTAGCTGGAATTGGAAGATTGGAAATAGGCCTAAAAGTGTTGAAATCATTTCTGTCAAGATTATATTTTCAAGAACAGGTTTCACACAGGCTGCTTTAATACCTTGTAGTGTTGCGATCCCCCCTGCTGCTGCGCTGCAGGAGGTCTCTTACCTTCCTCCAGAGGCCGCTCTGAAGCCTGGGCCTCGCCTGCGCATCATCCAGGACTTGCTCCAGGGCCTGAGAGGCCTAGCTGTGCCTGTGGCTTGCATGCCTCAGCGTTTGGACTTCCTGTTGGGCGACGCCCTTCCCTAGGGGCTGGCCCGCAGCTCTCTACCCTAGTTATAGGACCAGCGGTGGGCGGTCCTGGCAAGCTCCTCCCAGGGAGTTGCCTTCTACCTCCAGTATTTAAGGACTTTCTGTTCACTGTGTCTTTGCCTTCGGATGGGTTACACAGTTGTCTGTGGCCTCTCCCGATCCAGGTCCTCCGTGACGCCGACTCCTGCTTGTCGTCAGCCTGCCTTGACTCCGGTCCGTGACTCCGACTCCTGCTTGTCTTCAGCCTGCCTTGACTCCGGTCCGTGACTCTGACTCCTGCTTGTCTTCAGCCTGCCTTGACTCCGGTCCGTGACTCTGACTCCTGCTTGTCTTCAGCCTGCCTTGACTCCGGTCCGTGACTCCGACTCCTGCTTGTCTTCGGCCTTGGATCTGAGCATTACAGTCGCCTGTAACCTAGCCGATCCAGGTCCTCCATGTTTGATGGCGCCTTGTCCTGTCTCTGCTTATGTTCCTGATGTCCAGTGTCTCTACCTTGATGCCTGTCTCTGACCCTGCCTAGATGTTTGTTCCTGTGCCTGCCAGCCGTAAGGGCTTCGGATGTGAGTTTCCCAGCATCGGAGTCCTGTTCGCCTGGGTCTTCCCCGCGCCCTCCTTCTCAGCGTGGTCCGCGACCAGCCTCCCAGGGCTGTGTAGGGCGCGTCTGGGACAGGGTGGTCCGTGACTCAGTCCCACGGGTGGGCTGAGTAGGGCGCCCTGATGGACAGTGCAATGTTCCCGTCCAGCCTTGTCTCCAGTGTCTGCTTCAGCCCTTGCCTGGATGTCTTCCTGTCTCTACCTTGACCTGGTTCCTGAGCCTTCTGTCCTGTTGGGCCCTGGAGTGGCCAACAGGAGGGATTCGTCCCACGGGCTCTTGAGCTTCTGCCAGCCGAGGGGGCTTCGGATGTGAGTATCCCAGCATCGGAGTTCCTGCTCGCCTGGACCTTTCCTGTGTCTCGCTTCAGCCCTTGCCCTGATGTCTCCGTCTTGCTTCAGCCTGCTTCTGCCCTGTCTGATGTCTTCAGTTTAAGGACTCTGTCTGCCCTCGCCTCTGTCCGGCCTGCTGCCCATTGCCGTTCCCTGCGGCGGGTCCGAAAGGGCCGGGAACAGTCGGAGGACCGTTCACTAGTCAACTTCCCCGTGTTGGCTACCATGGGCATGCAGGTCCGGCTGAGGGCCGGACTTCCTGCTTCTGTTCCTGCCTGCCTGGCTCACCATGCCTGCTCAGCTCACCTCCCACGGTGTGGCCTTGGGCTCCTCCTGGGGTCCTGCCGTGGCCCAAGGGCTCACCACCCGCCCGAGACGACCGCGCCCGCGCGTGCTCGTAACATTGTAGTACAGACAAACACAGCGTTAAACAATTGGTGCTAATGAATTCAATGAATTATCTCTTTGCATGAAATAGGCTGAAAACAGACTTAAATACATAGCACCATCAACTTCATTCATATGCTGATTCAATGCCACACATAATCGCTATACACCCCACCTCATAATTTTAATTGCACTTCACTTATATAGTGTTACCCACAAAAATGACAAACTATCATCTTTCCAAATGCACACATGCTGGGTCATCTATGGTCAGTTCACAACAAGCCACATCAGCTCTCAACATGACCCAATATAGGCCCATGTTTTGGTGAATTTCTCACCTACCTCAGGGGTTATCATATCTAAAAATACAAACATCAATGCTAAATCTATCAAACTCAATCCAACTAACAAAATGAATATATAAGCGTTCCCCAAACAAAGACCAAACACGCTCATACCTTACAATGCATAACATCTCATAGAAACAAGATTATGGTAGTATCTGTCACACCATAGAGGTCACCCCCATACTTATCAGT
Organism: Rhinatrema bivittatum; assembly: GCF_901001135.1. NCBI lineage: Eukaryota > Metazoa > Chordata > Amphibia > Gymnophiona > Rhinatrematidae > Rhinatrema > Rhinatrema bivittatum. The sequence continues at coordinate 162,385,672 of NC_042616.1, read as the reverse complement.
TTCCCAGACCATCAAAGTCAGGGCCCTAGTTGGTAGAGATGTGGTTCGTTTTTCGCCCGAATTAGGAAATTACATGAAATTTCCTAATTCGTTGTGGTTTCGGAGGCCCCGAAACCCGAAAAAAATTTTCCCCGAATTTCGGGGAAATTTCGTTTTTCGGGTTTGCCTGGGGAGAGGGGCACAAATTTTTTTTTTTAATTAAAAACCACCCCAAACCACCCCAAACATTTAAATTAACTATAATACAACACCCCCCCCCCCTGATCCCGATCCCTCCCCAAGACTTACAAACATCCCTGGTGGTCCAGCGGGGTCCCGGGTGCCATTTGATCCTTCATGCCCATGTTGTGCCTATTGCCAGGCTTGCTCAAAATGGTGCCGAATAGCCTGAACTACCATGTCACAGGGGCTACCGGCGCCATTGGTCAGCCCCTGTCACATGGCCATCGGCGCCATCTTGTGCTCCTGTCATGTGACTGGAGCTGACCAATGGCGCCGAAAACCTCTGTGACATAGTATGGGCAAAGGCTATCGGCGCCATTTTGATTACTGGCAGCTGATAACGAAATCGCTCCCGGACCCCCGCTGGACCCCCAGGGATTATTGGCAAGCTCTTGGGGGGGTCAGGAGGGGGCTCTTGACCCCCCCCCAAGGCTTGCCAATAATCCCTGGGGGTCCAGCGGGGGTCCGGGAGCGATTTCAGATATCTGAAAGGTTTTAATGATGCATAATCAACAAACCTTTTCCATTGAAAAGAAATCAATAGACCTAGGGGTCACATATGAAACTCCAGGGAGGATAACTCAGAACCAATGTCAGGAAATATTTCTTCACAGAGAGGGTGGTAGATGCCTGGAATGCCCTTCTGGAGGAGGTGATGAAGACAAAAACAGTTAATGATTTCAAAGGGTTATGGGATAAACACTATGTATCATATCTCCCCTGCACCTCCTCTCCTCTAGGGTATTTATATTTAGGTCTTTCAACCTCTCCTCATTAGTCATTTGATGGAGACCCCCCACCATTTTGGTCGTCCTTCATCCTGTTTCTGTCCTTTTTGAGATATGGTCTTCAGAAGTGAACACAGTACTCCAGATGAGGCCTGACCAAGGGGATTATCACCTCCTTTTTCTTACTAGTTATTCCTCTCTCTATGCAGCCCAGCATTCTTCTGGCTTTAGCTATCGACTTGTCACTGTTATGAACTGGTATGTTAGTGAACCCTGGATCATGGGGAGAGCTGACTCCACCCACAGAGAGGAGCCCTATGGGGACTCACCACTATAGGCGAGGCCTCAGTTGAGATGGACTCAATAGCAAAGAAACTATATTAAACTGGAAATGTAGAGGAATCCCACCAAGTGGGAAGAGAGACACAGTCTAGAGTAAAGGTAACTCAATGGTGATATCCCTGGTAGTGGCCTGCAGGGCAGGGTACGCCGGGGAATGTCTCCTCAGATGAAACTTCTCTAGTAGATCCGGTAGTGGCCCACAGCGTGGAGTATGCCGAGAATCACAGGAGAGTGCTTGAGAGTTGTGCAGGATGTTCGCAGAGCTGAAGGAATGATGGTACTCACTTTGAAATGTGCAATGAAGGTTGCTGAGGCGATCACGGTAGTGGCCCGAGGCACGGGGTACACCGGAGGTTCCATCAGCAGAAGGAAGTAGAGAAGCATACTCACAAATGGAAGTCCCAGGATAGCTCCGAGGGAATGGGATGGCAGAATCACAACAGGAAGGCCCTCCAAGAAGCAGATAGCCAGGAGTGAGAAGAGCCCCCAAGGAGTGGGTACTCAGAGTTCGAAGACCCAAAGGGAAGCTGAACAGGAAGTCCAAAAGTAGTGTGGAATTAGGTAGGAAGAAAATTCTTGCTAACTCACTGGAAAGGAAGCAGAGAAGGATTTAAATAGACTACCTTGCGGTGACATCATCAGGAGGGTTGACCCAGAGATCCCGTCTTGGGTCCTTTAAATCTTCCCCCAACGCCGCGTGCACGTGCTATGGAGCATCAGGGGGTGGAGCTTGAAGGCAGCTGCAGCAATCCTGTCGAGGAGCAAGGTCTTCCAACTGTGAGGCATGCCGAGAGGAGCAGCGACGCGCTCTGGGCATTTCCCTTCACCCCAGAGCAGAGCTGGGCCAGGCTGGAAGGAGAGGTGAGCATGGTCCGCCATATCCTTCGTGGCTGACCGGCATGACAGTACCCCCGCCCCAGGGGGGTACAAGTCGTCCTCTCTGTCTTGCAAATTAAAGATGCAATATTCTGTGGAGTACATAGGCATGACCGTCTTGAACTTATCCTGAGGAAGAACTGAGGATGCCAAGGACGTTGAAGTGGACCCCAAGGAATATGTTCTTACAGTCTTCTGCTGCAGGAAAGTGTGTAGCCTCTGGATCTCCTGTTCCTTGTAGGCCAATATGAATACAAAGCCTTTCATGGCTCGCATGTGTATCTTCCCAAGGACTTCATGCTCAGACGTCTTGTGTGTCAACTGCTCCTTCACCTGATCCAAGTCGGCCTTCAACACATTCTCCTGGAGCGAAGCAGGCCTTATCTGAGTCTCTTGGGACTTCGTGCAGGAAGGAAGAGGCTTATGCAGAACGGTAGTGAAGGTTAGGAGCTGAGAAGGCCTGGCGGTTTCTACACAGGTTGTTGAGCACTACGGTCCCCAGTGCTCAACAAAAAACTTATGTTTTTTTCCAAATAGAGCAGCTGAAAGCCTTTGTGGATGCAAAGAAGCTGGAACATCAGTTAAGTGGTGATTCTGATAGTCCTAATATAGATACCTGAAGTTGTCTGCATTTTTTATTCTTTAGAAAGATGTTTACTTTATTGTCTCCCAATAATTTTGCAGTACACCACCCCCCATCCTATATTGTGGTCTAATGGATGTATTGTCAAGGTAGTTTTTAGTTTAACATAATTTGCTTCCTATGTAAATTTTTCAATCTTGAGTTAATACAGCATGTTTCTGTAACAAAGATATCTTTGTAAATGATTGATTTAAAATTCAATAAAGAGTAAATTAAAAAAAAATTAAACTTCTCTGGTCACAAGCACAGGTATGCGAGTCTCTGGAGGGACTCATTCATTAATGGGTTAACGCTGAAGCACATACCCAATCAAATCAGTCCATTTAAACTCAACAATAACCAATCACGCATCTTGATGTAAAACGCAAACGTCATGGGTACCAACCATATGTAGCCACGCATACTACACAATAACTGTGAGTTTACATCAACAGCAAGCACTTCAATCGATCTCCTTATTCAGACCAAATGGATGTATGGAATTCAACCTATAAATCCTTCGCTAAGAATATAAGAACATGCCATACTGGGTCAGACCAAGGGTCCATCAAGCCCAGCATCCTGTTTCCAACAGTGGCCAATCCAGGCCATAAGAACCTGGCAAGTACCCAAAAACTAAGTCTATTTCATGTTACTATTGCTAGTAATAGCAGTGGCTATTTTCTAAGTCAGTGGCTGTTTCCTACTTATTAGCAGAGCATCTAAATCACTCCCTTGTATGCTCAGAGATACCTTTTCCAAAACTGCAAATGCATAATTAACAAATGAATGTTGCTGAACCAGACAGTGTGTGACTAAAAGTGCCTCAATCCGCTGTCTCATAATAGAACTACGGTGTTCTGTCATTCTTGTCATCTAGTTTTCCCGATGTAGATAAGCGTACATGTGCATCAGAAGATGTAAACAACTCCATGAAAAGCGCAAGTAGTATGAGTAGTAAATCTATACTTAGAGAGTTGGGCCAAAGACTATACGCATACAGAACAACTCCCACACATTTAGATCCCCCATATTAGGAAAAACCTAAATGTCATTAAACAGATTGTACCAATTTGTCGTTTTTCTCCACTAAGTTTTTCTCCTTTGTTTTTTGAATGAATCCACTCACACTCATGCCTACCCTTCAGTATGGCCCAGTCTGTCTTAGTCACTCACTATCAATCTCAGTATGGCATAGTCTATCCCAGTCACATTCATGCCCACTCTCCAGTATAGCCCAGTCTGTTCTAGTCATACTCACACCCACCCCTACCTTGCTGCCATGTCTAGTCACCCATGGAAGCCAACCCACCAAACACCAAGTCAAAAAACACCATGAAAGTTTGAACTTTGTATGTAAAATAGCAACTTACACATGTACATGCAAACCATGCCCTGATATCCCAACGCACCCACTTATTTCACACGTACTTTTGCTTGAAAAGACAGATATATGCACATATGTGACCCATTTAGAAAATATGGATTCCACATGAATACTTCACAAATGCACATATATGTTAATGTTTACACATGTAACTTTATAAAAATTCACTCCTGTGGGTATATTTACCAAGAAATCCAGGAACATCTATGTAGAATTAGTGTTTTATAAACACATAGATTTAGATTATGCCTCCATTGTGGGAACAAGGGATTAGGAATTTCACATTTGTTAATCTTCTGTTCCCTATAATAATCCCAACAGTATATGAATTTAACTAACCAAAAGCCTAATACGAAAAAACAAATTACTTTAATCATATGCCCCACCAACAACTAAAGTACATGTTTATGGATGCATTCCAGGCCATGGTGACATAACTTAAAAACTTTGGCTAGTGTATTATAAATATTTTTTAAGATATTGTTTCTTTTGTAGGACCCATAATAACAATTCTTTTTCAGTACTAGAGGAAACAAGAAGAGGAAGCCGCATGTCTTCAAGTCAAGTCCTGATTTACAAGAGCAAGAGACCAATCCAGCTCTTTACCTGAAGCAGCCAGTGTTTTCATCACTGTTTTCTTTCTCCTTTTTTCTTGTGATGTGAATATATTATGACATAATGTTTGGGATTTGGTTAAGATCTAAGCACAGAGGCTCACCTTTGAGCTGAGGATAGCCCCTTTTTTGTTATTTTGGCCAAGACTGAGAAACTGTACAATATCGAGTGATAACCCCATTGGTGACAAAATGATGTAACAACCATTGCCAAAACAGGAGGATAAAAATCTGCTAGAAAAAGAGTCAAAATATAGCCTATGGGAGATAGCAGGTTTGAGATGTGATGTCAGCATGACTGACTGGAGGGAGAATATCAATAACTACTAGCTCACTTGAAAACATGCTGTATGCAAAGCAGTATGCAAAATATAGTCAAAAGGCTATTCACATCAATTGAAATTACTGCCTTCCAAACTACATTCACCAACATCAAGATCTAGCAAAGTTGGAGGAATGCTTGGGAAGAATCCTGTGGACCAAGAGGAAGTGCTACAGAGCATGAGGAAATGTAGCAGAAGAAGACTAGAATTGGTCTTAAATTATACTAAAGGAAGAAATTAGTTTTTCAGTGAGTAATGAGTGTTCATTATATCACATCAAAATAGGCAGGCTATGATTACATGCTTCTAGTGTTTTACAGGGTCATTTATCAAAATGCACTAAGCCTTTTTCACATGCAAAAATCCCATTAATGCATGTGATAGCACCCTAAGAGTTAGCCTGTCTGTGAAGAGCTATTGTGCAGACTTAATGCTGTGTGATAAGGCTTTAGTGCCTTTTGTGATGTCTCCTGCAAGGCCTGTTTTAGGTGAATTGAAGAGAGAGAGACTGGCCATAGTGGCACCTCCCTAGATAGGTATTTGTATCCCTATGGTATGGTAGGCCTAGGTATGGTAGGCCTACCTAGTATCTCGAGGTGAGGTTTAGGTATTAGTGTAGGGGGCCATTTTGACATTCTTTGACATTCAAAGTGAGACATTCAATCAGAACAGTGGTCTCTTGTGAAGATTTGATTACCTTTGGAGTGAGGAAACTCACTCCAAGATGAGATTTGGGCAATGTTCTCTCAACCTAGCTTGATGTTACCCAGGTAGAGAGTCCATCAATCTAGGCTGAGAGAACATTGCCCAAATCTCATCTTGAAGGATTTACACGCGTAGGGCTTTTAAAATCTGCCCCAGTGTGTGTATTCTCAGCGCTGTTCAGATGAGCATGGAGATCAGGAGGGGGCAACAGTCAGCTGCAAAGAAAGAATGAGATCTCAAGTATCACTCTCCTGTGACTCCAGCTAATCGCAATCATGAACCCCAGGTTTATGGCATACTTCAGCTAGAGCTCTGAAAATAGCCCTAATTCATGTCTCTTTGGTTCGGGGAATGCTCCTATTCAGCTTAAGCCATGAGTAAAATCCAAAGCCAAAACCCTCTATTCACCATAGACTTCACTATCATACAGGCCGATACAGTACCGTGCGCTCCGACGGAGCGCACTGTTAGCCTGCTCTTGGATGCGCGTTTTCCCTTACCCCTTATTCAGTAAGGGAAGGAAAACGCGCGTCCAACCCGTGGCACCTAATAGCGCCCTCAACATGCAAATGCATGTTGATGGCCCTATTAGGTATGCGCGCAGGATACAGAAAGTAAAATGTGCAGCCAAGCCACACATTTTACTTTCAGAAATTAGCACCGAACCAAAGGTAGGCGCTAATTTCTTCGGGCACCGGGAACGTGCACAGAAGAGAGAAGAGCAGTAAAAACTGCTTTTCTGTGCACCCTCCGACTTAATTTCATAGTGATATTAAGTCGGAGGTCCCGAAGGGTAAAAAAAGTTAAAAAAAAAAAAAATTTGAATTCGGTGTCCGGTTTCCGAGCCCGTGGCTGTCAGCGGGCTCGAGAACCAAAGCCAGCAAAATTGAGCGTCGGCTGTCAAACCCGCTGACAGCCACCGCTCCGGGCTAAAAGGAGGCGCTATGCATGCGCTAGTGTCCCTAGCGCCTCCTTTTGCCCGATTCTACCGCACCACCTCATTTGCATACTGTATCGCGCGCACCAGCGAGTTGCCGGTGCGCGTGCCAGGAGAGCGGGCGTTCGTCCACTCTCCCGCGTTTTGTTGTTTTTTTTATTTATTCTTTATTACTTTTCAAATTTTACAATAACGTATTCTTTGTCATCATGTAATTTGAGTGCTATTACAATTGAGATAATACAACATACATATCTGTTGATATTCTCTATACAGAAAACCTTTATCAATATTTAGCACTACCACATTATAGAGGAGTAAAAAGAATTACAGAGGAGTACACTCTCCCGCGTTTTTACTGATTCGGCCTGATAGTGTGTAACATTAGATGTGCTGCTTCATTAGCCAGTTTTCCCTATTCATAAGTATGCAAAATAAACATAGTAGTTATACAAAACAGGCAATGAAGAAATACTATAATGTGATAGATTTTGATTTTTCTCCTCGTATGTTTTACCAATTGTTCAGTGCGAGGCATTTCATAAATTTACATACTTCACAAGCAAGTGGCAGGTGGTCTGCTGCATTATTTCCCTCCAGAGCTCCTGATTCTAACTTGGATCATCTTTATCAATTTGTCAACAACACAAAGCATAAGGAGTAACAGACATCATGGCCTAGATGCCAGCACAAGTCTTACTTCTGCATGAAAGGACAGTGCAAATATCATTTAATATGGATTAAGATACAAAAATCATAACAATTTTGGAATGTTCACAAGTATTTAGAACAGTTAAAAAAAACTTTGTCTAAATGCAAATTTGCAAACCCATACTTTCTCTGAATATCAAACTCTAGAAAATGGGGGTAATTGTTTTAAAGGATTTGCACATTTAAAAGTAGCATATATTGTAGCAGTCTTCAAAAGCCCTTTAACATGCTTAATGTGCACTTATGCACTTAAAATCTATTGACAATTTAATAGCATATATCATAGTAATTTTCAAAAGTCTACTTATGTGCATAAAGTGCATTTACATGCACAAAACTCAATTTTAAGCATATAAATCCTTTCCAAATTACCCCAATGCATTTAGCGAACACAGAATTATTAAATATAAGCAGTTGTTCTTCCACATAAGAATGCCAGTTGTACTGGTATCTCAATATCAGATCAAGGATAGACAATTCTGTGATGTTAGGTTAGATACAAAACTTTCTGAAGTGATTGTTTAAAGTACAACTTGCAGCTCTCCTTCCATTCTTCTGGTTAAGAATTGCCCTGGGTTCTACAAGTGTTTACCAGTAGAATTGCATTTGCAAAATAATCTAAAAACCTTTAAGAAAGATCTAAAAACATGGCTTTTCATGAAGGCATTTGAGGAGACAGAATAATGATCTAGAAGCACTTTATAAGGCTGATTTAAAGAAAGCATTTCAGGAAGCAATTTTCATTAAGAACATAAGAAAATGCCATACTGGGTCAGACCAAGGGTCCATCAAGCCCAGCATCCTGTTTCCAACAGTGGCCAATCCAGGCCATAAGAACCTGGCAAGTACCCAAAAACTAAGTCTATTCCATGTAACCATTGCTAATGGCAGTGGCTATTTCTAAGTGAACTTAATAGCAGGTAATGGACTTCTCCTCCAAGAACCTATCCAATCCTTTTTTAAACACAGCTATACTAACTGCACTAACCACATCCTCTGGCAACAAATTCCAGAGTTTAATTGTGCGTTGAGTAAAAAACTTTCTCCGATTAGTTTTAAATGTGCCCCATGCTAACTTCATGGAGTGCCCCCTAGTCTTTCTACTATCCGAAAGAGTAAATAACCAATTCACATCTACCCGTTCTAGACCTCTCATGATTTTAAACACCTCTATCATATCCCCCCTCAGTCTTTCCTCATAGGGGAGTTGTTCCATTCCCCTTATCATTTTGGTAACCCTTCTCTGTACCTTCTCCATCGCAATTATATCTTTTTTGAGATACGACGACCAGAATTGAACACAATATTCAAGGTGCAGTCTCACCATGGAGCAATACAGAGGCATTATGACATTTTCCGTTTTATTCACCATTCCCTTTCTAATAATTCCCAACATTCTGTTTCCTTTTTTGACTGCCGCAGCACACTGTACCGATGATTTCAATGTGTTATCCACTATGACACCTAGATCTCTTTCTTGGGTTGTAGCACCTAATATGGAACCCAACATTGTGTAATTATAGCATGGGTTATTTTTCCCTATATGTATCACCTTGCACTTATCCACATTAAATTTCATCTGCCATTTGGATGCCCAATTTTCCAGTCTCACAAGGTCTTCCTGCAATTTATCACAATCTGCTTGTGATTTAACTACTCTGAACAATTTGTGTCATCTGCAAATTTGATTATCTCACTCGTCGTATTTCTTTCCAGATCATTTATAAATATATTGAAAAGTAAGGGTCCCAATACAGATCCCTGAGGCACTCCACTGTCCACTCCCTTCCACTGAAAAAATTGCCCATTTAATCCTACTCTCTGTTTCCTGTCTTTTAGCCAGTTTGCAATCCATGAAAGGACATCACCACCTATCCCATGACTTTTTACTTTTCCTAGAAGCCTCTCATGAGGAAATTTGTCAAACGCCTTCTGAAAATCCAAGTATACTATATCTACCGGTTCACCTTTATCCACATGTTTATTAACTCCTTCAAAAAAGTGAAGCAGATTTGTGAGGCAAGACTTGCCCTGGGTAAAGCCATGCTGACTTTGTTCCATTAAACCATGTCTTTCTATATGTTCTGTGATTTTGATGTTTAGAACACTTTCCACTATTTTTCCTAGCACTGAAGTCAGGCTAACCGGTCTGTAGTTTCCCGGATCGCCCCTGGAGCCCTTTTTAAATATTGGGGTACAATGGATGATTTTAATGATAAGTTACAAATTTTTACTAATAGGTCTGAAATTTCATTTTTTAGTTCCTTCAGAACTCTGGGGTGTATACCATCCGGTCCAGGTGATTTACTACTCTTCAGTTTGTCAATCAGGCCTAGCACATCTTCTAGGTTCACCGTGATTTGATTCAGTCCATCTGAATCATTGCCCATGAAAACCTTCTCCATTACGGGTACCTCCCCAACATCCTCTTCAGTAAACACCGAAGCAAAGAAATCATTTAATCTTTCCGCGATGGCCTTATCTTCTCTAAGTGCCCCTTTAACCCCTCGATCATCGGTCCAACTGACTCCCTCACAGGCTTTCTGCTTCAGATATATTTAAAAATGTTTTTACTGTGAGTTTTTGGTTAAAATAGCTTCTTTCACCTCCCCTTTTAACCATGTCGGTAATCGTTTTGCCTTCTTTCCACCTTTCTTAATGTGTGGAATACATCTGGACTGTGCTTCTAGAATGGTATTTTTTAACAATGACCACGCCTCTTGGACATTTTTTACTTTTGTAGCTGCTCCTTTCAGTTTTTTTCTAACAATTTTTCTCATTTTATCAAAGTTTCCCTTTTAAAAGTTTAGCATGAGAGCCTTGGATTTGCACACTGTTCCTTTTCCAGTCATTAAATCAAATTTGATCATATTATGATCACTATTGCCAAGCGGCCCCACCACCGTTACCTCTCTCACCAAGTCCTGTGCTCCACTGAGAATTAGATCTAAAAATGCTCCCTCTCTCGTCAGTTCCTGAACCAATTGCTCCATAAAGCTATCATTTATTCCATCCAGGAACGTTATCTCTCTAGCGTGACCCGATGATACATTTACCCAGTCTATATTGGGGTAATTGAAGTCTCCCATTATTACTGCACTACCAATTTGGTTAGCTTCCCTAATTTCTCTTAGCATTTCACTGTCCGTCTCACCATCTTGACCAGGTGGACGGTAGTATACCCCTATCACTATAGTCTTCCCCGACACACAAGGGATTTCTACCCATAAAGATTCAAATTTGTATTTAGTCTCATGCAGGATGTTTATCCTGCATGAACATCTGATGCATGAGCATCTGAACAAGAAGCCAGTGAGTGAATTGGTTAAACCACTCGATGGCTGAGGGATAAAAGGGGTGCTCAGGGAAGAAAAAACTATAGGGGAAAAACTCAATTAATTCTTTGCTTTGTCTTTACTCAGGAGGGTGTTGGGGTAGTGGTAGCATTGTTTCAAGTACATGATTCAGAGAAACTGAATCAAATCATGGTGAACTCGGAAGATGCAATAGAGTGAATCAACAGAGCAACGAGTAACAAATTACTAGGACCAGATGATATAGAACCCACAATATGAATCCAGATTTCTGAAAGAACTCAAAAATGAAATTGTAAACTCATTACTAGTAATCTCTAACTTCTCATTCAAATCAACTATAGTTCCTAAGGACTGGAGGGGTGGAGGGTAGTCAACATAATGTCTATTTTTATAAAGGGCTTCAGAGGTGATCCAGGAAACTACAGAATTGTGAACCTGATGATGATACTGGGCTAAATGATAGAAGCCATTCTGAAACACAAAATTACTGACCATCTGGATATACACTGACTAATAGGGCAGAGTCATTCTGGATTTAGCAAAGTGAAATCTTGTTTTACAAATCTGTTAGATTTTTTTAAAGGCATGTGTACAAGGCTGAGATAGTTGATATAGTATTTCCGGATTTTCAGAAGGCATTTGCCAAAGTCTCTTATTATATACTCAGCAAGAAACTAAAAAGTCATGGGATAGAAGGCAATGTCCTATTATAGATTGGTAACTGGCTAAAAAATAGGAAACAGAAAGCAGGCCTGAAAGATCATTATTCTCAATGGAGAAAAGTAAATAGTCACATGCCCCAAGGATCTGTATTGGGACAAGTGCTTTTCAATATATATAAATATATATAAATGATCTGGGAAAGGGGGGTGATGAGTGAAATAATCAAATTCATAGATGATGCAAAATTGTTTACAGTTGTCAGATCACTAGCTGATTGTAAGTAATTGCAAGAGCACATTACAAGACTAGGGGACTGGGCGTCTAAATGTCAGATGAAATTTAATGTGGACAAACTATAGATACACAATGTTGGGTTCTATATTAGGCATCACTGCCCCAGAAAAGAATCAAGGAAACATTGTGGGCAATACTTTGAAATCCTCAGCCCAGTGCACGGCAGCAGTCAAGAAAGCAGAGTGTTAGGTATTATTAGGAAAGAAATGGAAAATAAAATATTGTTTATGTTTGAAAATAGACTGTAATGTACATGAGCTAAAAGACCTAGCATTGAAAGCAATTTATATGGTCAATTGACTTTAACTTCCATAAGATAGCTATTACAAAAGCTTTTCCCAAGGGCAAATGGACTAGTGTTAAGTTGCCAGCAGGCACATTTTGAAAGAAAAACTCCCTGTAGCTTAAACCATGCCATGCCCCAGCCTTGGCATTTATTAGGCTAGGAACATGACAAAGTTATATGTAAACCGAAGTGATTAGTAACATTGTTACCAGAACCTTGGTATATAAAAAATGCTAAATAAATAGAATAAATAAATAGGACAAAGTACTTGTGCTGTTTCACAACAGAAGTAGGTTTACCCCCAAAGGAAGAGGGCTATTTCCAGGCCCTCAATTTAACTGGGTAACTGCTTAGGGTAAAATCATTCTAAAATTATACTCCACACTTTGCAGTCAGGACCACAGTTTTTTAAAGCCCTGGACTATGGCCTGCCTACAAATGGCAACTAGCCTCCCTCAAAGAAGAGAGTAGGTTCCTGACAATGAACTGGAGGCTTACCGGTTAAACATCTGGAGAATGCAGACCCAGGTAACCACATACTTCTTATGTATCCCCCCTGACCTTCCCAGCCAGATACAAGAGGCTCTCTTGGGATAGAACCATCTTGATTAGGGACTCCTCTGCCACAAAGAAGTAAGCCTTCTGGGTCCATGGTATATTTTTCCAAATTCTGTGCCCACAAATAGTGGGTGCTGTAATCTGCAGGGACATGACATATTTAGCCAGTTAATTATAAGGAACTAGTGAAAACTGCCCGGCCTTGCTTGGGTTGTCTGGTCCATAACAGCTATAAATTTTAAAATTGAGCATAAGTGATAAAGATAGGCAATGTATTAGACATCTCTTGTTTCTCAACTCTAGAGAGTACTAAATAGTCATTGTTATAGAAGAAGATTAAAAAGCACCAGTTCCAGTAAAGATTACATAAGAACATAAGAACATAAGAAGTTGCCATGCTGGGTCAGACCAAGGGTCCATCAAGCCCAGCTTCCTGTTTCCAACAGTGGCCAATCCAGGCCATAAGAACCTGGCAAGTACCCAAAAACTAAGAAGATCTCATGCTACTGATGCAATTAATAGCAGTGGCTATTCCCTAAGTAAACTTGATTAATAGCCGTTAATGGACTTATCCAAATATTTTTTGAACCCAGCTACACTAACTGCACTAACCACATCCTCTGGCAACAAATTCCAGAGCTTAATTGTGGGTTCAGTGAAATGGATTCATGGGTTCATGGAATGCCCCCTGGGGTACTGCATTATTTATTATCCTCCTTTGAGAGAACTGACTAGTTAGTCTCACTCTGTTTCCTGTTTTTAACCAGTTCACAATCCACAACAGTGGCATACCCACACATAGTCCTGGGTGGGCCATGAACCACCCAGTTAGGGCTCAGGCTCACACAATCAGAGCTGTCCGACAGCAGCAGAAGAGGCCTATAAGATGGCTGTCATGTTCCATGACACAGTAGCCAAAGATGGAGAGAGCCACCTTGGATGCCATCCTGTGGCAGCTGAAGAGGTGCATGGTGATGCCTGAAGTAGATGTCGTGTGTGTATGTGTGCTTATGTGTGTGTGTGTGAGAGAGAGAGAGAGAGAGAGAGTCTATGTATGTGCAGCCTGTGTATGTGTGCGTGCATGTGTGTGTAGGAGCCTGTATCTGTATGTGTGTGCTTGGGGGAGTGTGTGTGTGTGTGTGTGTGTATGTGTGTGTATGTGTGTATGCATGTGTGTGTGTGCCTGTGTGTGGGACCCTGAGAGACAGGGCTTTGCAGACAGAGTATATTATCAAAAATTACCCAGCATTGCTTGAGTTGACTAGTTCACAACTGAATTAAATTTTCTAAACTAAAGTGGAAAAGATAAATATTATTTTAATGTATTAACAAATTAAAAGAAGAGCATGTGTGTGTGTGTGTGTGTGTGTGTGTGTGTGTGTGTGTGTGTGTGTGTATCTGTGTGTGTGTATGCCTGAGAGTCAAGGCTTTGCAGATAGAGCATAATGTCTTTGAACAGTGTACCTTCCACTGTTTAGGGCCCCACCTGAAGGCTACAGACAGATTGGTTTATTTACGTATGTATTTATTTATTTGGTTTTATATACCATCACTAAGACAAGTCATTGTAATGGTTCACAACATAATACAAGAAAACAATGAGTAATAAAGAGTAGTTAAAATCAAATCAATCTTTCCATATTTGGAAACTATTTGCAAAATGTAAAAAGTATAGCCTACAATTCTTAAAAAATATATATAAACTGAGTACTATAAAACAATAATGATGATAATGAATCTAATAATATCCTACCTAATAAACGAAGGATGACCGACGTGCCGCAAATGCGCAGTAGAGACCAGCTCTACCGCGCATGTGTGGGCGAGGACGTCAGTCTGAGCCAGACCAAAAGAAAAAAAATGGCGGCGTCGAGTGGCAGCGGCATCGGGAGGCAGCGGCGGCGGCGGCAGCGTTGAGTGACAGCAGCAGCGGCAGCGTCCGGTGGTAGCGGCGGCGGCGTCCGGTGGTAGCGGCGTCGGATGGCGGCGGCGGTGGTGGCGGTGGCAGCGGCGGGTGGCGGCGGCGGCGTCGGGAGGCAGCGGCGGCGGCGTTGAGTGGCAGCAGTGGCGGCGGCGGCGTCCGGTGATAGCGGCGGCGGCGGCGGATGGAGGCGGCGGTGGCGGCGGCGGCGTCGGGAGGCAGCGGCGGCGGCATTGAGTGGCAGCAGCGGCGGCGGTGGCGTCCGGTGGTAGCGGCGGTGGTGGCGGCGGCGGTGGCGGCGGATGGCGGCGGCAGCGAGGGAGGAGAGAGAGAGGGAGGGACTGACAGAGAGAGGGAGGGACTGAGTGAGAGGGGAGGAGAGAGAGGGAGTGGGACTGAGTGTGAGGGAGGGAGTGGGACTGAGTGAGAGGGGGGAGAGAGAGTGAGGGGGGAGAGAGAGTGAGGGGGGGGAGAGAGAGTGAGGGGGGGAGGGAGTGGGACTGAGAGAGAGAGGGAGGGAGGGAGTGGGACTGAGTGAGAGGGGGGAGAGAGAGTGAGGGGGAGAGAGAGAGGGAGGGGGAGAGAGAGGGAGGGAGGGGGACTGAGAGAGAGAGGGAGGGAGGGAGTGGGACTGGGAGAGAGAGGGAGGGGGACTGAGAGAGAGAGGGAGGGAGGGAGTGGGATTGAGAGAGAGAGGGAGGGAGGGAGTGGGAGGGAGGGAGTGGGACTGAGGGGGACTGAGGGGGAGTGGGACTGAGGGGGAGGGAGTGGGACTGAGTGAGAGGGAGGGAGAGCGGGGGGAGGGACTGAGTGAGAGGGGAGGAGAGAGAGAGAGTGGGACTGGGTGTGAGGGAGGGAGTGGGACTGAGTGAGAGGGGGGAGAGAGAGTGAGAGGGGGGAGAGAGAGTGAGGGGGGGAGAGAGAGAGAGGGAGGGAGAGAGGGAGGGAGTGGGACTGAGAGAGAGAGGGAGGGAGAGAGGGAGGGAGTGGGACTGAGAGAGAGAGGGAGGGAGGGAGTGGGACTGAGGGAGAGTGAGTGGGACTGAGTGAGAGGGAGGGAGAGCGGGGGGAGGGAGTGAGTGAGACTGAGTGGGAGGGAGGGACTGAGTGAGAGGAGAGGGAGGAGTGGGTGAGAGGGAGGGAGGTAGGGGGTGGTGAAAAGTGAGGGGAGAGAGAATGAGGGTGAGGTGAGAGACAGAGAGTTGTAGCCCGTTTTAACGGGCTTAACGGCTTGTACGTTAATAAATTATTCTAAAAGAAATACAATAATCATTAGAAGCATTCCAAAGTGGAGTAAAAAACAATAAACAAAGCATAAAAGATAAAAATCTGAAAAAGTAGTGCATTCAAGCTGAGTAAGCCTCACTAAAAAGCCAGGTTTTTAAGTCTCACTTAAACATTTTGAAATTGGATTCAAGTCTTAAAATGGTTGGTAACGTGTTCCAGATTTTTGGTCCAGCCAGGGATAATGCTCTCTCCCTCACTTGGTTCAAGCATGCTGAGTGTATAGATGGTAATGAAAGTAAACCCTTATTTGCGGAGCTTAAGTTTCTTTGTGGAACATGCAATCTAATACCAGGCGCAAACAAAAGTACGCCGGATTTTATAAGATACGCGCGTAGCCGCGCGAATCTTATAAAATCCAGGGTCGGCACGCGCAAGGGGGTGCACATTTGTGCACCTTGCGTGCGCCGAGCCCTGCACATGCTGCCCATTCCCTCCGCCTCCCCCACCTTCCCTTCCCTTCCCCTCCCCTACCTAATCCACCCCCCAGCCCTATCTACACCCCCCCTACCTTTATTCCCAAAGTTACGCCTGCTCGAGGCAGGCGTAACGCGCGCGCAAGGGCTGGCTGCTGGCGCGCCAGGTTCCGGTCTGGGGGCTGGTCTGGAGGCTGTGGCCATGCCCCCCGGAACGCCCCAAGCCAGAACCACGCCCCCGGCCACACCCACAGAATGCCCCGGATGATGCACCACCGCGACACGCCCCCGGCACGCCCCCGACACGCCCCCGACACGTTCCCGACACGCCCCCCAGGAAAGCCCCGGGACTTACGTGGGTCCTGGGGCTTTCATGCGCCGCCGAGCCTATGCAAAATAGGCTCGGCGCGCGCAGGGGGGGTTTGGGGTAGGTTTTCGGGGGTTGCGCGCGTAACGTACGCGCGTAACCCTTTGAAAATCTACCCCAAAGGGTTTTAAATTTGACCCGAGATTCAATGGGTAACCAATGAAGGTCAATCAAAGTAGGGGTGATGTGGTCAGATCTCTTTCTGCCAGTTAAAATCCTTGCTGCTGCATTTTGGAGGACTTGAAGTGGACAAATGGAGGAGGCAGGGAGACCTAAAAACAGAGAATTGCAGTAATCTGTACTCGCAAATATTAAGGCCTATAGAACAACTGTGTGACCAACACAAGACTTTTATATATATATTGAAATGTAACCCCTGGATGGGATAGAACCTAATACTGGACCTAGAAGCATATAGAAATAAAATAGACCCTATCTGCAACCAGCTCTCCTTGAATAGCTTTTCAAGGCCCTTTTGCATTTGCCTATGCGCACAGCCTTTTTTTAGTCCCTGTAAACAGCACTGATAATCTCCACAGTGTCTAACAGCAATAATTAAATAATTACACTGAGATGAGATGCAATGTGGTATCCAACTCCTTTACTGATGGTTGTTAAAGTGACTGAAGATTCTTTTCAGCCCTTAGGTTTCAAATAAAATTGATGAACAGCTGTGCCACTGAATAAACCTGGACAAACCCAAAGCTATCCAGGTAAGTTTATCCAGAAAACTTTAGAACTTCCTCTCGGCATGACTAAAATTGTCTGGATAACTTATACAGAAATCTTTGAATATCCTAGTCAGAATTGCTCCCTCCCCCCAGTAAAGATTTACCCAGGTAAAATGTATACAGTTATAAGGCAGGAATTTAAAACCTTGGGTTGTGTTCAAGTAATTCAAAACTTACCTGGACAAACCCCTATGATTATCAACCTCTAAATGATCAGGTCCAGCAAAGATGAATCTGTTGCCCTGAAAACTCACAATGCATTTACAGGGATACTTAAGATCTAGATCCCTCATAAAACACATGATGTTCACCAAACCCATGGACTATAACCGTTGGGCCCAAGACAACACGAACGATATCCTGTGAAGGCCATTTTTGTGTCTCTGTTCCAAGCCTCTCCTGCTGTACGGCATCATCGGTTCTTCCTCCAAATTTATTCTCCATGCATTCATTAGGGTCCACTAGCGGCATAGAGAAAGCATAGGTATTGTTCCTGGGAAAATCTTCTGGCTGCAGTACTTGGAATCTATTATTGAGATTTAAAGACAGCAGCGATTCTAACTCTCCTCCATAGGCATGCATTCCACAGTCCTTCCCGCAACTTGAGCAGCAAGAACAGAGCTCACATAGGAATCCATCAAGCTGGTAATGCATGTTGGAGTCTCTGAAGGGCAAGATTTCAATTTACTCTTCCTTTCTCTATTTCAGGAAAAAAAAAAGGGAGGAAAACGGAAAAAAAATGGACAGATATCAGAATCTCAGCTGAAACACTGCTGCAAGCCAAGCACCATCATGGAGTTCCACAGTTGGAGTTTTTAATATACTCTATGTGCATTGGTTTGCCCACATTACACCATCCGCAGAAATATGAGGTACAAAGTATGCAGGCATTTTGTACCCCAGTACCTTGTAGGTGACTTTCGAAGGGAAACTGCCTATGCTGCTTTGCTTTGGAAATTAGCTACAAGTTCTATGGATACAAAAGTAGCCATATACTATACAACAATATGGACCACTATAACTTACCTCCCATAAGGGAGTCGAGGGGTTAAAGGGGCACTTAGAGAAGATAAGGCCATCGCGGAAAGATTAAATGATTTCTTTGCTTCGGTGTTTATTGAAGAGGATGTTGGGGAGGTACCCATAATGGAGAAGGTTTTCATGGGTAATGATTCAGATGGACTGAATCAAATCTCGGTGAACCTAGAAGATGTGGTAGGCCTGATTGACAAACTGAAGAGTAGTAAATCACCTGGACCGGATGGTATACATCCCAGAGTTCTGAAGGAACTAAAAAATGAAATTTCAGACCTATTAGTAAAAATTTGTAACTTATTAAAATCATCCATTGTACCTGAAGACTGGAGGATAGCAAATGTAACCCCAATATTTAAAAAGGGCTCCAGGGGCGATCCGGTAAATTACAGACCGGTTAGCCTGACTTCAGTGCCAGGAAAAATAGTGGAAAGTGTTCTAAATATCAAAATCACAGAACAGATAGAAAGACATGGTTTAATGGAACAAAGTCAGCATGGCTTTACCCAGGGCAAGTCTTGCCTCACAAATCTGCTTCACATTTTTGAAGGAGTTAATAAACATGTGGATAAAGGTGAACCGGTCGATATAGTATACTTGGATTTTCAGAAGGCGTTTGACAAAGTTCCTCATGAAAGGCTTCTAGGAAAAGTAAAAAGTCATGGGATAGGTGGCAATGTCCTTTCATGGATTGCAAACTGGCTAAAAGACAGGAAACAGAGAGTAGGATTAAATGGACAATTTTCTCAGTGGAAGGGAGTGGACAGTGGAGTGCCTCAGGGATCTGTATTGGGACCCTTACTTTTCAATATATTTATAAATGATCTGGAAAGAAATACGACAAGTGAGATAATCAAATTTGCAGATGACACAAAATTGTTCAGAGTAGTTAAATCACAAGCAGATTGTGATAAATTGCAGGAAGACCTTGTGAGACTGGAAAATTGGGCATCCAAATGGCAGATGAAATTTAATGTGGATAAGTGCAAGGTGATGCATATAGGGAAAAATAACCCATGCTATAATTACACAATGTTGGGTTCCATATTAGGTGCTACAACCCAAGAAAGAGATCTAGGTATCATAGTGGATAACACATTGAAATCGTCGGTTCAGTGTGCTGCTGCAGTCAAAAAAGGAAACAGAATGTTGGGAATTATTAGAAAGGGAATGGTGAATAAAACGGAAAATGTCATAATGCCTCTGTATCACTCCATGGTGAGACCGCACCTTGAATACTGTGTACAATTCTGGTCGCCGCATCTCAAAAAAGATATAATTGCGATGGAGAAGGTACAGAGAAGGGCTACCAAAATGATAAGGGGAATGGAACAACTCCCCTATGAGGAAAGACTAAAGAGGTTAGGACTTTTCAGCTTGGAGAAGAGACGACTGAGGGGGGATATAATAGAGTTGTTTAAAATCATGAGAGGTCCAGAACGGGTAGATGTGAATCGGTTATTTACTCTTTTGGTTAGTAGAACGACTAGGGGGCACTCCATGAAGTTAGCATGGGGCACATTTAAAACTAATCGGAAAAACTTCTTTTTTACTCAACGCACAATTAAACTCTGGAATTTGTTGCCAGAGGATGTGGTTAGTGCAGTTAGTATAGCTGTGTTTAAAAAAGGATTGGATAAGTTCTTGGAGGAGAAGTCCATTACCTGCTATTAAGTTCCCTTAGAGAATAGCCACCTCCATTAGCAATGGTAACATGGAATAGACTTAGTTTTTGGGTACTTGCCAGGTTCTTATGGCCTGGATTGGCCTCGGTTGGAAACAGCATGCTGGGCTTGATGGACCCTTGGTCTGACCCAGTATGGCATTTTCTTATGTTTCTTATGTTCTTAATGACAAAGAAAGAAGGTAAGAGAAAGCTGAGATGCTAACCAGAGCTGGAGTAGTACAGGAAGAGACAACTGTGCAGAATGGATGGGCTAAATGATCCTCATTTGTCAACATCTACTGTTTTACTATGTTATGTTCACATTTAGTAGGTCATTGTTTATTTTTAGTTCAGTTTATTTCTCTGTACAGCTTACCTATCATTAAGTTATCTTACAGCTACAATAACATTAAGACATGTTTAATTGCTAATTTGTACCACAGTACAATCTAGGTTTAAATGTTCATTATTTTATAGGCTTTTATAGTCTGTTCACCCACAGTGTACCAGAGTAATTACACTTCATGGTGCCCATGTGTATAAAAACCAGCAGTACTCAACCCCAATCAACACTACTGTTCTTTATTCTCTCCACTCCATTAGAAAACATGTATTTGTATAGTGCAAACTAAAGGTTTTCCTTTTTGGAAGATTATACTAAATAACTATGTCTCCATCATAGAGATAGTTCAGGTTGGGGAAGGAAAGGAGGTCAATGGGAATGCATACATACAAAATGACATGGGCACAGCTTTCAAAAATTATTTTGACTAGTTGGAGTTGGCAAATAAAGCAGAAAACAAACAATTTATGATCGTTATTTTGTAAGCAAGTTAATGACATTTATTTATTGAGGGGAACAGAAAACAACTGCTCATAAGCTGCTACTGAATGTATTTTATTTTTCTACCTTGACTCATAGTTAATAAGATTTTAGAAATCCAGATGTTAGCATTGTACTTTTCATTTTAAATTTTAGTGAATGCATTTTGCGTCCCAGGTAAGTACTTATAAGCAATTCAAAATTGTATAAAGAAGAATGAAATATGCAGAATTACTAAAGGTTATATAACTAGAGCAGAATTTAAGCATATGTACACCCCTGAAGAAAATCAGTCTGCAGAAAGGAAATGAGAATATGCTCTTCACAAGTAGCAGTTTATAAAATATGTATGTTTATATAACATGCACAGCCTTCAGCATACAAAAGCTAATAACACAATTAAAGTTTGCAAGGCATTCCTACAAGACTCAATGTTATAGCAAGAAATTTCAACATGCAAAACTAATAAACAGTCGAATAAGCTTTACAGTAATATAAGAAAAGAAGTTATAGAAAATGCAATAATGCTTTTGCACACTTGGCTCAGAATAAACTCATATTTAATAACAATTTCAAAATATCTGCTAAGGCCCAAGGTTTTTCTTTATATTAGAACTTTGATTACTTGATTTGCCACCACTTACATTTAGAGCTCCTGGTTTTCTAATCACATTTTTTGTCATGCAAGAATACTCAGCTTGCCAAGAAAAAATACTCAGCTTCCACAAAGGTTAATTTAGGACATCTTTTGACTTTCCTCCTCATATTCAAGTGAGATAACACCAAAGGCAGGGCTTGGGCAAACCCCAACCTCAAACTGGAGGATTTTGTTAACTTCCAAAACGACATGTAAAATACCTCCCCAAAACCTAAAAGCTAAAAATGGCTGAATCCAAAAGATTTTTATAAGTACCGTGGGATCCAATCAAACAATGAAAAAATATAGACAGGATAACCCCCCCCCCCCCCCCCCACATACACACACATCGAAATTACTTAAAGTAAAAGTGAAAGTGCAATTCAAATCTGAAATAGGAAGATTATACAAATGAAACCACAGATGTAAACACTGTGGAAAAACACGCCAAATGATGTCATTACTGAATAGCACAGAAAAATATTGGGGGAAGAGGCAAATTCAGGGCACAAAGATATTACTTTGGCATTCAGAAATGGAAGAATTAATCAATGTTTGGAAACATTTTCATTCCAAAAATGTAACCCAATTAGATTGCAGTATCTAATTTAGAATAGAAGCATATAGCTGTGGTAAATACGTCAATCCTAGATAGATAGATAGATAGATAGATAGATAATGTAAGTGTACCAACCAATACCCTTATAAGAAGAGTAAAGATGTTCTAATCTGGACAGCTAGGAACTTTCCAACAATGAGAGGTTCAGAGGGAGTTCATGGTGGTGGTGACAGGAAGGTTATTCCCTGAAGGGAGTTGGGAGAAATAAGGGTATAAAAGGTGCTTCCATGAGGCATTGGAAATGTTTTGCAGGAGATCTGAGGAGTAGGAGTTATAGCCTGGAGCCAGAGGAGTCTGGGTGTGTTATTACTTTTTAAAATGTATACTCCGTCTCTCTGTTATTTCAAAAAGGATTATATTCATGTATTGTAGGTATTTCCCTATTCCCAGAGGGCTGGATTTTAAAAGTCCTATGCGTGTAAATCCAGAGGATTTACACGTGTACGGGAGGTTACGCACGCCGAGCCTATTTTAAAAAGGCACGGCGAAGCGAGTTAAGCCCCAGGACGTGTGTAAGTCCCGGGGCTTTACTAAAGGGGCGGACCGGGGCATGGCAGGGCGGGGCGGTCCGGGGGGTGGGGCGGGGCCAGAGGCAGGCGCAAAAGGAAAGACAAAGGTCAGGGGGGTTAGAGTAGGGCTAGGGGGGGGGAAGGATAGGAGAAGAGGTGGGAAGGTCAGGATAGGGGGAAGGAAAGTTCCCTCCCAGGCCACTCCAATTTCGAAGCGGCCTGGGAAGGAACGGAGGCAGGCAGCATGTCTCGACGCATGCAAGGCGCACAATTGTGCACCCCCCTTGCACACGCCAACCCCTGATTTTATAACTTGCGCGCAAGTTATAAAATCGGGCATACATGTGTGCGCGCCAGGTAGCGCGCGCACATGTACATCCGTGCATACCTTTTAAAATCTACCCCAGAGGGTTTACAATCTAAGGGTCTCATTTACAAACTCACATTAGACCATTTACCACACAGTACATGGCCTAACTCAGTGATAATGCAAGGTTTTTAAATTTCTTGTGTAATTTAGCTGCCAGTACGTACATATGATAAAACATTATGTGAATCAGCTCATTACTACCCTAAAACATGCAAATCAAATATTGCAACTTGCCTCAAAAATTGCAAGTCATGTTATTTGAGTTGAAGTTTGCTACAAATGAAAGAGTTGTAGCTAATTTCCCTCAGAAGCATCATAAGAACATAAGAACATGCCATACTGGGTCAGACCAAGGGTCCATCAAGCCCAGTATCCTGTTTCCAACAGTGGCCAATCCAGGCCATGAGAACCTGGCAAGTACCCAAAAACTAAGTCTATTCCATGTTACCATTGCTAATAGCAGGATGCTAACACATGGGTCCAGGTTTTAAAGGGGCCGATCAGCCTCGATTAACACATCTCCTGGTGTGTAAAAGGCCTCAGAGGTCTCCACAGATCGCCTTTTCCATCTTTCTCCCCCACCACCCTTGGAGGTGGCTATAGTGCAGACCTTAAACCTTAACCCTTCCCTTTCAACTTCAACTTTAAAATCACCCGCAGAGGCTGAGCACCTTCCCTCTGGATATGCTCTGCATTTACAATAGAAGCCCGGGTAGTGAAGTGGGGACCCAGAGTGCCCCCTAGGCTCTTGGTTCAGTGGCAGCCATTTTTCAAAATGGTGCTGGCGGGCCAGACCATATCTTTGTCCTGTATCATGTGAAAGGGGCATTTGGCGCCATCTTGAAAAATGGTGGAAAACTGTCTGTTCAGATGGCAAAGCATATCTTTCTTTTACTCAATAGAAGTAGCACCGTAGCAGTCAAGATAGGCTAAAACTAGATCAAAGTAGCATAGAAAACATAAAGATAGTGTGAAAAGGTGCCCAATCTGCACACAAGTGACATGTCTTGTGGCACCTTTATCAGAAAAGCACTAGAAAAAATGAAAAAAAAAATGTAAACATTTCAGACCCGGAAAACAGACACACAGACACAACATCTATCATCCTTGTTAGTTATAACAAGGCACCACTTGTACACTATACACATACACAGCTACCATATAACTCTTAAGGGAAATATCGGCATAGTATGTGACTCATTACCTCTCTAGAAATGCTATTGTGAGATTAAATCTAGGTCACTCAATAAGGACCTGGGTGGCATGACAAAGGACAACTATATTATTATTTCAGGCAGAAAAGCAATTGAAAAATGGAGATAGCAGCCCGGCCAACAAGGGCTAACCAGTGACACCTACAGGCACAGAAAGAAAGTGCTATTCCATGAAATCCTAGAAGCTATTTATTTATTTATATTTAGCTTATACCTTCACATTATTTATTTATTTATTTATTTATTTATTTATTTATTTATTGTTTTTATATACCGATGTTCCTGTATAGAATACATATCGCACCGGTTAGTAACTCAAAGTGAGATGCATTCATATCAAACTTGTTGGAACATTTCCCGCCATTTCCAGGTGAAGCCAAAGCAACACACAAAGCAGAAGGTGAGCTCCAAGATAATGAAGTGCAGCTACAGCTCCCAGACAGCAGAGAGAAATGAGCAACAAGTAGGCCCCAATGTGTTTCCCACCAAGATGAGTGTCAATTCTCTGACCCCACCATTGCCAGCTCTATTCCTCTCTCTCCACCCCAGCTCTGACACCTTTCCCTCCTCCTTCTTGCAACCCCTAACACCAGCCCTGGTCATGCCACCTCTCCTCTAGCCTTATCAGTACAACTCCTCCCCCTCCATCTCAAGTTACCCAGCACCACCCCTTCCCCTCTGCCCATAACCTTCCCCTGTCAGGATTACTTCCTTCCCCACACCCACCATTGCACCGACCTCATCGCTCCTTCTCCTCCATCTCTCCCTGGGATGAATTGTCTTTCTCTGACACTACCCAACATACTTCTGCTGCTGTCTCTATCACCTTCTTATCATTCTGCTAGCACATCACTCCTTCTTCCCTCAATTCCTTCTTCCCCTTCACATCAACATGGTAATGTAATCTGTGATTCACTTGTATATTCAGGTACCATCATTTTTTAATTAACCTGTTTGGTGTCTCTTGAACTGATGAAAGAAGTGTAGCTCCCAAAAGTTAATGAAGAAATGCATGTAGTTAGTCCAATAAAAAGGTATCACCTTATATATTTTGTTGACCTTTGTCTCTGCATATTAGAGTCTATGAAGACAAGACATCACTAGCACCACTGAATTGTTTCTTGGTTCTGCAGTTTGTCTAGTAAAGCTTTATTTCCTTTGTCCTGAGACATATTATGTACTCATACAAAGGGCTCTGCCTTAATATATAACTATCATGGCAAGAACTAGGAGATTTAGCCACTATATTCCTCATCAGCAAGTGATGGTCACAGAAGATCTTGATGTCCAGTTGGATAATGGTTCAGACTCTGGAAGATGACTTCCTGGCTTCTTAGATCAACCAAGCCTATAGGTATAATCAATAATTCCTCATTTTCCTCGTGATGACAGACACTATCTTGTAGAAGCCCATTTTCACTTCTCTCCTACACAGTTCAGGAACACTGGTTGGAGTCAAGCATGTAAGCAAATGTAGCCAACCCTTCAGTTAGCCACTAGATGGCCCTAGGTCCCTTTCCATCAGGACTAATTACAGCTCTCCAATGAGCTGACTGAGAGTTGTTACCCCAAAGGCATAAGGGGGAGCTAAAGGTATAGAGAGCATGGTTATTTTGAGTTGGCTCTTGAAGAGTAAGGAGCTATTTTTTCTTTTACCCTGCTAAGTTGGGCCCAAAAACCCAACTTGGTGTTTTTTCTGCGTTTGGAGGAGATTCCTCATCAGTACACTCCCTGTCTGAGAGGGTCTGCCTCATTTTTGGAAGAGAGAGATTTTTGGGGAATTTTGAGCAGGAGTTTTCTTGCTTTTCTCATTCAAGGGAACACCCTGTACATTGAGAGAGGGACAAGCCCCAATCCTGAGGGCAGGGGCTGGAGACCTGTGAGCTACCCCTCTATGCCCTAGAAGAAGTAAAGCAGTGACAGCACTACCCAGTGTGGGATATTTTTTAATTTAGAGCAATTTGGATTTTTTTCCCCTTTTTGCTAGTGTGGAGGTTTTTTATCCCACATCTCCTCACAACTTGGAATTGGGAGAATGAGAACTTTGTTCAAGATTGGAAACAACAGACTTTTCCCCCAGAGAAGTCACCCAGAATTGAAAGACAGAGTGGAATGAAACATCAAGATCTGAGAGACTCCCAACCGGATTCTCCACCCCAGAGGAATCAAGACCCAGGCTATGGGCAAGAGACAGAACTTTGGACTCAGGTAGGATTTTTGGGAGGTTTTGGGTTTTCCCAATAGTATTCCCTTACACCCTGGGCTGTTTGTTCACTGATGAGGAAAAAGTAGAAAGCTCCCCCCCCCCCCCAGGAACTAGAGCAGTGGTTCCCAACCCTGTCCTGGGGACCTCCCAGCCAGTCGGGTTTTCAGGATATACACAATGAATATGCATGAGAGAAAATTCACATGCACTGCCTCCATAACATGCACATATTCTCTCATGCATATTCATCGTGGATATCCTGAAAACCCGACTGGCTGGGGGGGTCCCCAGGTCAGGGTTGGGAACCACTGAACTAGAGAGATGGACCCGAGCATCCCAGCAGAGAGACTATGTACTGTAAATAGTTCTAATGCACTGCTTCATTTATGGAAAATATACTGGACTATGACTAATGTTTTGGAAGTAATCAGTAAATTTTATTTGAACACCCAATCTGTGTCCAGCCTGTCTGTCCCTGAGGAAAATACACAATTAAGGAGAAATACACCATTGCCTGGGCCAAGAACAAAGAACCCCCACCCCTCTACCCCGAGATCTGCAGAGAGAAGGGGTAGGATGGAGAAAGTAGCCCCAACTAAAAAATACTTTTATGATCCAAGGGGAAACAGCAAACCCCCAGGCAAGGCGTTACATAACTATGGCTTTCTGAAAGGAGCTCTCGCATCTGGAGACAGAGGACTAACTGATGCCAGTTGTGTCTTTTCCTACCCCTGGAAGGAACCAGAAGCCAGAAAATGCCAAGCTGTCATCACTTTCCCTTCAGACATGCAAGCTGTGACGATGGTACATGAGAGGCTAGGTATTCATGTAAGTCATCGCATAGGCTAAATCTTTGCAAGCACTCTCTCAATCGAGTCCTCTAAATCTTCCTTGGGGTGAAAGATTTTACTATCAGAAGCTTCACGTCTCCTATGGCATGCATAAGAGAGTACATGGATTTTTCACTGCTCTGATATGTAGCTTAAGTGCATATCCATCTTAGCTAGCCGACATAGAAAAGAAAGCATAACCTATTTTCTGCACCTTCTACAAAGATTGCTGGTAATTGCAAAACATTAACGTAGGAAGTAATTCAGCTGTTTCAAATGAGCAACCATGCCAGGTCTGTTTAATTAGCTCAACTGCATCACTCTACTGCACACTATAAAATTACTGGCATCAGTTTCGGCTGCTCCTTGCTTGACAGAGTAAGCACAATAATAACAGGAGGGAGCTGGCAATACCACTGGCACCAGTCCACTTCATCAACCTGGTTCTCATACTGGAATACGTGATGCAACAAAAGTGTTTTCTGTGTGTAATGATGGGCTGGTCGCAGGACGGCCCCGGCAACCAGCTGACTCCCCCTGGGAGTCAGCTGGTTGCCGGGGCCGTAGCAGCTCCAGGCTTCCCAAACTTTTAGTCAATAGGACCCCATTTTAGCACTTGAAAATTCACATCTCCCCAGGTGAGGATCAAAATAAATTAGAGGGACAGGGAGCGGTCGACCTCCAACAATCACTGCACGCTCACGCTCCCCACATGCCAGCTGATCTCCTTTTTCAACCTCCACTCCCTCTATTAAACCCTTCCACTCTAACTGATCCCATCTTACATCTGCAAACTAAAAATACAAATCCAGCTCCTGTCACCTCCCTAGCCTATCCTCTCATCCTCATCCCTCAGCTGATCCCCTCTCACTCCAAAGTCCTTCTTATAACCCCCCCCCAACTGATGTTTTGTCATTCCCTCCCTCCCTCTCACCCCATCCCCATTCTCTCCTCATTCTCATCACCATCCCCTCTCATCTCCCAGCCTCACCTCCTTGCCTGCAACCCTCCTCTCACATCTCCCAGCTCCTTTCTTTCATCCTCCAATCTTCTGTAATCCCCTTTCTCTCATCTTCCACATGCAATCCTCCACTCCCTCCCTCCCCCCCTCCCCCCCTCCCAACACACCATCTCCATCTGATCCTTCTTCTGAAACCTCTGCCAGCTATTCTTACCCACAAATCTCTTCTGCATCTGATCTCTTCCTGCAAACATTGCCCTGCCCAGGGTCAGCAACATCATTTCTCTTTGGGCCCTGGGCCAATGATCAAGAACAACAGGTGGGAAGAAGGGCACTCAGATGACATGGTCAACATTTTCTCTTGAGTATTTTCAGTGGTAGGTGAGGTTGGAGAAATAATGACTACTTTCACCAGCCTGTAAACATTCATGCCAGCCTTCCCCTCCCCTCGTAGCTGGTCCTGAGCCCAGGTGATCTGCTCGTGGCAGCAGCATTAGTAATAAAAGTCAATGCAAAGACTCTTCGCCAGTGCAAGCTCACAGGCCCTGCAGTGGCCTCAATCCCGCCTCATGCAGGGCTTCCTTTACCACAGAAACTCATGTGAGGACACAGCCACTGCAGGGCCTGTGAGTGCATGTCGGATTACTGGTCCCAAGCTGACTTCCATTACTAATGCTGCTGATGCCTGAAGAGCACTTCATTTTGAGGCACGTATGACCCCCAACTGAAGTGACCCCCACTTGGGGTCCCAAGCCCCCATAGTTTGGCAAGCCCTGACCTAGCACTGTTTTCCAAGTGGAGACTCATCATGCCAGAGGTGCATCGACATCTTAATGTCCTCTCTCAATGTGCCCTTCTCTAACAGGAGCTGCAGTATGAGCACTTCTGCTATGGCCCTAGGAACTAGACTGAGATCCCAAGCTAATTTCACATAGGCCACCTTAGTTTATCTGGGATTTGAACTGATGCCCTAGAAGTAAAAGTCTCTGCAATGCTGTGACTATTCTCCAGAGTGATCCACTGTTATAATTCTCTTTTTTCTTCCAAGAAATTAAGCCCAGTCTAGACAATATATCAGCCTATGCCAGGCCTTGATCACATTTTCCTTTTTAGTTGATTGTTTTTCTACTTTCATCAACATTTTTGGATATTAGTTTTGAGGCTAGGCAACAAAAACTCATATACCAAATATGGCTTGACAAGCTCTTTATTCAGAGGGAGGATGATATCTTTATTTCTTACTGCCATCTCTCATTTAATACACATCCAGCTTTGACTGCATCTGCTGAGCTTTGCTTACCATTCCCTGCTGATTAAGTTTTCTCATTAGTGTCAGCAAGCCTTTCCCAATTCAATGTAAATTCCATGTTTCTCTATATATGTTATTTTATTTGTGTCCACAGTGAACCTCATCTGCCACTTATCCGCCAATTTGTGTAGAACATCCAAATTGCTCTTTAAAATCAATCATGCAGTTAGATGTCACCAATTCAAGCAACTAATACAACCGTGACATTAATCCAACTGTTATGCACGTATTCGGTTCTGACATATGGGTGTTCCACTTTTTTAATTTGTTTTGTCAACCACATTGGGACATATGCTTTATCACTCACCCATTTCAATTAGTAAAACTGAGAAAAAGGGTTTGTTTTTTTTTCCCAATTTTCTTTATTTGATCCTCAGCTACCATTTTATATCATACACTGCCATATGTAATGGCATTTCAATATGAAAATCTCATGTTCATGAATTAATTTAGTTTAATATAAAATATATATGCCACCTTTTGCTACAAACTACTTCAAGATATCCAGACTGGCAATTTATTAATATATCACAAACCAATTAACGACTAATATATATATGGTGACATCAATCCAATTTTATCAAACTTTATTGGTGAAAATTTTTTTATAAAAGACAATCACAAATTATCCCAAATACCCCACACAATAGATATAACAATAAAACATAATCATACCCAATCATTCATCACATATCATCCACACTCATTTATTCAACCACTCATAAGATCTCATTTTCAAATTCCTAAACATTCAAATGCTTCGACATAAAATACAAATCATCTCATAGTATATTATCAAATGTAGATACAATAAATTTTGTAAGCAGAAAGAGTCTAATTGCACGTCAATTTATGCGTTACACGAACGCCAATCTTCTTGATCTCCTTGTATTCTCTCTACATGTTTCGCCTTCCCTCAGGCTTCTTCAGGAGAGCTTTTCCAAACAATCTCCCACTGCTCATGTATCCAACATCTATCCACAGGGCTTTCTAAAAACATTTTAACACAATTTACAATATTTGAAATATTTAAATGAACATATTTCACAATCAATGCTTTATAAAATTATTTAGATATTAGCATACCTGTACGTCCCAAAGAACTTGCCCAGACGCACAGTTTGACACTTCCCCGACTCCAAATTCACATCATCTCAACCATTCAAAAACGTGGAACACTTATCTCAGATTTACTTAAATCAAAAAGTAAAACCAATTAGAAACAGTAAAAGTAAATGAACTTTTCTCAAGAGATCACCAGCATGACAAAACAACAATCCTTACCTTTCTTATCTTAGGCGAAAAAACGCCATCACCGCATCTCAAACAAACGCTCCCATCGAGTGGATCAACGGAAGTAAACCTATCCCCTCCTACTTCCTTTTAAACCAAGCTCTACCAATCAAACAACCTTAACTACTCACTATCTCCACCCCTAAAAAACATTACCTCCAAACCAATCAAAGGTGCTACCATTCCAAACAGTTTCAAACCCACCAAATTCAAACCTATCAGCAGCAGGCATTCAATTAGACTCTACGGCTCTAATCGAGAAAGCTTTAAAAACATGTTGCCCAATCGATTTTATCATTCAACCCCTTTGGCCATAAAGTCTGTAAATTAAAAATCCATCGCTGTTCCTTTTGCAGTAGTATTTTATTTATGTTACCACCCCCGTCTAGCAGAAACCTTTTGTAATACAAAAAACCGGAGATCTTCCACCGCATGATTAAACTCCCGCCAATGTTTCACTAGGGGAGCTGTTTCCACAATATTTCTAATTCTGCTGCAATGCTCTAGTATACGAAGTCTCACCATCCTTGATGTTTTTCCTACATACAAAAGCCCACATGGGCATTGCACAACATACACTACCGAACTGGTTTGACATGTAGTAAGATTCTTTAAGAAAAACTTTTTCCCAGACACAGGATGTGAAAAATCCTGTATTGTTAGACAAAGTTTGCATACACTACATTTAGTGCAAGGGGAATGTCCACCTACTTTCTCATACGTTTGTTCACTATCACCCAAATCCGAATGGACTAGAATGTCCCTTAAATTCCTAGATCTCCTAAAAGAAAACAAAGGGGGATCCTGCATCCCCACAAAGCCACTTACAAGGTGCCAATGATTTTTAACAACCTGTATAAGATCCCCTACCCGATTAGAGTAGGGCAAGACACACACTAAAGACGGTGTATGTCGTGGTGGCTTCGGATGAAGTAATAGTTCTCTATTAATATAGCGAGCTCTTTTATAAGCTTTCCTCACTATACTTGTAGGATAACCCCTTGCACTAAATCTTTCCTGCAAATCTTTGGCATGGATCTTAAACGATGGTAAATCAGAACAGATCCTTCGTATCCTAAAAAATTGCCCTACAGGGATGTTTTCTCTGACATGTTTGGGATGATAACTGTTGAAATGTAGCAATCCATTCCTATCAATCGGTTTCCGATAAAGCTCAGTTACAAATTTGCCATCCCTCTTTCCCACCTTCATATCCAGGAATGATACCCACTGATGTTGAATATCACAAGTAAATCTGAGATTCACATCTTGTTCATTCAAATATTGGAAACATTTTTGAAACTCACATTGCGTACCAGACCAGATAACCAGGATATCATCAATATAACGGCACCATGACCTCACATGCCTATACCATAATGAGGGATAAACAAATTTCTCTTCAAATGCTGAAACGTATAGGCATGCGAGGTCAGGCGCCATCGTTGCGCCCATTGCGGTTCCATGAACCTGCTGATAGAAATCATTTTGAAACATAAAATAGTTTTGAGTGAGCGCTATCGTAGCCAATTCCACCAAAAAATGTGTTGGAACCTTCTTGTCCATTCTTGAATCCAAAATATCCTGTATTAAATGTATTGTAGTTCTCTGAGGGATATTGGAATAAAGTGATTCAATATCCATTGAAATAAACAGTGTAGGTTCCAACATATCCGGTAAAGATTGTAAAACTGTAATCAAATGTGATGAATCCCTTATAAATGATCTGGCCAATGGGACAAAAGGTCGTAGAAAGTGGTCTATATAAATGGACAAGGGTTCTAATACCGACCCTATACCGGCAACTATCGGTCTGCCTGGTGGAGACTCTAACGATTTATGCACTTTCGGTAGGACATAAAAGACAGGTATCTGAGGATTTTGATTCCTCAAGAAAGCTGCTTCCTTGATGGTTACCCAACCTACACTTAAAGCTTCTGTTATCACCTCTCCAATCTGTGCAGATAACATTGCAGTAGGATCTCCATCCAATTTCCTATAAAATTTACCATCTCCCAATTGCCGGTTCACCTCCCGTATATAGTCAGCCTTATTTAAAATTACCAAAGACCCACCCTTGTCAGCTGGTTTGAAAACCAAATTTTGATCACAACTTAGATGTTCTAATGCCTTAGACTCTTCCTTACTTAAATTCCAAAAAGGAAAACAATCCTCTGCCTCCTTAACTTTCAAATCTCGTTCAACCATTTCCTCAAAAGCAACCATCAGCGGATGTATAGGGCCTGGTGGCATCCAACAAGAGGGGTTCTTCACCACTGAACCATCAACATTCACATTCTCATTACCCTGGAAAAAAATTTTTAACTTCATTAACCGAAAAATTTTTTGCAAAGCTACCCGAATTGCAAAAGAATCATATTTCGGAGTAGGTGAAAAAGAAAGACCGCGATTCAACACCTTTAACTCTACTGTGGTCAGTGAACGAGAAGACAAATTTATAACTAATTCATTCACGACTGATGATTGCGTTCCCGCAGTCGAACCGGACTGCGGTTTCGAGGTGGACGACTTCCTCGTCCACCTCGACGTTCCGTGCCTTGTCTGGACTTTGTCCCCTGATCTAAAAAAGTTACCCGTCCACCTTCCTCTCCCGATGATCCACTCGATGATGAATCAAAAGTGGGTGATTTCTTATATTTAATTCTATTCTTATTACACCAGGGATAAACATATCCCTGAGTGTAGTCCTTTTCATCCCTCTGAAATTTATTCAACTTAGTTTCTTTTATTTTGTCATGCATATTGGTGATCTCCTGTTCCAATTCGCTCATTTTTTCTTCAAATTTATCTGGAGATGCGCCTGACCTCGCATGCCTATACGTTTCAGCATTTGAAGAGAA
Organism: Rhinatrema bivittatum; assembly: GCF_901001135.1. Classification (NCBI taxonomy): domain Eukaryota; kingdom Metazoa; phylum Chordata; class Amphibia; order Gymnophiona; family Rhinatrematidae; genus Rhinatrema; species Rhinatrema bivittatum. The sequence goes on along the minus strand of NC_042616.1, from coordinate 162,352,035 downwards.
ATTTGTTTATCCCTCATTATGGTATAGGCATGTGAGGTCATGGTGCCGTTATATTGATGATATCCTGGTTATCTGGTCTGGTACGCAATGTGAGTTTCAAAAATGTTTCCAATATTTGAATGAACAAGATGTGAATCTCAGATTTACTTGTGATATTCAACATCAGTGGGTATCATTCCTGGATATGAAGGTGGGAAAGAGGGATGGCAAATTTGTAACTGAGCTTTATCGGAAACCGATTGATAGGAATGGATTGCTACATTTCAACAGTTATCATCCCAAACATGTCAGAGAAAACATCCCTGTAGGGCAATTTTTTAGGATACGAAGGATCTGTTCTGATTTACCATCGTTTAAGATCCATGCCAAAGATTTGCAGGAAAGATTTAGTGCAAGGGGTTATCCTACAAGTATAGTGAGGAAAGCTTATAAAAGAGCTCGCTATATTAATAGAGAACTATTACTTCATCCGAAGCCACCACGACATACACCGTCTTTAGTGTGTGTCTTGCCCTACTCTAATCGGGTAGGGGATCTTATACAGGTTGTTAAAAATCATTGGCACCTTGTAAGTGGCTTTGTGGGGATGCAGGATCCCCCTTTGTTTTCTTTTAGGAGATCTAGGAATTTAAGGGACATTCTAGTCCATTCGGATTTGGGTGATAGTGAACAAACGTATGAGAAAGTAGGTGGACATTCCCCTTGCACTAAATGTAGTGTATGCAAACTTTGTCTAACAATACAGGATTTTTCACATCCTGTGTCTGGGAAAAAGTTTTTCTTAAAGAATCTTACTACATGTCAAACCAGTTCGGTAGTGTATGTTGTGCAATGCCCATGTGGGCTTTTGTATGTAGGAAAAACATCAAGGATGGTGAGACTTCGTATACTAGAGCATTGCAGCAGAATTAGAAATATTGTGGAAACAGCTCCCCTAGTGAAACATTGGCGGGAGTTTAATCATGCGGTGGAAGATCTCCGGTTTTTTGTATTACAAAAGGTTTCTGCTAGACGGGGTGGTAACATAAATAAAATACTACTGCAAAAGGAACAGCGATGGATTTTTAATTTACAGACTTTATGGCCAAAGGGGTTGAATGATAAAATCGATTGGGCAACATGTTTTTAAAGCTTTCTCGATTAGAGCCGTAGAGTCTAATTGAATGCCTGCTGCTGATAGGTTTGAATTTGGTGGGTTTGAAACTGTTTGGAATGGTAGCACCTTTGATTGGTTTGGAGGTAATGTTTTTTAGGGGTGGAGATAGTGAGTAGTTAAGGTTGTTTGATTGGTAGAGCTTGGTTTAAAAGGAAGTAGGAGGGGATAGGTTTACTTCCGTTGATCCACTCGATGGGAGCATTTGTTTGAGATGCGGTGATGGCGTTTTTTCGCCTAAGATAAGAAAGGTAAGGATTGTTGTTTTGTCATGCTGGTGATCTCTTGAGAAAAGTTCATTTACTTTTACTGTTTCTAATTGGTTTTACTTTTTGATTTAAGTAAATCTGAGATAAGTGTTCCACGTTTTTGAATGGTTGAGATGATGTGAATTTGGAGTCGGGGAAGTGTCTGTGCGTCTGGGCAAGTTCTTTGGGACGTACAGGTATGCTAATATCTAAATAATTTTATAAAGCATTGATTTGTGAAATATGTTCATTTAAATATTTCAAATATTGTAAATTGTGTTAAAATGTTTTTAGAAAGCCCTGTGGATAGATGTTGGATACATGAGCAGTGGGAGATTGTTTGGAAAAGCTCTCCTGAAGAAGCCTGAGGGAAGGCGAAACATGTAGAGAGAATACAAGGAGATCAAGAAGATTGGCGTTCGTGTAACGCATAAATTGACGTGCAATTAGACTCTTTCTGCTTACAAAATTTATTGTATCTACATTTGATAATATACTATGAGATGATTTGTATTTTATGTCGAAGCATTTGAATGTTTAGGAATTTGAAAATGAGATCTTATGAGTGGTTGAATAAATGAGTGTGGATGATATGTGATGAATGATTGGGTATGATTATGTTTTATTGTTATATCTATTATGTGGGGTATTTGGGATAATTTGTGATTGTCTTTTATAAAAAATTTTCACCAATAAAGTTTGATAAAATTGGATTGATGTCACAAACTACTTCAAAGCAAATTACAAAGATAAAAACAAAATCAGATGCGTACACAATTTTACAGTCCATAACTGCATCCCCATCCAAAGTTCCAAAACTGCTTGAATACAAATTAACATAAATCAAAAGCAAATAAACACAGTCTTTCGATCAAGGATAAAAGAAACAAAACTTGCCTTATACCCTTATGAGTCCTATAATCCTCCCTTTAATACATTACAACCTCTGCATTTCAGATTACAGAACAGAGATGCCAAAGTACCAAAAGCCCAGGACTAATATAACTGATGATCATATCCCCATGCAAAATAAAAGTCCTTTATTCATCTAGATAATCAAATAACCCAGTTATGATATGAACCTATCTAATAGTTCAGAGAGGCCAGCAATTTTGTTCTGAACATTAATGCCAGCTAAGATTCGATCAGTGCAAACAGGATTTTAAGTGGCTATGAACAGCAGCTTTTCTGATGTGCTCCAAATTGCTCCAAGTTCCATAAGCTAGGAGCTACTCCTGAACATCCTTTGGCCTTGGTTTTGGCTCTAATAATGGCCTTAACATATGTAACCATCAATCATAGCTCCGGATAGCGTGCAGAGGTGTTAAAGTAGGGCTTCCCAAACCAGTCTTGGGGACCCCACTGCCAACTGGGTTTTCAGGATATCCGCAATGAATATGCATGAGATAAATTTGCATATCATGAAATCTTGGTATTTGCATATTTGCATATAGTGAGCCTCCATGGTATGCAAATTTATCTCATGAATATTCATTGTGGATATCCTGAAAACCCGATTGGCTGCAGGGTTTCAGTCATATGGCTACTGAGAATCAAGGAAGAGAAACTAAGAAAGGGAGTTGCTCTCTCTCATCACTAATGATCTGTCAACACCCTCACAGTTGTATTCTGCATCATGGATTTTATTTTATTTAAAATATTTACAGTCCAAAATTATCCAAAGTTCTAAACCAGGTATAGCTATGCATTCATATAATACATAACATAAACATGGCCATCTTTAATAGAAACATTTTTACCAAAGTCTATTTCAATAACACATATATAGATTAATCTACACAGAAATCTACAGCAGCCAATGAGAGCATTAGAAGACTGAACAGGGCACAATGTTTTAAAAAGTTACCAAATCAGACTGCAATAAATTCACAGAAATATCAGCTAGCAAACAATAATCGAATGCATAGCTGTGTGACTTGCAATAGAAAGATGAGAATGTTTTGATTATAAAGAATTTTACTTCATAATTCCTTCATATTGCATTTTCTGACATTATTAAGTTCTGATTTTTATCATAAGGACAGAAAAGAAGTAGTGTTCTGGCAAAAATCAGAAAGCATTCTGAGACCAAAGAAAGGTTGATATGACACTTTTTTTGGGTCCTATTCAAAAAGGACATTTTCCCCATTCTTTTCCAATGGGAAAGAATCTTTATTGAATTGGGTTCTCTGTGTTTTGTTTAGACACAAAATCTTTGGTGCGGTTAGAAATGTGCAAGTACATTAAATGGAACCTCTCCACTTTAAGACTTTTCTGTGATTTTTGCTGTAAAATAGCAAAACAAGTCAAATTTCTAATTCTCAGAGCGGTCAACCATCTCTCACCACAATAAAAGTCATTCCTCACATTGGACCATTTTAGTGCTGTATCCTATAAAAAAAAATTCTATTCAGTTTATTTCATTCAGTGACTAAGTCTTATCACTCAGTTCTCTCGCATATATCCTTCATCAGTTTCCAGGCAAAAAATGTGGTATTTCTACTTTCCAGTATTCAAATATTAGTAAAGATATAAAATAAAAATATTTTCCTTTACTGCAATTTTCTGTCAGGAACTATTTTAATGCATTAAGGAATGTAGCTTAGAAGTATGATCAGTTCTTCTCAAGTTGGTCTTGGGGGTGTACCCTAAGAACATAAGAACATGCCATCAAGCCCAGCATCCTGTTTCCAACAGTGGCCAATCCAGGCCATAAGAACCTGGCAAGTACCCAAAAACTAAGTCTATTCCATGTTACCATTGCTAGTAATAGCGGTGGTTATTATCTAATAACTCCTCCAAAAACTTATCCAATCCTTTTTTAAACACAGCTATACTAACTGCACTAACCACATCTTCTGGCAACAAATTCCAGAGTTTAATTGTGCGTTGAGTGAAAAAGAAGTTTCTCCGATTAGTTTTAAATGTGCCACATGCTAACTTCATGGAGTGCCCCTTAGTCTTTCTATTATCCAAAGAGTAAAAAACCAATTCACATCTACCCGTTCTAGACCTCTCATGATTTTAAACATCTCTATCATATCCCCCCTCAGCCATCTCTTCTCCAAGCTGAAAAGTCCTAACCTCTTTAGTCTTTCCTCATAGGGGAGATGTTCCATTCCCTTTATCATTTTGGTAGCCCTTCTCTGTACCTTCTCCATTGCAATTATGCGGCGACAAGAATTGTACACAGTATTCAAGGTGTGTTCTCACCATGGAGCCATACAGAGGCATTATGACATTTTCCGTTTTATTCACCATTCCCTTTCTAATAATTCCCAACATTCTGTTTTCTTTTTTGACTGCCGCAGCACACTGAACTGACAATTTCAATGTGTTATCCACTATGACACCTAGATCTCTTTCTTGGGTAGTAGCACCTAATATGGAACCTAACATTGTGTAACTATAGCATGGGTTATTTTTCCCTATATGCATCACCTTGCACTTATCCACATTAAATTTCATCTGCCATTTTGATGCCCAATTTTCCAGTCTCACAAGGTCTTCCTGCAATTTATCACAATCTGCTTGTGATTTAACTACTCTGAACAATTTTGTATCATCTGCAAATTTGATTACCTCACTTGTCGTATTTCTCTCCAGATCATTTATAAATATATTGAAAAGTAAGGGTCCCAATACAGATCCCTGAGGCACTCCACTGCCCACACCCTTCCACTGAGAAAATTGTCCATTTAATCCTACTCTCTGTTTCCTGTCTTTTAGCCAGTTTGTAATCCATGAAAGGACATCGCCACCTATCCCATGACTTTTTATTTTTCTTAGAAGCCTCTCATGAGGAACTTTGTCAAATGCTTTCTGAAAATCCAAGTACACTACATCTACAGGTTCACCTTTATCCACATGTTTATTAACTCCTTCAAAAAAGTGAAGCAGATTTGTGAGGCAAGACTTGCCCTGGGTAAAGCCATGCTGACTTTGTTCCATTAAACCATGTCTTTCTATATGTTCTCTGTGATTTTGATGTTTAGAATACTTTCCACTATTTCTCCTGGCACTGAAGTCAGGCTAACCAGTCGGTAGTTTCCCGGGTCGCCCCTGGAGCCCTTTTTAAATATGGGGGTTACATTAGCTATCCTCCAGTCTTCAGGTACAATGGATGATTTTAATGACAGGTTACAAATTTTTACTAATAGGTCTGAAATTTCATATTTTGTAGTTCCTTCAGAACTCTGGGGTGTATACCATCCAGTCCAGGTGATTTACTACTCTTCAGTTTGTCAATCAGATCTACCACATTTTCTAGGTTCACCGTGATTTGGTTCAGTCCTAGGGATGTGAATCGTTTTTGAACAATTAAAATTATCATCAGATAATTTTAAAATCGTCCAAAATCGTTAGAGTGCACGATACAATACAAATGCCCCCGATTTATTGTCAGGGGCATTTGTATTGTATCGTTAAATAGGGCACGGGAATTATTTGGGGGAGGGCGGGAATACCGGCACACCAAAACAACCCCTAAACCCACCCCGACCCTTTAAAACCAATTCCTTACCCTCCCCCACCCTCCCGAACCCCCCCAAAATGTTAAGTTACCTGGTGGTCCAGTGGGGGGGGGTCCCGGCGCGATCTACCGCTCTCGGGCCATCGGCGCCATTTTGGCTGCCACTAATTAAAATGGCGCCGATGGCGCGATAAAAAAACAACCCACCCGACCCTTTAAATCGATCCCCCACCCTCCCGACCCTTTTTTTTTAGGGAGGCCCGCGCCGCAAAAAAAAAAAAAAACCACCCGACCCTTTAAATCGACCCCCCCAAAACCTTTTAAAATTACCTGGTGGTCCAGGGGGGCCTCAGGGGGCCTCAGGGAGAGATCCAGGGGGGCCTGGATCTTTCTCTCATCAGCCCCTATTATAATAATAGGGCTGATGAGTAAAGTGGCCGGCGCCATCTTTAAAGATGGCGCCGGCCATCCAGTGCTCCTACCATGTGACAGGGGCCGGCCAATGGCACGGATACCCTGTCACATGGTAAGGGCAAAGGGGCATTGGCGCCATTTTTTTTTTTTTTTTTAGAACAGCTGATGCCGGGAAATCTCTCCCCGAGGCCCCCCTGGATCTCTCCCTGAGGCCCCCCTGGATCTCTCCCCGAGGCCCCCTGAGGCCCCCCTGGACCACCAGGTAATTTTAAAAGGTTTTGGGGGGGTCGATTTAAAGGGTCGGGTGGGTTTTTTTTTTTTTAGCGGCGCAGGCCTCCCTAGCAATGTGAATTGGAATCGGAAACGATTCCAATTCACATATCTTAACGATCAGATTCCCCCCCCCCCCCCCCCCCCAGCTGAATCTGATCGTTAAGACGATCTGGCACACGATTCACATCTCTATTCAGTCCATCTGTAACATTACCCATGAAAACCTTCTCCAGTACGGGTACCTCCCCAACATCCTCTTCAGTAAACACTGAAGAAAAGAAATCATTTAATCTTTCCCTGATGGCCTTATCTTCTCTAAGTGCCCCTTTAACCCGTCCATCATCTAACAGTCCAACTGACTCCCTCACAGGCTTTCTGCTTCAGATATATTTTAAAAAGTTTTTACTGTGAGTTTTTGCCTCTACGGCCAACTTCTTTTCATATTCTCTCTTAGTCTGTCTTATCAATATCTTACATTTAACTTGCCAACGTTTATGCATTATCCTATTTTCTTCTGTTGGATCCTTCTTCCAATTTTTGAATGAAGATCTTTTGGCTAAAATAGCTTCTTTCACCTCCCTTTTAAACCATGCCGGTAATTGTTTTGCTTTCTTTCCACCTTTCTTAATGTGTGGAATACATCTGGATTGTGCTTCTAGGATAGTATTTTTTAACAATGACCATGCCTCTTGCACACTTTTTACTTTTGTAGCTGCTCCATTCAGTTTTTTTCTAACTATTTTTCTCATTTTATCAAAGTTTCCCTTTTCAAAGTTTAACACGAGAGCCGTGGATTTGCTTACTATCCCACTTCCAGTCATTAAATCAAATTTGATCATATTATGATCACTATTGCCAAGCAGCCGCACCACTGTTACCTCTCTCACCAAATCCTGTTCTCTACTGAGAATTAGATCTAAAATTGCTCCCTCTCTCGTCGGTTCCTGAACCAATTGCTCCATAAAGCTATCATTTATTCCATCCAGGAACTTTATCTCTCTAGCGTGTCCTGATGATACATTTACCCAGTCAATATTGGGGTAATTGAAGTCTACAGAAAGGGGCGGATTTTAAAACGAGCGCGAATAGCCTACTTTTGTTTGCGCTCCAGGCGCAAACAAAAGTACGCTGGATTTTAGTAGATACGCGCGGAGCCGCGCGTATCCGCTAAAATCCTGGATCGGCGCGCGCAAGGCTATCGATTTCGTATAGCCGGCGCGCGCCGAGCCGCGCAGCCTACCCCCGTTCCCTCCAAGGCCGCTCCGAAATCGGAGCGGCCTCGGAGGGAACTTTCCTTTGCCCTCCCCTCACCTTCCCCTCCCTTCCCCTACCTAACCCACCCGCCCGGCCCTGTCTAAACCCCCCCTTACCTTTGTCGGGGGATTTACGCCTCCCAGAGGGAGGCGTAAATCCCCGCGCGTCAGCGGGCCTCCTGCGCGCCGGGACGCAACCTGGGGGCGGGTCCAGAGGGCGCGGCCACGCCCCCGGGCCGCCCCGGGCCGTAGCCACGCCCCCGGAATGCTCCCGACACGCCCCGAAAACGCCGCGCGGTTCGGGCCCGCCCCCCGACATGCCCCCCTCCGAAAACCCCGGGACTTACGCGAGTCCCGGGGCTCTGCGCGCGCCGGTAGGCCTATGTAAAATAGGCTTCCCGGCGCGCAGGGCCCTGCTCGCGTAAATCCGCCCAGTTTTGGGCGGATTTACGCGAGCAGGGCTCTGAAAATCCGCCCCAAAATACTAACAGTTAATTCCAATGCACAATGAGCCACAATATCTCACATCAATACGTTGTGAAACCAAAAATGTTTTCTTCTATGTGCTGTATTTCATATAAATTAATTTATATGTGGGACCATCATAACACCCACGGCATTCAAGCAAATTAGCTTTATGTATTAACTGCTACGGGTCATATTTAATCATCAGTCCTGTTATTGATAAGTGTACTTTTTCTTTTTTATAACTTTTTCTAAGCTTTTTTATAACCTTTTTGTAATTTTTCTGGAAGTTAATGTGGAACGGTACTTCCCTTATTAGTTGACAGCGCTATCGCACTTCGGAGATCCAGTTCTTTTGGTGGCACTACCACGCTTCAAAGTTTTAATCACTCAAGCGAATCCAATACAATGCTAACACGCTTCGAAGGTCCAGTTGGTCGAGGGGTCCAGTCCGACGTATGTTTCGCAAAGCTGCTTCAGGGACTGCAACACATCATTCTCCTGTACCTGCCACTGAGAAGTTTAATTCATCATATCCACACGACTGTTCAGTTTCATTCTATAAAGGACGAATGCCAACATGTCATAACTTAACATTTTATATCGCACATAACTTTGACTTAGATATAGAACGCACATCCTTGGGTTATGATTCAAAAAAACACTGAACTCACCAAAACTTGCCGCCTTTTCCTCTTGTTGGCGTCTAAGCAAGGTTACCGCGAGAGTGCTACTGATTATATGTGATCTGCCATATTACACCTGTGTATTTGATTCGACTGACGAGCGGTATTCACATGAAGTGAATCCACTCTATTTCCTTTTTAAGTCCATTAGGAGTCACTGTTTTCAATTGCTAAATCCAACGTTGTTCGCATTGACGGAGGCGTTTGATCCTATCGCCTTTTCCTCTTGTCGGCGTCTAAGCAAGGTTACCGCGAGAGTACTACTGATTATTAGGGATGTGAATCGTTTTTCAACGATTAAAATTATCGTCCGATAATGTTAATATCGTCTTAAATCGTTATAGAACACGATACAATAGAAATTCTAACGATTTATCGTTAAAAATCGTTAAATCGTGTTAGTGCGCACTAAATCGAGTTAGTGCGCACTAACTCCCCGTTAGTGCGCACTAACTCGATTTAGTGCGCACTAACTGAAAATGATACAAATAAACACTTTCCAGGTCACTGAAGGTCAGTTAGGAATGAATATGTGTTCCTATTGGCTGGCTGCCCTCTTATCTATTGATGTTACCAAGGTTACCACTGAGGTGATGGTTGGGGGGATGGGAAATGGAACTGGAAACTAACGAACACCAACAGAAAATGAAACAAAGTGTTCACACTTCCCAGGTCAGTAAAGGTCACTTAGGAATGAATATGTATGTATGTATTCCTATTGGCTGGCTGTGCTCTTATCTATTGATGTTACCAAGGCTAACACTGAGGTAATGGTTGGGGGGATGTGAAATGGAAACAGTTGGAAGCTTGACAAAAAAAGTAATGTAATGATCAGCACTCACATGACTAGAACTTGTTTGTTTATTATTTTGTTAGCAGGCACCTGAAATGCTAGTGCATGTTGAATTTGCCAATCACTGTGCATTTTAGAAAGGTGGTCCTGGCTGGAACTGTACACAGTTCAAATATATGTAATTGATTGTTGGTAAGTGTATTTTTTAAGTAGCCACACTGGCACAAGTATGTTTACTTTTCCTCCTACTTAACTCACTAGCTCAGCTTTGTAAGAAGGGCTTCTCTGCTTGTGTGTTGTTTTTGTTTGGTGTGAGGAGAGCAGAAACATCAGATCTTTATTCAATCTACTACAGTCATCTCTTACAGTGCCCTATCCCTATTAATACCAGGAGTGTTGTGATCTTCCTGCACACAGTGCCCTAACCCTGATACCAGTCTGAGACAGCTCCCTCCCTGCATTACTAGTGAGAGGCTGGCTTCACAGACAGGGGGGAGCTGCCTGACCCTCACTCCTGACTTCCCCCATGTCCCAGCTAGTGAATGGTGTGTGGGTGAGGGGGGGGGGAGGATGGTGAAGTCTGAGACAGCTCCCTCCCTGCATTACTAGTGAGAGGCTGGCTTCACAGACAGGGGGGAGCTGCCTGACCCTCACTCCTGACTTCCCCCATGTCCCAGCTAGTGAATGGTGTGTGGGTGAGGGGGGGGGGGGAGGATGGTGAAGTCTGAGACAGCTCCCTCCCTGCATTACTAGTGAGAGGCTGGCTTCACAGACAGGGGGGAGCTGCCTGACCCTCACTCAAGCAGAGAAGCCCTTCTTACAAAGCTGAGCTAGTGAGTTAAGTAGGAGGAAAAGTAAACATACTTGTGCCAGTGTGGCTACTTAAAAAATACACTTACCAACAATCAATTACATATATTTGAACTGTGTACAGTTCCAGCCAGGACCACCTTTCTAAAATGCACAGTGATTGGCAAATTCAACATGCACGTGTCTGCTAACAAAAATAATAAACAAAGAAGTTCTAGTCACGTGAGTGCTGATCATTACATTACTTTTTTTGTCAAGCTTCCAACTGTTTCCATTTCACATCCCCCCAACCATTACCTCAGTGGTAACCTTGGTAACATCAATAGATAAGAGCACAGCCAGCCAATAGGAATACATATTCATTCCTAAGTGACCTTTACTGACCTGGGAAGTGTGAACACTTTGTTTCATTTTCTGTTGGTGTTCATGAGTTTCCAGTTCCATTTCCCATCCCCCCAACCATCACCTCAGTGGTAACCTTGGTAACATCAATAGATAAGAGGGCTGCCAGCCAATAGGAACACATATTCATTCCTAACTGACCTTCAGTGACCTGGAAAGTGTCTATTTGTATCATTTTGAGTTAGTGCGCACTAACTCGAGTTAGTGCGCACTAATCGGAAAAAACGATTTTTAATGATTTTTCAACGAAATAATCGTGCCAAACACGATTTTCTTCTCCTGCCACACGATTTCTATCGTTAAGACGATATGGAAAACGATTCACATCTCTACTGATTATATGTGATCTGCCATATTACACCTGTGTATTTGATTTGACTGACGAGCGGTATTCACATGAAGTGAATCCACTCTATTTCCTTTTTAAGTCCATTAGGAGTCACTGTTTTCAATTGCTAAATCCAACGTTGTTCGCATTGACGGAGGCGTTTGATCCTATCGCCACAACTCCAATGTGCTGCTACTATTTCTAAAATGGTCCATTTAATCTCAGAGAAAGTATGTTGACACTCTGTAAAATGAGCACAAGCGGTTCCTCAGTTCTGCCTGTTTTTAAACAACATTTGTGTTCAGTTAGTCTAGTATGTATGGGACGCTTGGTCATGCCCACATAAGTAAGTGGGCATGGGCAAAAGATTGCGTAGACAACGAAGGAGGTTTTACAGGTGGCCTAAGGTAATGCTATGATGCGGACCGATGATGTATATATCGTTGTCTGTGGAGATTTTAAAACACAGTAAGAACAATTGATGCAGCTGGTAGCGTCTACTATCATTGCTGATAGGTTGGGTGAGCTGGAGCGAACAACTTGATCCTTAATGTTCCTACCTCTCGAGTATGCTATACGGACAGGTTCCTTGAACAAGGGGTGAATATCCTGGAGGATTGACCAGTGGCATCTGATGGCTTTACTAATGACTGGAGATGCCAGTGTGTGCCTCATAACCAGCATCTGTGGGTTTGAATCCTCAGGATTGTTTTGTAAAAATAAAAATTCCCTGTTGGAGTAAAGAGCTCGTTGGTACGCTTTTTTAACACATGACACTGTATATCCTTGCTGTAAAAAACGTTCTGCTAGTTGTTGAGCCTGCTGTTTGAACTCAGAATGATCAGGCGCCGTATACGCATAAATTGACCTACAGGGAGATTAAATTTAAAGGTCCTAGGATGAAAGCTATCAAAGCGCAAAAGATTGTTGCAATCATTAGGCTTATGATACAGTGTCGTTGTTACAGAGTCTTGATATCTGGTGATGAGAATATCCAAGTACGCTACTTGCTGTTGGTGAAAATTCATGGTAAATTTGAGACATGAGTTGAGGTTATTTAACCAGGCATGAAATTCTAACAGTGATGACTGAGACCCTTCCCATACAATGAAAATGTCATCAATATACCTTTTCCAATGTTTTATATATGATGACCACTGATTCTGTTGAATATATTGTTTCTCAAAAGCTGTAACAAATAAATTGGCCACAGACTAGACTAACTGAACACAAATGTTTAAAAACAGGCAGAACTGAGGAACCGCTCGTGGCTCATTTTACAGTGTGTCAACATACTTTCTCTGAGATTAAATGGACCATTTTAGAAATAGTAGCGGCACATTGGAGACGTGGCGATAGGATCAAATGCCTCCGTCAATGCGAACAACGTTGGATTTAGCAATTGAAAACAGTGACTCCTAATGGACTTAAAAAGGAAATAGAGTGGATTCACTTCATGTGAATACCGCTCGTCAGTCGAATCAAACACACAGGTGTAATATGGCAGATCACATATAATCAGTAGCACTCTCGCGGTAAACTTGCTTAGACGCCGACAAGAGGAAAAGGCGGCAAGCTTTAGTGAATTCAGTGTTTTTTTGAATCATAACCCAAGGATGTGCGTTCTATATCTAAGTCAAAGTTATGTGCGATATAAAATGTTAAGTTATGACATGTTGGCATTCGTCCTTTATAGAATGAAACTGAACAGTCGTGTGGATACGATGAATTATACTTCTCAGTGGCTAGTACAGGAGAATGATGTGTTGCAGTCCTTGAAGCAGCTTTACGAAACTTATGTCGGACTGGACCCCTCGAACAACTGGACCTTCGAAGCGCGTTAGCGTTGTATTGGATTCGCTTGAGTGATTTAAACTTTGAAGCGCGATAGCGCCACCAAAAGAACTGGATCTCTAAAGCGCGATAGCACTGTCAACTAATAAGGGAAGTACTGTTCCACATTAACTTCCAGAAAAATTACAAAAAGGTTATAAAAAAGCTTAGAAAAAGTTATAAAAAAGAAAAAGTACACATCAATAACAGGACCAATGATTAAATATGACCTGTAGCTGTTAATACATAAAGCTAACTTGCTTGTATGCCGTGGGTGTTATGATGGTCCTACATATAAATTAATTTATACGAAATACAGCACATAGAAGAAAATATTTTTGGTTTCACAACGTATTGATGAGAGGTAATTGAAGTCTCCCATTATTGCCGCACTACCAATTTGGTTAGCTTCCACAATTTCTCTTAGCATTTCACTGTCAGTCTCACCATCTTGACCAGGTGGACGATAGTATTCTCCTATCACTATAGTCTTCCCCGACACTCAAGGGATTTCTACCCATAAAGATTCAATTGTGCATTTAGTCTCATGCAGGATGTTTATCCTGTTGGACTCTATGCCATCACATAGATAAAGCACCACACTGCCTCCCGGGTGCTCCTCTCTGTCATTGCGATATAGTTTGTACCCCGGTATATCACTGTCCCATTGGTTGTCTTCCTTCCACCATGTCTCTGAGATGCCAATTAAGTCTATGTCATCATTCACTGCTATACATTCTAATTCTCCCATCTTACCTCTTAGACTTCTGGCATTAGCATACAAACATTTCAAAGTTTGTTTTTTGTTTGTATTTTCATTCTGCTTTTTAATTGATAGGGATAAGTTAGAATTTTTTAGCTCAGGTGAATTTTTAGTTACAGGCACTTGGACTACTTTTCTTATTATTGGAACCTCACTGTCGGGATGCCCTAATTCTAATGCATCATTAGTATCCTTTGAAGATATCTCTCTCCGAACCATGCACTGCTGAGTGACTGTCGGCTTTCCCCTTTGTTCTAGTTTAAAAGCTGCTCTATCTCCTTTGTAAAGGTTAGCCCCAGCAGTCTGGTTCCACCCTGGTTAAAGTGGAGTCCATCCCTTCAGAAGAGACTCCCCCTTCCCCAAAAGGTTCCCCAATTCCTAACAAAACTGAATCCCTCTTCCTTGCACCATCGTCTCATCCACGCATTGAGACTCCGGAGCTCTGCCTGCCTCTGGTGACCTGCACGTGGAACAGGGAGCATTTCAGAGAATGCTACCCTGGAGGTTCTGGATTTAAGTTTTCTACCTAAGAGCCTAAATTTGGCTTCCAGAACCTCCCACATTTTCCTATGTCGTTGGTCCCCACATGTACCACGACAGCCGGCTCCTCCCCAGCACTGTCTAAAATCCTATCTAGGTGACGCGTGAGGTCCGCCACCTTCGCACCAGATAGGCATGTTACCAGGCGATCCTCACGCCCACCAGCCATCCAGCTGTCTACATTCCTAATAATCGAATCACCAACTATGACGGCCGACCTAACCCTTCCCTCCTGGGCAGTAGGCCTTGGGGAGATATCCTCGGCACGAAAGGACAGTGCATCACCTGGAGAGCAGGTCCTTGCTACAGGATCCTTTCCTGCTACACCAGGTTGATGCTCTCCAATCATGAGACCTTCTTCTTCCAAGGCAGCATCAGGGCTGCCAGTCTGAAGTTGGGACTTGGCTACTATGTCGCTGAAGGTCTCATCTATATACCTCTCTGTCTGCCTCAGCTCCTCCAGGTCTGCCACTCTAGCCTCCAGAGATTGGACTCATTCTCTGAGAGCCAGGAGCTCTTTGCATCGCATGCACATGTACAACTTCTCACTGGTGGGTAAAAAATCATACTTGTGACACTCGATGCAAAAGACTGGGAAGCCCCCCTCTTGCTGCTGGACTGCTGCCTTCATCTCAATTATGATCAGTTCCTAGTTAAGTTTTAGGTTGCTATGGGAGCAGGAATGTGTCTAATTAACGTCCTTTAAATGTATTAGTGAATTCGCTATATGTCTGGTAGTGGCCTACAGGGGTCTGATCAAACTCTCAATAAAGTTTTTGTTGTTGTTTTTTTTTTTTTTTTTTTGTGAAAGTGGCACCTGCCTATAAATTAAAGGATGAGCTAGAGGTAGGAGGGTTGAGAAAAACAAACAGTCTAACTTCAGTTAGTCAGCCAGCGTGACTCACTGCTCTCTTGATTAACAATTGTTGGTATCTATTCAAACAAAATCACACTACCTCAACACCTTTCCAAGGTGAGTAACTGAACTGAACTTTTCAACCTTTTTACTTAGGTATACACTGCTCCTAGCTTATTTCTAGCTTCTGGCTACTTTTTTTTTTGGGGGGGGGGTGGTTTTGGGGTTTTTTTTATATACAAACACTCAGTTCTGCTTACTAGCTGCCTTACAGACTTTTAAAAATAAACACACTACCTACTGCTTACTAGCTGCCTTATTGACTGATTATTTAAAAATACAGTCTAACTTGTTTATTCACTGCCTTCCTGACTATTAAAAGATTATAGTAATTATTAAAAAAAATTTTAACTCATATTTTAAAATGAGTTCTAAATAAACATGGCTACAAGAGGCAAAGTGTGTCCACTGTACATTATTTTGTTGTTATTGTTAAGAATTTTACTGTCAAGTTCTGCTAAATTCTAAAATGTCCTATTTACAGCTTTGAGGGGGAGGGGGATTTTTACCCAAAGGACTTTAAGCACATTTTCCAAGGGAAATCCCACATGGGGTTTCTCTTTGAAAAACTGGCTGGTGGCAGGTACTTAGTACCCATGCAGCCGCTTCAAAGGAGATGCAAAAGAGGTGGAGAGTCTGCACGGGACTTACAAAATTAAAACCCTGGATGTACTTTAGCACCCCCAGTCTAACCCTTCCTAGATGCAGGTGCTTGGAATCACAGTGAGGTGATCTTTAGCAGGGTATTTTATGCAGGTAAACAGCTGTTTACTTCTGTAAAAAAAAAAAAAACCTTTGAAAATTACCCTCTCAATTAGCCTAATGTACATCCTTTCACTCAGAAGAACAGATTCTTTGCAGGTTGTGATGTCTTTTATTCGACCAGCATAAGAATGATCCAAAGATGATATTATAAAGGAGGTTTTGAAACCACTTACACCCCTTCTTCAACACATATTGCCTTGGGAGTTGATGCAATGCTAACCGACATTCAGCATCTGAACTATATGGTGCCAGGCAGGGCTTTTCTTATAAATTAAAGTCTAGTTTTGAAAGCTCCTGTGCATTAGGGAGGAACACACACACATCTTTTGTTTTGGTTCATTTTTGTCATTTTGGGAGGAGGGGGATTGATTTGTTTTTCAGTTTGTTTCATTTGCCCAACCAAAATAAACATTATATTGAAACAGGGGCTGCAGAACATCTTTTTGGTTGGAGGGGGGCCAAACAAAAGAAACCCCTGCCCCCCCCCCCCCCCCCAAGCTCCCTAGATGCTGATACTATGTGGAGGGAAAAGTTGGTTGGACCGTGGCTGCCTCCCACACCCCTCCTCCTGCTACTGAAGAAACTGAGCTAAGGCCCCCCTGGGCCCCTCTGCTCCCCCCACCCCACAAAGAAGCTGATGCCAGAGCTTCCTTGGCCCCACTTACCCCTTCCATGGAGGTCTTCACTGAAGAGGGAAGCAGTGTCAGGGTGCCAGACACCGAACATGAAACACAGATATCTTCTCTTTCAGTGCAGAGTTTATTAACAGCATAAAGGCAACAGGTCTCTTCCCTTCCTTTAATCTAAATATAATATATAACAGTAGGTACACAGCGTTCAGCCTTCACTTTTATTACAAATACTACCAAGGGGTTCAGCAGGGTTGCTTCACAGTTATTCAGGATTATAGATGTCCCTCATCTGCAATCCATTGCATGGCTTACGACCCTCAAGTTGCCAGGATCACTAAAATAGCCCCCGTGATCCCTTATGAACTCTTGAGGACCAATTTGAATCCTCCAGGGCGGAGTTGCAGGCCTGGGCAGAAAAGAGATATGCCAGCCTACACGTGAGGGGATCACCCTCAGGAGCAGAGCTCCAGCCCGCCAATGGGGCAGACTCTAGTTTAGAAGTGGACATGCTTTTTATTTTTCCCTTACAGTCAGGAGCAATCTCCATTTGCTCCTGCCCCTGCTGGCTCCCATTTAAAAATGTTGCCTTCTACTGAGCCAGCCAGCACCATATTAATTTATGGCCATAAAGCGTTACGGTCTAAAAGCAAATCAGCCGTAAAACAAGTTTTGCAGCCATAAAATAAGCTTTTTGTGACCCTAAAGCTTGTTTTACAGCTTCATAGCTTTACAGTCGTAACACTTTATATTCATAAAAGAATATGGCGCCAGCTAGCCCTGAGGCCTGCACCCTTTTTAAATGATAGCCATTGGGGAAAGAGTATCTGGGGATTGCTCCTGCTCCTTTCTTCACAGAAAAGCTCTGGCTTATTTACAAGGGACAGTAGAGGGGCCAAGGAGGCCCACATTTTTTGGGAGGCATGAGTGAGGGAATGGAGGGGTCCTGTGGAGGCCCCAGCTCATTTAAGGTAGTGGCAGAGGACCCAGGGAGGCTCCCCTTTTTTTTAACAGTACTAAAAATGCTCAGGTATATTTAGGTAAGAATGTTTTCTTCTGAAAAACACATTCATTTAAAATGAATGCACCTCCCTACTGTACATCATTATGTTTGTATTATCCTTACATTGGTATGCCAAAAGCCTTCACATCCTGAAAAACAATCCAGTTTACTCTGGAAACAATATGGCTGCTAGAATTCTGCCCATAAGAAGAAGGCTGTACCTCTCAAGTAATGGACAATATGTCAAGGAAAAAGAACATAACAAGAAGTGCTGTTCATCTCTACAAACCTACCAATTAAAAATTTTACTGCCAAGTCATTATGTTTGAAATTCTGTAAGCTGGTCTCATTCAATTCCCTTGAAGATCTGATAGCAGCTATGCTTCAAACACTGTCACACACCTCATGAGGGAATGGGATTTAATGGTCTCATGCAATGTGTATATACAATAATTTCTAACAGCACAGACAATATAGAGCAATTAAATACAGTGAATGGGGGTAATTTATGGTTCTTTTGCAAACATATGCACTCCTAAAGGTACAGGGAAATGATGGGCATGTAGCTACCCACTGACGAAATTGCTGACCAAATTCATTTTTAGGTCACCTGGGCACTGTATTTCTGCCACACTCTGTGCCACTGTGGTTTATTAATAATTGAAAGCTCTTTTCTGCTATTGATATAGATGTTTTCCCTTTCTCTGACTAGTGGGTTTTCTATTCAAAGTGCAGCACAAACGCAAGACATGACCCGAGAGTCATTCATATCTTTGCATGCATGTCTGAAAAGGGAAGCTTTTCAGATGCCATGTACACGGGTCAATATTGTCTGAAAATTGCCCGCTTCTTTCCTAGCTAAGAGCATGCATGAGCATCAGCAACATACATATTTTTAATTATGTAAAAGAAAGGCGGCCCTGGGAGGGGGAGGGTGGTTGCTTACATTAGAAGAAGGAAATAATGCGCATGGCTTGCATTTTTTAAATCTATGTGTGTTGTTTTCAAGGCAAAAAAACTTAAAGAAAAAGCAGGTGCAAATCTCTGTGGGAGCCTTTTCCTAGGGCAGTCTTCAAAGGGAAAATATTCACATGCTTTCTCTTTGAGAAATAATGCAAAACCCATGGGTAAAATTGCCCATGGACTTTGCATCAGTGCATACAGTTTTCAGAATTGCTCCTTATATCATTAGGCTTTATTCAGAAAAAAAAATACTAAAGTAAACTAAATTGTTACTTGCAAATATACAGTAAGTTAAACAATTTTGAAAACTAGGAAATTGTTGATGTTTCCAGTTCAAGGATGGGAAGGGTGGGTTCATTATTTTAAACACTAATCTGGAAAAACTCTACCTTAGATGCCTAATAAGAGTGACTAGGCCAAAAATCAGCAAATAATGGGAGCAAGGACTTCAGTGAGTACCTCTATGATCCAGCTCTCCATTTCCACCCACCAGGTTCGACTTATCCCACTCTGCGGAACACTACCATCCTTGTACATCTGGGTGAGAGTTCGCCATCTGAGGCTGTCTGAATGTATTGGCACCTTTCTGGGCTTCAGTGCCATCTCTTCCTGCCTTATTACCATCTATCTACAGCAGTACAATAAAGCTTTCCATCTCCAGTGTCTGCTCTCCGAGTCTAGCCTATCGCAGTGGTTCCCCACGGGGCCCCTCCCCATGAGAGGAGTCATCTCCACTGTGATTAAAAGTCCACACTATGCGCTCTTGCAGGCCATTCCTGGTCTAGCCCAGCAGATCACTGAACAACAGAAGAGCCGAGACTCTGGAAAGCCTAGCTACGGCTCAACTGAATACTTCAGCAACTCCAGTGAAAGAATCGCTGTCTCCAGTGGTGGCCATTAAGACCACTGTACCTTTATCCACTCCTACCCACTTCACTGGTGAAGCTAAGATGTGTAGAGGGTTTGTTAATCAATGCAGCATGCATTTTTCTTTACAGCCTACCCGCTTTCCCACAGAAGCATCCAAGACCACTTACATCCTCTCTTTTCTTGAAGGACAAGCCTTGGCTTGGCCTTCACCATTATGGGAATGTGAAGATCCTATCCTGAACGACCTGTCAGGATTTCTAAAACTTTTCAAGTCCGTCTTTGATGACCCGGCTCACCAGACCGTCGCTGGATGTGCTTTGCTTAATCTCCAGCAAGGTAATAAGCCGCTCACAGACTATGTGATCGAATTCAAGACTTTAGCATCCGAAATACATTGGGACACTGGATGTTTACATGCTATCTTCATGGAGGGCCTCAACTCTCACTTAAAGGACGAATTGGTGGCTCGTGATTTGCCTGATACCCTTGAGTCTCTGATGGAACTGGCTGGGAGAATTGACTGTCATATTCGAGACCGAACTCAGGAGGCTAAGAGTCCACGAAAGACCACTGCAGGGCTAACCGTCCTAAACCTGTGCCTATTGCTTCAAGCATACCATCTGCTCCCTTAGAAGAGGAAGAGCCTATGCAACTAGGCCGAAGCCATTTAACTTCCAAGGAAAGACGTTTTCGTAAACGCATGCGGTTAAGCATGTACTGCGGCCAATCAGGCCATGCTGTCCAAACTTGTCCCATCTGTCCAGGAAACTGTCAGGCCTAGGATTTGCAGGAGGAATTCTCCTAGGCCTCACCTCTCCTACTCCTCCATTATCTTTACCAGTCTCCCTGCTCTGCGGAGGTCTAGAATTTCAGACTCTCACTCTCATTGACTCCGGAGCAGGAGGTAATTTTTTCTTGAAACGCTTAATAGAACATCTACGGATTCCTTCCACACCAATAGCTAAGCCATTGCTATTGTCCTCCATCCATGGAGAACCACTTCCTGGAGAAGTTTCATTAAGTACCTAGGCCGTTGACCTGCGTACCGGAGCTCTACACTCTGAATCCATCTCATTTCTCTTATTGGAAAAGGCCATGCACCCGGTGGTACTTGGACTGCTTTGGCTACAAGATCATATGCCACAATTTAATTGGGCCACGTTGGAATTGTCCCAGTGGGGGCCTGACTGTCATGGTTGGTGCCTCGCGGAAGTTTCACCGCTCATTTGCATGCCCACTACACCATCGTTACCTGGCTTACCTCCACAATATGCCTCTTTCCAGGATGTTTTCTCAAAACAAACAAAAAAATGTTTAAAGTAGGAAGAGGAAGGTTTCATACATCAACTGCAACATACCACCATGACCTTGTATGCAGAATATTTTCAATAGTAATCATGAACCAACCTCCCTCCTGCCTGTGATCTTTTATATTGTTGTCGTGCAAGATATTGAAGAATATACATCCACCATGATGGCACACCTTGGAGACCAGAAATATTATCAGGAGATACCCCTCAATCCTACATTGGATTTAATAAAGAAATTACATCTAATAGTAGAACCAGTACCTTTCTTAACAGCAAAAGAAAAAGGATTTTTACAGAGGAACAATCCTAGTATACCATTGAGATAGTCGGTTCCTAAAATACCTAAGAATATTATACCTCCTCCGATAAGACCGATAGTCTTTTTAAGAGATACAGTATTGGAACCTCTGGCTGTCTTTTTAGATAAAATTTTACAGCCAATTATTAAAAAATCTGAGTCATATTTAAAGGATACCATACAATTTCTAAAGGAAATTAAGGAAGTCAAATTGGACCAAGGTGAACATTGGCTAGTTACAATGGATATACAATCTTTATATATACAGATTCCGCAACAGGAGGCTATAATTGTGGTGATTAATAGGTTGGTCAAAGATAAAGGGAAGAGCAGGATCCCAATAACATTCCTGGAACAACTATTGGAGTTGGTGTTGACTAACAATTACTTTAGATTTGGAAATTAATTTTACCATCAAACACATGGGATTGCGATGGGGTCTTCTTTGGCCCCATCGGTCACGAACATTTATGTTTATGAATTTGAAAGTCAACATATTTATAAATTGAAATGGTGGAAGAAGATAGTTTATTGGCATCAATACATAGACGACTTCTTGATTTGGAAATCGACTAAAGATGATCTTAAGAATTTTCTTCAATGGATTAATACTGTATATTCTAATGTACAATTTATGTCAAATCAAGATCAGACTAAGATAAGCTACCTTGATGTTGATATCATAAGAATTGGATCAAGTTTGAGTACAACGGTACATCATAAGCCTACTGAGAAGAATTCTCTATTGTGCTATCATAGCCACCATGCCAAGTCCCTCAAACAAGGACTGCCAGTTAGCCAATTTTTTAGATTTAGGAGAATTTGCTCAACGAATGAGGAATTTGAGAAGCAATCACAGTGGCTCAAACAAAAGTTCAAATCCAGGGGTTATCCAAAAAAAGTGATTAACAAAGCCTACAAGAGGGCAAAATATTCTGATCGGGACCAGTTATTGGAATACCGAAATAGAAAAGAACAAGATAGATTGACATGTATTTTGCCACAATGTACATCAACAGCTTCTGTTACAGCATCTATACGTAGGCATTGGCATATACTCTCATTACATGAGGTATTTAAAGATACACCTCTGATAGCCACGACAAGAGGTCCCAACATCCAAGACCGAGTAGTATATGCTGCTATATTAAGAGATGCCAATTATAAGAGAACCATTCAAGGAAATCACACCAAATGTAATAAATGCAATATGTGCAATTTAACCATTGAGGGTTCCCAATGGGAGGATCCAGTAACAGGATATAAGACCATAAGAAGAGGAGACACAAATTGTTTATCCAAAAACGTGGTTTATATCATACAGTGCCCTTGTCTGAAAAATTATGTGGGTCAAACGGCACGTACAGTGAGAAGTAGGCTCATTGAACATAGATCGTGGCTAAACACTAGGATGACAGAAGCCCCGATAGTTGAGCACTGTTTAGAAAAACAGCATTGCTTTGAGGACCTCCGATGGACTGTGATAGACAGCGTTGAAGACTCTTGAACTTCCGCGAACAGAACTGGATATTTAAGTTAAATACTACAGTCCCGGGTAGATTGAATGAAGATATAGAATGGGCTTCATTATTATGACATTTATTACCTGCATTCTAATCAAAGCGCAATGAGAGCAGAGAGAAACTATTGGACATGGATGAATTCATGTTGGATATGTAACTCTTCATTGGTTGAAGTTGGATCATATGTTTGGTTTAAAAGATGAGGAGTGAGCAAGAAAAAGTACACACAAAAATGTCGTTCGAGTGGTAGAAGAGCGACCCGACAGTGAAGAGAAGGATCAGAAACTCCCTTGATGAAGATAAATTCGATTTGAGGAAACATGGCTATGTCAGGAGGAATGAACAAATGGCTACAGCAATATTTTATAATAAACAAACACAAAAAATTTAGGAAAAATAGAAAACATAACCACTTATGTATTAATCCTCAATGGGGATTCATTACCACAACCTCAGGAAAAAAATTGTTTTAATTAAAAGGAAATAGGCTGGTAATAACGAGGATCTCTCTATATCAGCAGTTCTCAACCGGTGTGTCGCCAAGAACACGCAGGTGTGTCGCCATACTTCCCAGTCCCCTGATGACCCAGCTGCTCCCCAGTCCTCCTCCGCCCGGGCTTAAAATGCTGACAGCCTGGGAGGAACGCAGCAGAACAGCTGAAGTCAGTGGCACTGGCATGCTCTCTTCTTCCCACGCCCCAGAAGAGGAAGTGGTGAGCAGCAGGTGCATGCGAGGGAAGAACAGACCATGCTAGTGCGGGCAGCATCAGCCCGAAGAAAAGAAGAGAGGCGCGGCCTGAAGGATGAGCAGCGCAGCTCGGAGTAAAATAAAGAACAACGTCAACCCTCACAGCCGATGGGACTCCTTTCTCTGCGAGGGCTGAAAATGAAGGAGGTTGCTGCTGCCTTTAGGGTTGGGAGGAGGCTGTTGCTGCCGCTAGTTCCAGGGAAGGGGGAGAGAAGGGGAGTGAATGAGCAAGCATGTGTGTTTGAGATCGTGTGTGTGTGTGTGAGTGAGATAGCATGTATGTGAATGATTGAGAGCCTGTATAAGTGGAAGAGAGTATGTCTGTGACTGAGAGCCTGCACGTGAGAGAGAGAGCATGAATATAAGTTTATAATTAGAACCTGTATGTGTACGTTTGTGATTGAAAACCTGTTTGTGTGAAAGAGTATGTGTGTATGATTGAGATCCTTTGTGTGTGTGAGAGAGATCATGTGTATATATGATTGAGAGCCTGTGTGATTAAGTTAGAGAGAGAACATGTGTGTCTGTGTGTGATTGAGAGCTGGTTTAGGTACGGGAGCGTGTGAATATGTGATTGAGAGCCTGTGAGTAAACGAAAGAGCATGTTTGTAAGCATGTGAATGAGAGTCTGTGTGTGAGAGAAAAAGGCAGCATGTATGTGTGTGATTGAAAGCCTGTGTGTGTAAGCATGAAAAGATTGACAGCATGTGTGTAAATGTGTAATTAAGAGCCTATAAGAACATAAGAAAATGCCATACTGGGTCAGACCAAGGGTCCATCAAGCCCAGCATCCTGTTTCCAACAGTGGCCAATCCAGGCCATAAGAACCTAGCAAGTACCCAAAAACTAAGTCTATTCCATGTTACTGATGCTAGTAATAGCAGTGGCTATTTTCTAAGTGAACTTAATAGCAGGTAATGGACTTCTCCTCCAAGAACTTATCCAATCCTTTTTTAAACACCGCTATACTAACTGCACTAACCACATCCTCTGGCAACAAATTCCAGAGTTTAATTGTGCATTGAGTAAAAAAGAACTTTCTCCGATTAGTTTTAAATGTGCCCCATGCTAACTTCATGGAGTGCCCCCTAGTCTTTCTACTATCCGAAAGAGTAAATAACCGATTCACATTCCTGTTTGGCCCACTCTGGGAGTGCTTTGTGCACTCCAAAACCACCGTGGGAAGCCCCACCCAGACACCCGAGACAAAGGACACCGGCCCAGTCAGCTGTAAACTCACCTTTATGAAAAAATGGACTTTAATATAATTGTTAAAGAATCAACAAACATCCAATTCAACACCCGGAGCCTTACAAGGCTCCAGGTGTTAACAACATTTCGCCCCTTGGGATGCAGCAGTTAATACCACACAGGGAGAAACGCACCTATATAAGTGAGAGAGAAAAAGCATATGTATCCTTATTATTTTTCATTACTGGGTCTTTGTGTCTGCTATTTTGAAATATTTTATTGGTATCTAGAAAATTTTTATATGAGTTTTTAATTATTGGATATTCCATTCATCAGCTGTTTTTAAATAATCTGTTCTTTTTGTTAGTATGATTTTACTGCTACTGATTTTATATTTCTTGATTTGTTTTATAAGGATGGGTGATGTTTCTTTTTTTCCTTTGTTACACTGCATACAAAGACTCTGGCTTGTTGCGGTTTGCAATTCAGTTTTTGTCTGCTTCTAGTTATGCAATTTGGTCTCTTTATTCTTTGTTAGGTGAAGGACAGCACATGTGATTCAGATAAGGTTTTCTGTTGGTGTGTAGTTTCTGTGTAGGACTCTATAGCAGCCTGACTTGGTTCGTTTTCCTAATAGGAGATATATTGGTGTCTTAAGGCCTGGTGTAATATTTTCAGTGTTGCCTTTTCTTAGGTAAGGTGGTTACTGTTTAAGTGCTGGAAATTGGTGCTGTTTTGGGGTGGGATGTTTACTTTTTATGTAATTTCTGTTCAGACAGAACACATATCATTTCCTTGTGTCATTCTTAACAATAAAAATAATTACCGGACCTTTACTTCTTATTTCCACCGTAAATTGTAATGAGCAGTGTGTCACACATGTGAGCGTGGCCTGTCAGGTGTTTCACGATGGAAAAAAGGTTGAGAACCACTGCTCTATATGAACAGTATCCAAGGACTTACTTTTCTTATTTTTAAACAATAGGAGAGGAACTAACCACAGGAGAGAATCTTTCACTTATAAAAGAGGAAAGCTGTGAAGGAATATAGAAAATGTATGAGGCACTTTGATATTTTATGATACATTTACACGGAAACTTGAGAAAAAAAGCAGCCCCCATTTCTAATACCCTAGGTTTTAAAATAAGAAATTGTTTTCTCTTTTTCTGAGTTTCTCTTGCTAAATCAGGAAAAGCTTGCACATTCAAACCTAGGAAATTGTCAGTACCAAAAAAATCTTTTAAGTATCCATTCTTTATCGGATTCTAAAAGAAAGGAAACAACGTGTGGCTGGAGAGACCAGAACCTTCTGCGTTGTTTCAATAATATTTGTAACATCCAATTCTGATTCCAATGTAGTAAAAATCTGGCCACCACGTTGTTCCTCAATACCCTTTTTAAGAGGTGAAATGTAATAATTCTTGATGTGAGTGGAAAAGTCTGTTCCGGAATTTTAAGAATTTCTAACAAATATCTCCTCCACATATCCTTCGGTGAAATTAAAGGATCCTTTGGAAAATTGATAAATTGCATATTTTTTGCCCGAGCCCGATTTTCCATTGACTCCAATTTATATTTTATACTCAAATTCTCCTTCATAATGGAATAATGCATATCCTTAATAGCAAAAACGTCTTTTTTCACATTCTCACATTCTTCCCAATTATTTTTGATCTCCAGTTCTGTATTCCTCACCCGGCCCTCCAAGCCATTCAAGGTTTCAATGATGTGGCAATATTTGTATTTAAAGAACATATTGCATCCCAAATTGTTTCAAGAGTGATCTACTAAAGCTCTACTAAATGAAAATCAATCCCGCTGGTTACCTCTTCATTTTATGACGACCTTCAGATGAGAAAATCTCTTCAGCAAGTCTCACGATAGTAGAGGGCTCTAATGGGAGATTCAGCCCCAATCCCTGAGTTCCAACTGTGCCATTTCCCTCCAGCAACGCTAACTCCTGGTGTATGCCCAACGATCTAGCCTCAACTGGATTGGCCGGGGCACACCGTTCTTACGGGGAAAGAGATGTTTGCAGCTCAGGGGGAACGCCAAGTTCAACTTCCTCCTGTAGGTTCCCCAGTGAGTCAGCTCCCAGAATCTCCATTCCTTGCCCCATATGAGAGTCCATCGGGCCCTTAATTAGGTTGTTGTAACTCTCTTTCTTTGGCTCTCCACTTCCTACCGGTATGCAGCATACCTATTTCTCACAAAGACCCGAGGAGCACTTTCAGGGGCGTCTCATCAGCGCGGTCATCTTGGATCCATGACCGGATACTTAACTGTTGATGCAAGAAGCAGTTGATGCAGCTTTAGAAAAACAAAAAAAACCCTCTAATCTAAGTTCTTCTTAGCATGCAAACTCTATATTAATGAGACCATTACAATTCACTTTGTAACCCAGTGAGCAGGTAGATGCACACATATTCATTTAATTGAAGACTTTGAAAGTCTGGGAGCATGGTCTGGTTTACTTTGGCAGCATAGCTGTAAGGCCACTGATAACCTTCCAGATTGCTACATTACCCACTCAGCTACCAATTTGCCTCATAAGTATATAGGTCTCTGCCTATGTGACACAGTGCCCAAGCTACATTGTGGAAGTTGTCAAGATGTGGCTACATGGGGCAACTACAGCCACATCTCAACTCAATTTCATACTCATCCAGCAAAGTGGCACTGAATATCTGAATTCTTATACAGCCAATTTTCTCAACCCCCCTCTTGGCTGAATGAATAAACAGGGTCAGGCCAAGGTGGAATGTTAGGTAACAATGTGTGAGGTCATTTTCTTTCTTTTTTTTTTAATTTTTTATTTATGAATTTTCACATTCTACACAAGAATATTTTAACCAAAACATCTTGCCAAAGGAAATACAAGTCATCTACATCAACCTATTTACTTATCCAAAAGAAAGAAAAAACAACACTTCATAATCCTCAATCAGTAGATGAACATCCAACTACAGGAAAATATATTTGAAATTCGATACGAAAAGGAAAAGGAGCAATTTCAAAGAATTTAAACTCACTTTATCATAAGTACAGTGGAATCTCTTTTATTTCTTATTCACCTGATCTATTTTCGAGAAGGTTTTTTAACTGTTCTGGATCTAAGAAGGAATAATCCTTCCCCCCAAGCTTTATTATACACCTACAAGGATATTTTAGGAGGAAGAAACCTCCTCTGTCCTCTATTTCTTTCTTAAAAGCCAGAAACTTTTTCCTGCGTTGTTGTGTATTCTTTTCTAAATCTGGAAAAATCCAAACTTTCTGACCAAAAAAAGTTTTAGTTCTATTTCGAAAGAATAACTTTATAACGTTATCCTTATCCGTTATAAAAGCAAACTGAACTAAGAGGGAACTTCTATCACTAATGTCTAATTCATCTTGCGATTTCTGTAGCAAATTTGATATATTTATTGATGGCTCCAATACCTGTTCCTTCTGACTAGCCATTTTCTCAACCTGTCCTTTTTTCTTTGTTAACCCAACATAAAATGCTCTAACTACTACAGCAGAGGCTTGTTCAGGTATGTTAAGAATTTTGATAGCATATGATTTAAACAAGTCAATTGGACTTAGATAATCAGAAACTGGGAAGTTGGTTATCCTCAAATTCAATGCCCTTATTGTGTTTTCCAACATTTCAACCTTTCTTTGAAATACTATCTCACTTTTCATCTGTAACCCTTGAATATTCTCAACTTGTTTCAATTGATTATCTATATTATCAATTTTCCTTTGCTGTTCTTGAATCTTTTTACTATTCTCCTTCAAAGATATATTTACCTGTCTCACTTCACCTGTCAGATTTACAATAAGAGAATCAATTTTAACCATATAATTCCAAAGGGATTCTAGAGTTACAGAATTAGGTTTTTTTACTTTAACATTAACTTGATCTAATTTTAATAAGTCATTCATGTTTATATTAGTATTAGACATTTTAGGTGTACTAGAGTCTTTAAATTCCACTTGAGATCTTCCTTCCCCACTTAGATCCAATACTTCTTCTTTCTGAGGAGATTCCTCCAAATGATCACACATTTTTAATTCTTCTTGTAGGTTTAGTCCAGATTCAGAACCAATTACAACCTTACTAGTTTCCTCTGGCTCCACTAAGGGGGAAATCCCCTTATAGCCAGGAGGAGATGGTATGTCTGGTGCCCCCGGACTTAAAGATATTTCAGTGGCCAGGTGTGGGAGATTTTGCTCAGAATCCTCCCGCACAGCGGCCTGTTCCACGGGGGTTAATTGAGAAGATTCCAGCCAGTCTGATACCTGTCTTTGACCAGGCATTGAAGAAATATTAGAGACTAGGCGCAATTTTGCCTTTCTCTTTGTGTGAGGCATATTATCTATAATGAAAATTAAGCCTGGACTCTTCAAGGTACCGTCAGGTTTGTACTGTTTATTCTAATTCGTAGCAAATTTCTTGGGGAAGGAGTCGGTATAGAGAGTTCAACCAAAAAAATCATTTAAGAAAATCTCAACTTACTATTACTTGGAGTCCTGGCAAATCCGGCAAATCAGGCAAAGCCAGGCTAAGCCAGACACATCTGCGCGCGCCCCTTAGGTGCGCGCGGCTTTGGTTGCGCGCCGCCGTCAGTAGGAATATATAGTCCCGCCTCCTGTTCTTATTGGAGGAATTAATTGTTCTCCACCTCTCCGTCGGGGCTCAGGGGGCCTCCTCCAACCCCCGGTAAGGGGAGAATAAGCAGGAAATGCAAAACGAAGGTTCTCTCACCCGGACTCCTTCACAGTGAGAAACGCCGTCAGTAGGAATATATAGTCCCGCCTCCTGTTCTTATTGGAGGAATTAATTGTGCTCAACCTCTCCGCCGGGCTCAGGGGGCCTCCTCCAACCCCCGGTAAGGGGAGAATAAGCAGGAAATGCAAAACGAAGGTTCTCTCACCCGGACTCCTTCACAGTGAGAAACGCCATCAGTAGGAATATATAGTCCCGCCTCCTGTTCTTATTGGAGGAATTAATTGTGCTCCACCTCTCCGTCGGGGCTCAGGGGGCCTCCTCCAACCCCCGGTAAGGGGAGAATAAGCAGGAAATGCAAAACGAAGGTTCTCTCACCCGGACTCCTTCACAGTGAGAAACGCCATCAGTAGGAATATATAGTCCCGCTTCCTGTTCTTATTGGAGGAATTAATTGTGCTCCACCTCTCCGTAGGGGCTCAGGGGGCCTCCTCCAACCCCCGGTAAGGGGAGAATAAGCAGGAAATGCAAAACGAAGGTTCTCTCACCCGGACTCCTTCCGTGTGAGGTCATTTTCTAACTGCCTACAGAATATCACACCTGTAGTTTCCATCCTAATGAGTGGAAGTACAGGATTGCTTGTGGCTAAAGCTAGTGTGTGCTCATTGGGGACACACACTCTGCATGCTCTGGTGTATGCATTGGTGTGGTAAGAAAGAAAATAACAAGACCTACATCATCCCCAGACACAGATAAAGACAGGGGTTAAGGAGGTGGAGGAGAAAGGAGCGCACCAGGCAACTGAGCAACATCTTCTGTGTGGCCGAGACCGGGGGCAGAGGATACTAGCCTGCCCCGATGGAGCCGCTGGAACTTCCAGGGTCTGATGTCATCGGGGAGGAGTCGGAGGTAGGCCTACATAACCTGACTCTCTAGCGACTGCCCGGCGAGGTGGAGGAGGAAGGAGAGCACCGGGCAACTGAGCAACATCTTCTGCGTGGCCGAGACCGGGGGCAGAGGATACTAGCCTGCCCCGACGGAGCCGCTGGAACTTCCAGGGTCTGACATCATCGGGGAGGAGTCGGAAGTAGGCCTACATAAACCGACCCTCTAGCGGCGCACAGCCGATGCCGGTGTCCCACCCAAGCCGTGCGCGCCTAAGGGGCGCGCGCTGCTTAGCCGGAATTCTGGTCAGTGAAGATCAACTAGGCCTCCTCCACCAGCAGTGAGTATTAGTTGTAAATTTTAAATTTCTTGATGTTGAATGATATTTTCTCCAAAGCCTCCACGCAGGAGTCAAATTAGTTAAATACTGGTAGTAGGAAACCTTCAAATTTTTCTTTTTTTTTTATTGCTTGTCGGCAGCAAAAATGCCACACACAAAATGGAAGGGGAAGCTGAGAGAGGCAATTATTACTTCCTCTCCAGTCAAAAATTGAAAGTTTCTTCAATACCAACCCTGGTAATACTCCCAGAGTGGGAGGCGCTGTGTTATCCACTACTGAGCTTGTAGTGGAATCACCTGCCT
Organism: Rhinatrema bivittatum; assembly: GCF_901001135.1. Classification (NCBI taxonomy): domain Eukaryota; kingdom Metazoa; phylum Chordata; class Amphibia; order Gymnophiona; family Rhinatrematidae; genus Rhinatrema; species Rhinatrema bivittatum. Next base: position 162,321,148 of record NC_042616.1, on the reverse strand, counting down.
CAGTTACCACATTGAGCCTGGGAGCGCCGAATACTCCCTCTCCTCCATATGGAGATGGGGTATCCCCATCTAGACCAGTGGACTTTAACCTTGTAACATCTGGGGAAAGGGTCCTACAAGGAGGATTTGGAGTGGGACCCAGCAAGCAAGGAGAAGGAGCAATCTCCGACACAAGTAAAGATCTTGTAAGTGTCGGAGTCCCAGACTTGGCTACCTCTTTACCCAACAAAATTGATAAGCCAGCAGTAATTACTCTTGATAACGTTTGGACAGCCATTATGACTTTAGAAAAATCTATATCCACCTTGACTAATGTTGTTATAGATGTGAATAGCAGGATGTCGAAAATGGAACAACAGATTGAGTCTCAAAAGACACAAATGAAAGATCTGGATCAGAAAGAAGAGCAAATGGGGAAAATACAGAGCAGATTAATACAAGGGGAATTTGCCCAGCAGAAAAAGATGGAAAGAATTGAAAATGAGTTAAGATACTTGAATCTGAGGGTGATTAATTTCCCTTTAATTAGATGCATCTCAACTCATGAACAATTAAAACAATATATGAATAAAGTGTTAAAGATACCAACAGAATCTACACCACCTTTGGCAAAAATATACTTCCTAAATGAGAGAAAATCTAAAGAAAAAGAGGAAGAACAGCAAGAGCCTCTTAATGTGACGGGGTTGCTTGAATTCTCTGGTGAAGAAACAGTTGAAAGGAGAGGAACAGTTCTGGTTAAATTTATTTTTCCTTCTGATAGAGATATGGTGTTGAAATTATTTCTGAGGAACCAGACTGTTAAGTACTACAATCAACAAATTTGGATCTTCCCTGATGTTACCAGAGTAACTCAAAAAAGAAGGAAGGCATTTTTAGCTTTGAAATCTTTGGTGGATCAAGTTGGAGCACAAATGACCATTCGCTATCCAAGTAAATGCATATTAAAATTGAATAACATAAATTACATCTATTATGAACCTATAGATTTGAAAAAGTTTTTGGAGGCAAAGAATTTGATTGGGGATATGGCAGCCAATTAAGGGAATAGGGAATAGTGACATTTCAAAATCTCCAAGAGAGCGTATTTGATCAGCCACTTGTTTAAAGTAGACAAATTGAAAGTCTGTAGTGCTCGTCACACACAAAGCTTAGTGGCAACTGCACTGTATGGGCATGCAACATTATCAGATCTCTATAGCATGCAAAGAGAAACTTGGGCCTTGCCACTATGGCTTGTTGACCTAAATGTATAAGCCACTTGTCATCTAACTGATACAGTCACATTCCTGATAACCACCCATGCCACTGTCATTTGCTGTAAACATATAGCATGAGAGAGATGATAGAAAGAAGCATTGTTCTTACTTATTAGCCAGCTGTCACCATAGAGGCTGTCTTCAAATTGTTCAAACAAGCCAGATTGCCTAAGTATAAAGGAATCATGTGCAGCTCCTGGGTACCTAGAAAACACATCAAGGATGTGCAGTCAAGTGTCACAAACCACTTGCACATTGATAGCGTGGAAGAGCTTTATTTTGCAGTAGATCTCCCTGAGACAGAGTGGGATGATGACTTTGTGAGTGCAGTCAATAATTCCCAGAACATTTGGAAAGTTTGCAATGGCATAAAAACCTCTCCTCAAGTCCAGCAAGTCCTGCTCTTCATGAGGAAATCTTATGAAAAGATTAATGCAGCTATATAAAGCTTTTTGTTATGGTTTGTGGGTATGTGGACCCTTGGCCCGAGGTGTGAGTAGTAACAGCCCATGGGGAGGAGCCCCGCGGGTCCACACCATCAGGAGGCGGGGTATTAATGCTGCAGGGAACTCCAGGCACAGTAGTTGGGAGATCCCCTGGGTCCAGGAGGTGACCCTCATAGGGTGAGAGGCAGACAGTACTAGGAGTAAGACCCTGTAGAGAGGAAAGTGTCAGACAGACCGTGGAGCGGTGGGTGCTGGAATAGCCAAACCGTAGGTTCTCTGGAAGACAGCCCTGGGAGGCGGAGCCACTGCGAGGTAGACCAGGAAACCCGGGAAAAGTCTCAGCTGCTTAAGGAGACAACACCCCAGAGATCAGAGGTGAACCGGTAGACTGATAGAAAGGCTAGCCCGAGGAGTGGGGCACCTTCCAGATGTCCAGTACCCCAAGGCAAGCCCCATGGAGCGGGGAGGCTCAAGATAGTCACTTGAATGATGAATGTGACCCGAGGAGCGGGAGAACGCAGCCAGTCTTGTAGAACACAAGCGTAACCCCAAGGAGCGGGGAAGGATAGTCGAGGAACTCACTGGTTGCTGCGGTGTTCCAAGGGAGACCTGGATGGTAAGAGCTGGCAGCAGAGTAGAACCCAAGAGGTGCAGGGCCAGCCCGAGGAGCTGGGAAAGCCAGGGCAATGAGTCCCTGTAGGAGCGCATACTGACCCCCGAGGAGCAGGTGCCAGACAGGGTCCGAGGGCACAGCAAGTCATGGTGGAGTCTCAGGAACACAAAGCAGGAGTTGAGGACTCATACGGGACTTGTTGCCAAGTCAGCTTGCTGGGAGTGAAGGTGGAGCTTAAGTACAGGAGTCCGATGACATCATCAACTAGGGATGCCCCTGAGATTCCCACCGAAGAAGCTTCACAGGTGGGGCCTGTGACAAGCGCCTAGGAAGGCCCAACATCGATGCAGGAAGTAGTGGCGTCCATGTCGCTGCAAGGAGACCTGAGGAACATGGCGATACAGGCAGGTCCGTGCAGCGAGCAGTCCTGGGGAGGGCAGGAATGAGGTGTAGGCAGTGAGTACTCGCAGTCGCAGCCGTCTGTGACCGAAAGGCATAACACTTTTTTGAGTTAGCCCAGACAGTGGGAAAAATATGTTTATGTTAATCCCCAGAAGACCCCCCAACTGTTGTTTGGAATGAGCCAAATACCATAAAATGCAAGGAGCACGATAGCTTGGTGAGACCTGCTATAATGTGGGACTTTTCTGTGACTGGATCCAGCTTACCTCTGAGTTCTTGATATAATTCCATGATAGCCTGAGAGCTCAGGCGATACCTCTTAACCACATGGTCCTCTGCATCCCCAGCAATGTGGTGTGTGGAAGAAAGATGTGCTCCCTGTACCTCCTGCGTGCCCTCCTGCATGGCAAGCCCTGATGTGGGCCATCACACTCAACCAGCAGGGTTTGTAGCTCTGGCTCCAGTTCAGGTACTTCCCTAGGAGGCATTTGAACCTCCCTTCCCTGTTGTTGTTGATGTTGTGGCAGTTGTTGTTCTTGTTGTTCTTGTTGATCAGCCTGAAGCAGCCAGTGTCCCACTACTAGTAAACTTCCACCTAACGTTCTGAGTTTAGGAAGACAGGGTAGGTAACAAAAAATATTTTTATTGGCTAACCAGGGCTGTATAGGTGTGTCAGCAAGAAGGCCTCATTTTATCACTCATGATAATTGCCACTATCCCATGATAACAGCTGCTATTGTGCAATAAAAACTTTTTTGCCACTCTACCACAAATAAAAGAGGTGTTGTTAGTTCTCACATTAAATCCAGAATTAGTGTGTGATATTTTACTGTGATATGCAGTAGGAGTCCTTCATTTGCATAATTACTTGAGTTTGCATACTCATTATCATATTTAAATCCTAATGCATGTTACAATAAGCATCGCACATTAGTATCGCTTTATCACGTGCTAGACCCCATTTAGCATGTGATGATGCCCTAACGTGGTTTGATGAATGATCTGGTAAGTCTGGTCATTCTGAGAGCAGTCCTAAAGTTATCCAGGTATATGTACCTGGATAACTTTGGCCTTAACAGGCTAGATTCAAAATAAAGCTAGTTAAGTGATGAAAAAACAAACAAAAATGTATGCTTGCATGAATGTGGGACTTTGTAAGGATTTAGCCCCAGGACTGAATGTTACTTCTGCACTTCTTGAATTATCTAGAAGAAGGGCTATATATACAAAATTAAAGGATTTATAAAATTGATTATACATTATTCTTAATTGATAAAATTTCTTAAGAAGAACAATTTACCAGTTGACAGCTATGCCAACTATAGACCTGTCTCGAACTTGTGTTCAGTTGCTATGGTCTTAGAAAAAGCAGCCTTGATTCAAATAGATGCACATCTTAAGGAATGTAAATTATTGCATAAATACCTATGTAGATATCAATTGGTTATAACAGTGAGACTCTTATCATTGAATGACTTGTTTTTACAGGAAATGGATAGTAGGGGTGCAATAATGTTAATTCTTCTTGATTTAACATCTGCATTTGATTCAGTAAGTCATTCCATTTTGCTTGATAGACTATCTGGAACAGGCATTTGTGACAAGGTACTCAATCAGTTTCATTCATTCTTATCCAGGCTTCAGCTTTAGGTTAGATCTAATCATGCTCATTCAGATTGAGGTGAACTTCAGATAAGGTTTACCCAAGTGTTAGCTCTTTCCTCAACACTTTTCAAGATATATTTGCAACACTTGTGTACTGTAATACAGGAGTTAGGTTTGATTTTTTATTTTATGCAAATGACATACAGCTTTGTTTTCCAGTGTATGATAGTGTGAATAATGTTTTATCAGCTATTATTAGGTCTTTGGATGTTATCTCATCCTTGTGTTCAATCAGTTGGTCCTCAATTCGGGCAAAACTGAAGCATTGTGGATTAGCCGTTGGCCAATGCCACCCAAGTGCACGAGTCTAACCATTGTAAGGGTCCTGTATTTTCAAAATCAGGGACTTAGTTTTTTGGGTTGATCCTTCTTTGATTTATGTACCTCAGATTTGGGCCATATTAAAAGCAGGTGTCTTTAAACTTAGATTATTGTGGAAATGAAATATATTTTGTGAGAAAATTTTTGAACTGTAATTCAAACATTTCTTTAATCAACAGTTGACTTTAATCAACAGCCCAGTTTAATCAACTGGGCAAGCTCATTATATATGAGCTTGCCCAGTTGTCGACTAGAAGCCCTGCAATTATTACAGAATGCTGCAGCTCATTTAGATCTGGGCTGTTCTCCCGGTGATCATGTGACCCTCATGTTGAGAGCACTTCATTGGTTACCTATTATTTCAGGGTTCAGTTTAAAATTCTCTCTTTGGATTTTAAAGCTTTTGTTCAGTCCAATCGCCTTATTTGGTTAGTCTGCTTTCTCTATGTATGCCTCCTGCAACTTTGTGTTCTTCGGGAAAACAGCTTCTATCAGTCCCCTCTTTGAGATCTGCTTGCCGACAAGGGACATGCTTTCAAACATTTTCCATTATTGGTCCCGTTAAGTAGAATGCCTTGCCTAAAAACATCCATAAGTGTTCTGAATATTTACAATTTAGAAAAATGCTTTAAACGTTTTTATTCATGCAAGCTTTGCCTTAATGGTATATGCTATGTTGTTAGTCATATTTTATGCATTATTTAGTCTTATGTTATATGGTCATTTGTAACGTCTTGTGTTTTGTTTTGTTTTTTCAATTTTGTTTAATCAGTTATGACCTAGACAACCTGAACAACACTGGGCAGTTTTTGCTTTTATATTTATATATAGGTATCTCACATAGGGAAACTGCTTTAAATAAATATTTGCTCATATTTTAAAAATGTCTCTGTATAAATGTATTTTAAATCTGTTTTTATTTTGGAACAGAAATGAACAACACACAAAGAGTGACATATGATACATAATGTGTTCTTTTACATATCATACAACCGTAGATCTTGTGATCTTACATTTCTCCCTCAGAAATCCCGACCCTCCCACCCCCCAAGCACCGAAAGGGACCCAAAAAGGTAAAGGCTGAGCAGACCGTCAAGTCTGAAACATCTGAGAGTATAAGAGCACCATGAATTCTGTGTCTCAGACATCTAAACGGTTAAGAAAGAGACTTTGAGTCCTGCGGTAAGGTTAGAATAAACGGCATCCAGACTGCAATGATAGCCCTCCTGGTCCGGATCGACGAGTGGCTGGAAGCCAAAGTTTCCATGGTTAGCAATTGTATGATAGACGAGCGCCAGCATGACAAGGATGGCCCCTCTGGTTTCCTCCATACCGTAAAGGATAGCCTTACAGGCCAATGAGCAAACTTTTGTAATCCATATGCTATGTCCCTTCTTTCCCTGGAAGGTTCAAGGGAAGAGCCCGAAGAGTGCCATCAGTGGAGAAAGTGGTACCTTTAAACCCAAAGTGTGATTGATGGAGCAGAAGACCTTCTTCCAAAAGTTTTGCAGATCCGGGCAGCTCCAAAAAGAATGACCCAGATGCGCTCCCACTGAGCCACACTTGATACAGGCGTCCGTAGTGGCGAACCCCGCTCTATATGCTTGGTGTGGTGAAACATACATTCTGTAAATAATTTTATAGCGGGTCTCCCTCAAAAGCGTGTTGCTGGTTATCTTTTTTGTCATGGCAAAAGCTGCCTTCAACACAGAAACAGTTTGTGTTTTTTATGATGATTGGTGTAACCTTGTAATCCACTTAGCACTTGTCTTTGTTACAGGCGAAATATAAATGTGTTTAAATAAATAAATCTATGCTTCAATAGGTACAACGTAAGTCACTTTCTGAATCCTCAAGCTTAAATCTTCTCAGTTTTCTCTACTCTGTTGATTTGATTAATGTAAAAATCTATAGGACAAACAATGAGCAAGTCAGTGAATCACATGACCTCTAGATGTATCCACTGATCCTCCCATACAGATAAAGAAAATGTAAAAAAAAAAAAAAAATTGCTGCTCTCACTTCCAGTTCTATCTTACACGTCCTCCCTTTATCTGAAAAGTCCCTTGCCAAATACTAATCAGAGCTGGAGTCAAGGAATAGGATAGTTCCATGCCTTCTGACGTGATAAATGGCTAGCTCATAATAGGGCTGGTTTGTGGTCTGGTAATCAATATAAACACTAAGGTAAAGTTCAGAGGGGCTGCTCCAGCCCTTATCAGTGTTTACAGACAGTGATAATAGAGAAACACTGATATCAAAGTAATAGCTGGGTACCTCATCATTCTTTAGCAGTGAATGCTGTCCTTCATCAGTGCCCCTATAAAATCAATTGATTACTAAAACAAGGGACATTAAGTGCCCTTCTGGATTTTCTGATTCAGTACTTTGTCCTAAACAAAGATTTCTTGAAATAGTGAAAAAAAGATAAATAGAAAGATCCAATTTATACAAGAATGCCTAAAAATGTTTTTTCTAATATGGACGTGGAATCAACAAAGAAGAGAGAAAGCAAGAATAAACCTGTCCTATTGAGAAAAATGATTTGTAGAATTAAAGCAATAGTAACAACTAAAACAGCTTCAAAATAGCAAACTTGAGGGGTCATTTACCAAGAGGCATAACTTCACTGGCTCCCAGTAGAAAGGATAAAATGTAAAACTCTCTGCTTTTTCTTCAAATGCTTGCATAAACAGGCCCCTAAATACCTCTCCCAACTTCTCTCCCCATACGCGCCCTCATAGGAACTCCGGTCCACCGAAATGGCTCTTCTTTCCTTTCTTCTGCTGATCACTGCCAGATTGTCCTGCATGAAACTCTGTGCTTTCAGCTGTTATGCACCAAAGGTTTGGAACAAAGTAGCACCATCCCTGCACCTGGAGCTGTGCTAAGCCAGGTCTTCTCCTAAACCCATACCTGGGAACCTTTGACTTCCAGTCGCCCTGAGATTACCATGGATTAGCGGGGGCGGGGGGGGGGGGGCCAAATGCACAGTGGGACCGGATGCTCACAAATTTGCTCTCATATGCATTAGCATTCTTACATGTTCACACTTACTTTTACTGCTCATTCTCTCACATTCTCACATGTCCATTTACACCTTTACTTCTCCCATTCTCCCACCAACACACACACACTCACTCGCTCACGACTCTCCCTCTTCCATACACACATGCCCACTCACTTTCACACCCGTGCTCACTTGCACTCAGCTCTCTCCTACTCACCTACATACACTCTCAGATCTCTTCTTCCTACACAAATGCACACCCACTCACTCTCACAGACATGCTCATTCATTCTCTCTCTTCCCCCCCCCCCTTTCAAAACACACTAGCAACAGCAGACTCTAACTTGGGCTCCTGGAGCAGCAGCAGCCTCTTCCTTCAGGCTGACTCCTTTCCTTCTTCTCTTGTGCCGTGGAAGTGGTCGCTGCCTGTTTCTTACTCCTCGTTTGGTGCATGGGCAGGAAATTGTGATGTCAATTGGCCAAGGTAAACAGGATGGAGTGGGCAAGTGGCTGGAAACAGGAAACAGGCTGTGCAGGAGCAGGTGGTGAATGATTAAGAATGATGGAGGGGATGATTGCTGAGGAGACAGAACTGAGGAGCTGGGTAGAAAGGGGATCAGAGGAACAAGTAGTGAGTCTGGAGAAGAAGAGAAAATAGGTAATTTCCTCCGGTCTGTTTTTATTTAGTGCCATATACTCTAACTTTCCAATCTTATTTTTTAGACTACTGGCTTTTTATATAGAAATCTAAATGAATTCTTTTTATCTCTACTCACAATGCACTTATTACCTGGTGATTCAGGTAATTTGAAATCATTCATATCTGACTACTCTTCATTTAAATCCACAATAGCTAGCTCAGCTTTTTCCACATCCTCTCTATCAGGATGTTACGGCCCCGGGCCGTGCCCCGGGTTCCCCACCTACCTCTAGGCCGGCCCGGGCCACTGCGGTCCCGATTCGGCCTGTCCAGGCCTCTGCCGTGGCTCGCCCTCCTCAAGGGAGACGCCGGCATTCCTTCGCAACTGGCCCCGCCCCCTAGGCACGCATGCAGGGGCTGGGGATTTAAAGGGGCCAGCGTGGGAAACCTCAGGACTGCCTCCAGATGACGTCAGACGCTCAGCCCTACTTAAGTCCTGTGGCCAGGCTCCTTCCTTGCCTTGCAATGAGGTTCCACAGTCTTCTGTGTCTCTAGTTGCTGCATTGGAATTCGGTTTGCCTCTGCTGACTCTTGACTCCCGGCTTCTGACCCTTCTTCGTCTCCTGACTTCGTCTCCAGCTTCCGCTCCTGGTTTTGGTTCGTCCTCTGACTTCTGGCTTTGACCCAGCTCCGTCCCACAACTCCTTCTTCTGTTACGTCCCTGGCTTTGGTTTGGATATCGGACTTCTGGCTTCTGACCCGGCTTCGCTCTTGGACTCCGACTTCAGCTTCTTCCATCACCTCAGGTATCCGGTACTTGCTGGTCCAGAGGATTCGCCTAAGTCCCAGTGGCTCGGGCTCTCACGGGCTCCTCCCGGGGGAGCTGCGGGCTTCTGAGGGTGAAGAATCTTCAACTACCTGGGCCCAGCCGTCCTTCATCCACTGCCCGGATCCTTGGTCGCATAGGGTCTCACCTAATGCCAAGAGGCCCGGGTCCCTATGGGCTCCTCCTGGGGGGAACCTCAGACGTCCAGTGGTGAAGCCTCTTCCGAGTTCTTTCAGTGCCACTTCCCGGCTGTGACACTCGCTGTGGGTCTCTGCAGCACCCCATCCATTGTCTCAGCCGGCCCAAGGGTCCACAACCGTAACACGGGATGCTCTAATTTCCCTGTTATAACAGTATATTTTGAAATTACCATCAGTAACCTTTGAAGATATCTATTATTCCTCTTCACCATCCAGATACTCTACAATTCTGTTTATCTATCTTTGGTCTTAGTCTTAATCATGCAAGTTTAATTTCTAACATCTTCTGTGATACCATATCAGATGCCATAAAAAATGTCAGATATATTATATCCACACTTTTTCCTCTATCAGTCTTTCATTTCGCCTTGAAAACATTGATACAATTTCTTTTAACTTTATATTTTTGCTCTGAATGTTCTTTCTCTGCAGTTGCCAGGGGAAGGCACCTGCTGGGTATAAACTAGGGCAGACCTGGAGATGATAGGCTAGAGACCTAGTAACAGAGCTAACCAGCAAGTGCAGTCTGTGCTACTCCCCATAGTGAACCAGATTGGCTGAAGCCTCATTAAAATGGTTTCCTGGGAATCAAGAAGTTGTTCTGTTCCCAGCAACCAGAAGTCTACCTAAGCCCTCTAGCAAAGACAACCTCTTGCCTTTGCATCCATGCCCTAAATCTAATTGTGTTCCCCGCTTTAGTTCCTTTCTTCATTTTTGAATTGCTGAAGTCTACCTCAGCTCCAACTTCACATTTGGCCTTTCTGTGGTCCCATGTCAGTTTTTGTCTTCATCTGCTGGACCCTGCTCCAGCTTCAGTTTCGCCTCCTTCTCCTGCCGTGGTCCTTTGCAAATTCCTGATTCCAGTATTTAGTTCTGACTTCAGTCCTAGCCCCTGCCCATGAATTCCTTTGTAGGCAAGAGAATCTGACAGCAATGTCACTGTTTTTAGTAAATGCCCTTAATATTAGTTTCTAATAATTTTCCAATTAAAATTGTAACTTTGCACGATGGATCATATCTTGATGAAAAACACATAATTTACTATACTAGAGTTTTCCTATGTCATTAAGTCATCTACAAAATATCTTCTCTTTAGAAAATCCACTAGTGGTAGGCATACAAAGGAGGAGGATTGAATGGAAGCTGATGGAAGTTCACAACTGCTTAAGACATACATATTGTCCTAAAACCACACATTTTTCACATTGACCAAAGACTAAAAATTAGTGGACAAACTACATGTAGAGAGCCCCTAGGTCTCCACTAGATGTCCTTAGCTCAGGCATTGGGTGGGGAGTGAGGAGGGGAGCATACCACTGAAAATCAGCATTTCCCCTGAGGATGCTGAAGATGGCATCTCCTACCTGCGTAATTGCAGAAGGGTGTGTAGCAGTGTGTGGCAGCTGGGTGAGTTTGGAGGAGGAGAAGATTCAGTGGAGTGACTCCCATGTCAGACCCCCATCGCCAAATCGAAAGGAAAGGTTCAGAGGCAGACTCCTGGTCCATGACTAATTAATCTGGCAGGGTTTGTTTTTGGGTGTGGAGTAATTTTAGGATTTTTATTACATTATTTTGAAGCATCGGTGTGGATTCCTGTTTCTGCCTTTGAGAGGATTTTTCCCTCCTGCCTGGAGGAAAGCAAGAAAAAAAGAGGATCTGCAGCTCCCATCCTACAGGGAAGAACCTCAGTTTCCTTGCCACCAGACAGCAGATTGTTACTTGAAGATTTTGTTCCTGTTCTGTTGGAAGGACTTTTTTGTCATTCCGGCCTGGAGAAGGGGTACGGAATCGGTATACTGCAGTGTGGACTTTCTAATTGTAAGGTCCAGTGACCACCAGAGGAGAACAGGGCCCCTCCACTATCCACATTAGGAGCCCATCTTCCACCACATGTAGGGCTGTATTTGCTTCCTAGTGCCTGCCACCCTGAGGGACACTTACTCAGATGAGCCGGACTGAGACCAAAAGTGCACCTGGATTGTTTTGAAGATTAATGGAAGCTGATCAAGTTCAAGATTTTGATATAGTAAAGTTTTTGAGTTTGGAATGCCTCACTCAAGTGTCCAGTATATTTTGGGGGCTTGAAGTGATTCCTGCATCAAGGTTGGGAAACAGTGAGTACATTCAAGAGAGTGAGAGAGCGAACAGGATAAAGAGATTCGGTTTTCCCTCTGCATGCCTTGGGCCCTAAAGGCTCTGCCTCCCCCTTCACACACGTGCCCCACCACCACCACCACACTTGAAGGATCCATGCGCCAGGTGAAAAGACTGGTACCAGTGAAGAGGGACTTAGCTCCAGGACTGAGTCCCCTGCACACCGATGTAGGGGGCTACATACAACTACCAGAAATGATGTTCTGTTTGTTTACAATTTTAAATATATTACTCTTTGAGAGTTTTATTTCTTAAAAGAAAATTGAAAGTGGAGGAAAACAATTTAATAACATTTGGATGCACGCGATTACATAAAACGAAAGTTTTAAGTCATACTAATTTACCCCTAGATTCATCATTCTGCTATATTTAAAGCAGAATGATGTGTCGCGAATAAAAAGGGATGGGGGGGGGCGATAGTGGGCAGCCGGCCACATCACGGCAGTGTGGTTTCACCCACTGTGGTGCGGCCGCTATGGATGTGCAGAGGGACCGCATACGTTACATTCGGTATTCCGATCCGTTCATGCGTTCCATTCTTATTTGTTTCCCGGCTAAAATTTAATTAACTACAACCCCCCACCCTCCTGCCCCCCCCCCCCCCCCCACCAAGACTTGCCAAAACTCCCTGGTGGTCCAGCGGGGATCCGGGAGCCATCTTCTGCACTCACGCTGTCAGCTGCCGATATTCAAAATGGCGCCATTAGCCTTTGCCCTTACTATGTCACAGGGGCTACCGGTGCCATTGGTCGGCCCCTATCACATGGTAGAAGCAATGGACGGCCGGCGCCATCTTGTGCTCCTACCATGTGACAGGAGCCGACCAATGGCTCCTGGACCCCCACAAGACTTGCCAAAAGTCCCTGGTGGTCCAGTGGGGATCCGGGAGCGATCTCCTGCACTCGAGCCATCGGCTGACAGTAATCAAAATGGCGCCATTAGCCTTTGCCCTTACTATGTCACAGGGGCTACCGGTGCCATTGGTCGGCCCCTGTCACATGGTAGGAGCACAAGATGGTGCCGGCCATCCATTGCTCCTACCATGTGACAGGGGCCGACCAATATATAAATCAGGGTTTTATGCAAGCATGTCATTTTTTTTCTTGCATGCAGTATATATACACTTGTGTTTATAACATAGGTAGCAAAAGTATGTATTTTCCATGCATTGCTGGTATTTGTGTGTAACCAAACTTATGTGCCTATGTTTGGGGTACATGTACGCATATTTTATAATCTTTGTGTACCTGATATGCATAGGTTATAAGATACTGTAGGACATCTCCTCACAGCCATTTATGTGCATACATGGGGCCGTGAGACGTTGTCTGAAAGCTATCATCATAGTGAATATTATGAAGAAATGGAAGTGCTAATCATAGCAAGGGGAATAAAGCTGTTGCCTACAAATTCAAGCAAGCTAAAGGTGAACCCACCCATAGAAGGTTTCTTTACAAGCAGATAAAAAACAATCAATAAATCACGGTAAAGATGATTATTTCTACAGGCGGAAGGTCGGTGTAGGTCATTAGCACTAAAGCAAACAAAATTTGTTAATTTAATTCTACAGACTTGGCAGTTAAATCAAACAAGAATTTAATCATGGTAAACATCTCTGAAAATTAAAGGATCATTGTGTTAGACAGAAAAAGTCATTAAACACACACAGATATATATATATATTCATACATACATATACACACATAAAGATATAAATGGATAAGGCTTTCCTCTTGTATGATCCTCTTTAATTTATTTAAACAAGTAATTAATTACCAGACAAAAATGATCTCTAGTAAGAAAATAACAATTTAGTGATACACATTATGAGATGCTAACATCACCATAACTGAATAAATTAAGTGTCATATTATTCTTTTCAGTTCAACTTATAAAGGTTCTTTTATAATATAAACTGTAATAAAATAAGCTTGCTGTGCCTTGGAACAAGGTAGAATGATCTGGGGATTGGATAAGCCCTCTCCCCTTCCCCAAATTAAATATAGTGATTTATGACGGTCTCTCTCCATTCCCCACTCCATCCCTACTCACACACACACACACACAAACACACACACATACTACACCTAGGGGAATTCTGCACAAAATAAAATGAAAAGTTTTTGCATGAAAAGTACAAATTCTGTGCACAATATTTTAAATCCTGCAAAATTATGCATATTTTGTTCAAATAATACAATATAATCCCTGTCTTTCAGTAATAATAAATTTATAATGCAATACAGAAAAAAGTAATTACTCAAAGATGCAGATTTTTACCATTATACAACCAGGCCCCTCCAGTTTGCTTTTGACCTCCCCCGGGTACAAAGATTCTCTCCACTCTCTCCCTTTTGAGCATTAACCCATTCCTCATATGTGATCTTTCTTCCCTCTTGTGTCAGTTCCCCAGTTTGATCACTACCTCCCATCCCTTTCCCCCCACCAAGCTCAACCTGCACCCCCCCCCCCCCCGGGATCTCTCTCTCTCTCCCACCTGTCAGGAAGACCCTCAGCTCACTCTCTCTGACCCCCAGACTCTGACCCCATCCCCTAGTTCCCTAACTCCCAACCCTTCAGCAAGACTCCTGGCTTTCTCTCTTCCCACTTTCTAGGCTTAACCCATCCCTCCCCAGTTCTCTTTCTACTCTCATCAGCAAGACCCCCAGTTTTCTCTTTGCCTCCCACAAGACTTGAACCCCTCTCCAGCTTTCTCTGCTTTTCAAGCAGGTGCCACTCCAACTCCCAATTCCAGGCCGAGCCCTGCTCCAGACTCCAGGCTAGGCCCCACTCCAGGTTAAGATCAGTTATCTAGATTGGTCCCAATTCAGCTCCAGACCAGATCTCCAGGCCAGGCCCCACTCAAGCTCCAGACAGGGACTCCAGGCCGATCTCCACACCAGTTCCAAACCAGATCTCTAGGCCAGGCCCCGCTTCAGCTCCAAACTGGGTCTCCAGGCTAGGCCCTGCACTAGATCCAAACCCAGTCTCCAAGCTGGAACTTGCTACAACTCCAGACATAGATTCCAGGCTGGGCCCTGCTCTTGATTCCAAGCTGACAAAATCTGACTCTGTGCCTACTTTAGACACCTTCAAAGGTCCCTGGGATCCCAGACCCAACCCAGGGAGGCATAGTTCAGAGACCATTCAGTTGAGGGGGAGTAATGGTTGTGCTGGCAGGTGTCACATGGCTTTGAATTGGTAACCATAGAGGACAGAAACTAGGAAGCTGCAGAGAAGCTATGAGAGATGCAATAAGGAAAATGCAAATAGATATTTATTCTCAGGTTACCCTGGAGTAAGACATATTTCATTGGTCCAGAGAAGGGTGTACCCTGATTAGTAATTGCATACAAGAAGAGCAACAGAGACCATACCTTGCCTCTTACATCAGTCTTTTGGGATACACCCTCCAGATCCTATGCTCGTCTGTTCTTGTTCCTTGCTCCAGTGTTCCTGCTCCATATCTAGTTCTGCAGTCCAAGCTCAAATGCTTTGTTCTTTGTTCCAGTGTTTCTTCTCCATGTTATGTCCTAGTACAGTGCTCCTGTTCTACATCCAGCTCTCAGTCCTGCTCCAGGAAAAGATTGTGCTTGCATAAATACAGTTGTCTCTAATTGATCCATCTTCAAGTCTATAAATTGTCTTCAGCATGCCATGAGTGTGTGCCTTCACTTTAACCACTAGTAGACTTGCAGCCACTGTGAAGTTTTGCTGCTCGCTTATTGAAGATTTGTAAGATTTTTTAGACCATTGCCTTTATTGTTTTTTCATGATGTACCTTTTTTAATTCTAGAAATGCCTTGAGGCAGTCACATGACAAAATACTGGTCATGTGGCTGAAAAATAAAGGCAAAAAGAACAGCATTCACGAAATATAAAAGATCTCAAAAAGAGGAACACACGGAAGAATATCTGGTGAAACTGAGGAAGACAAAGAAAGAAAGCAAGAAAGCAAAAAATCAGATGGAAAAAAGGATTGCCAAAGAGGCAAAGCGAGGTGACAAAACAATTTTCAGATATATCAGAGAAAGAAAGGTCCAAAGTGGTATAGTGAAATTGAAAGGTGACAAAAGATCAATGTGCGGAGAGAGTCAAAGAAATGGCCAAAATATTAAACAAATACTTCAGTTCGGTGCTCAGTAAAGAAGACCCAGGTGAAGGACTGTTGCTAGTTGACAAGACTGTGGATGAGCGGGATTTTCATCCTGCTGAATATCTGGGACAAGTTATCTGGCTAATTTTAGCCAGATAACTTGTTCACTCACCGGTTTACTGAATATGGATCTTAGCATAACTAAGACACAAGTGTGAAGTATCAGAGTTGAAAGTGCTCTGTGTGAAAGGGCTGAAGTTTAAGTGTCCCAACAGTTTCTGGACATATCCCAGCAAGAGCACTAAATTCACAATTCACCCAAAGGAGTGGCTGGAAACTTTCCCTTCACAACATCATCAGGATTTATCTGGAACCTGGGAGCAGCTCCTCAGCAAAATGGATAATTGGATTACTTTAGGCGAGCATATTCAGCAGGATGTTTACCCTGCTGAATATCTGGGACAAGTTATCCGGCTAACTTTAGCCGGATAACTTGTCTGCTCACCAGTTTACCGAATATGCCCCTCTAATTGGCAAAATTGCTGAGCAGACAGCAGCCCTCTTCTTCCTGTTTCAGCTTCTCCCTTTTTCAGACAGCTTCAGAGAATAGCAGGAGATGAGGTGAACCTAGAGCAGACAGCAAAGAGCAAAAAAGAGCTGATCTGCTCCCTAATCAGGGGTTATAGTGTGTTAAAGCAGTGATTTTTTTTAACCTATTATGTTTATTATTATTGTACTATATTTTTCTTTGTAAACCACTGTCAGCATACTTTGGTACAAGGAAGGTGGTCTAGAAATATAAATTAACATAACATAACAAAATAAAACATTAAAGAACCCTGGCGAGAGGGAGGAGGCTCCTCATGGAATCAAGCACTCTTAACTTCTCTTCTTCATTGTCTTCCAGCCTCAATCATCTCCACTCAGTTCCTTACCAAGTGTCAATTCCCCCTGTAGTGCTTCCCAACAGCCTCAGTCAACCTCCATTACTGCCCTCACAGCCTCAATCATCTCCACTCAGTTTCACCCCACTAGCCTTAATCATCGCACAACGGTGTCCTCCCATCAGCCTCAATCCTCCTCCCCCCCGCCCCAACATAGAACCTCCACATTCTCAGTCGTTCCCCAGTTAGTCTCCAGCCGCCTATCTTCAACCCTACCAGGCCGGTGCTTCCCCCATGTTTGTCAATTCCGCTTTCCTTCTCCTGATTGATGCTGTCGGCTCTGGCACCCAAACAGCTGTTCCCTGTTGACACTGCATGAATTCTAGTAATTTAATCCTCTGGGTGCCCAAAATTCTATGCTTTTCCCACAGTCTTGTGAGAACAACATAGGAGTATGGGCACCACATGGCTCAAAATCACCGAAACCTGCACAGTGCTGGAAGGGAATGGTTGTTTAAGGGGCAGGGCCAGCAATATCACAGAACCTTTGGGGAAAGCTCAGGGAACCCAGGTTGAAAAAACACTCAGTTAGAGACTTACCGTAAATTAGAAATCTAGAGCTGTAACCAGTAACCACTGAACCATGCTCCCTCTCTCAATCCTATAATAGTGGCATTACTTATAAACCCTGACAGTAGGTCAGTTTGCAGCATGACAGACAATATTCTACTAATATTCCATGCTGGAAAACTCTTACTTTAAAACTGGTCCTTTTTTCTGTATTGTCATGGATAAAACCTAATAGTCATAAAAGTATGAAAAGTACTCACCCCTTGTTGCATCAACATTCCAGCCCTGCCACAGAAATTTGCCATGTCTGCTATAGGATATAAAACAAAATAATATGTTGCCTAAAAATATGCTAAACCTGATACACCATTGATAAAGGAGTGAATTAATTCTTGTCTTTTAGTTTCAACTTTATAGAAGCTTAAATATTATTAGTTGCTGTAAGAGTTTTGGGGTGGAAATGATCCTTTTTAGATATAAAGGTAAAGGTTCTAAAGCTAGATTAAAAAGAATTAGGAAAAGCGGGCAGCCCTGGCAAGAACTCTGACCTAACGAAAAAGAAGAGGAAAAACTATGATTAACATTAGAGTCAGTATATAATACTTTAACCATCTGAAGAAACAGAAGTCCAAAGCCTATCCACTCCATACCCTGAACCAGGTAAACCCATTCTACTTTATTGAGTGCCCCTTCGGCATCCAAAATAAGAGCAATTTTGAAAGGGTCCTCGAGTTGATAATTTCCTAAATTATGATTTCTGCATTGAGCAATTCACCTGGAAAGTCTTGTTCCTTTTCTTTTTAGGTGTTAGATTCTTATAATCTACCACATGCAATACTATGTGACAGATATTGGATTTAATTCAAGCTAATGAAAGTCTATATAAAATTTATTATGCTGCAGTAATGTGCTATTTGCTGAATTTATGTTTAGGATATTTAATATATTTAGATTTGATAAGTTTCAGATGTATTTCTCTGCCAAGTTGTCTGGCTAACTCTTGTTTGAATTATTTTAGAAGAATGACATGGACAATTAATTTATGTATAAGGTAAAATGTAATATGGTAAATTGAAGTTTGTTTCTGATCCAAAATACTTTAGCTGTTTATAAGAAATATGTGGGCAAGCTGTGCAGCTTTAGAAATTGACATCTGGCATTTGCTTTTCGGAAGGTGAGAAAAATCAATTGAGTTTTCATTGAGTTAGAAAGCTACAACTATGTCTTGCTAGGTGAGTTCAAACTAGATGGTGTGTAAAATGATTAGACCTGACACCACAATTAGATATTACAGTAGTTAATATATAATCTAGTGCTACAAAGGATATCTGAACAAAACAGAATATAGACACAGTCCATAGTAATTCTTACAATGAATTTCAAAAGCACATGAAATGTCTCTAAAATGTTCAGCATCTGCTCAAAATCCTATCTTTCTGCTCATTTTTATTGTCTCCTATTTTATGCTTTTTATTATTTCATATCCCTTATGGTTCTTTTCTCTGTAATCTCACTCTTTATGTCCTCTGATTTATCATTCAGCATCTTATACCATGTATGTGTGGGCTGCATCTACATTTTCCTCTCATTAAACACTGTCATGTTTTTGTAATCAATCCTTTTGCATAATGTTTCAAGAAATATAAAGGATCCCAAAAAGAGGAACACAGGGAAGAATATCTGGTGAAACAGAGGGCGACAAAAAAAGAAATCAAGAAAGCAAAATGGAAGATGGAAGAAAGGACTGCCAAAGAGGTAAAGTGAGGTAACAAAACATTTTCAGATATATCAGAGAAATGAGAAAGGTCCAAAGTGGTATACTGAAATTAAAAGGAGACAAAGATCAATGGGGGGAAAATAAAAAAAAAATGGCTGAAATATAAAACAATTATTTCAGTTCGGTGTTCACTAAAGAAGACCCTGAAGAAGGACCGACGCTAATTGACAAGACTGTGATTGGGGGAGGAGTAGGCGAAACTCCATTTACAGAAGAAAATGTATGGGAAGAGCTAGGAAAACTGAAAGTGGACAATGCCATGGGGCCGGATGAGGTACACCCCAGGATATTGAAGGACTTCAGAGATCTGCTGGCGGGTCTGCTGAAGGACCTGTACAATAGATCCCTGGAAATGAGAGTGGTGCCACAAGATGAGAGAAGAGCGATGGTGGTCTTGCTTCACAAGAGTGGGAGCAGAGAGGAGGATGGAAACTACAGCCTGGTTAGCCTCACCTCAGAGGTGGGAAAATTAATGGAGACTCTGGTGAAGGAAGGATAGTTAACTATCTACAATCCAGTGGGTTGTTCGACCCGAGCCAGCAAGAATTCACCAGGGGATGGTCCTGTCAGACAAATCTGATTGATTTTTTTGATTGGGTGACCTAATTGGATTGAGGAAGAACACTTAATGTGATTTACTTGGATTTCAGCAAAGCTTTCAGTACGGTCCCACACAGGAGGCTTATGAATAAAATGAGAAGTTTGGGAGTGAACACCACAGTGTTGGAGTAGATTTCAAACTGGTTGATGGAGAGAAGGCAAATGGTAAATGGAACCTATTCTGAATAGAATATAGTGTTAAGTAGAGTGCCACAAGAATCGGTGTTGGCACTGGTTCTGTTCAATATCTTTGTGAGCGACATTGTGGAAGGGATAGAAGGCAAAGTTTGTTTATTTGCAGATGATACTAAGATCTGCAACAGAGTGGACATGCCGGAAGGAGTAGAGCGAATGAGACTGATTTAAGAAAGCTTGAATGATGGTCGAAGATATGGCAGTTGGGATTCAATGCCAAGAAGTGCAGAGTCATGAATCTGGGGTGTGGAAATCAAAAAGAGTTGTATGTGATAGGGGGTGAAGGACTGCTGGGCACTGAGCAAAAGAGAGATCTGAAGATGGTGAAGCAATGTGACAAGGCAATAGCTAAATCCAGAAGAATGCTGGGCTGCATAGAGAGAGGAATAACCAGTAAAAAAAAAAAAAAAAGGAGGTGATAATGCCTTTGAACCTGGAGTATTGCGTTCAGTTCCAGAGACCATATCTCAAGAGGAATAGAGACAGGATGGAAGTGGTCCAGAAAAGGGCAACAAAAATGGTGGGGTGGTCTCCATCAAATGACTTATGAGGAGTGGTTGAAGGACTTAAATATGGATATCCTGGAGGAAAGGAGGTGCAGGGGAGATATGATACAGACTTTCAGGTACCTGAAAGGTTTTAATGATGCACAATCAACAAACCTTTTCCGTTTGAAAGAAATTAGAAGAACTAGGGGTCACAAAATGAAACTCCAGGGAGGAAGACTCAGAACCAACATTAGGAAATATTTCTTCATGGAGAGGATGGTAGCTGCTGGAATGCCCTTTCAGAGGAGGAGGTGAATGCAAAAACGATGAAAGATTTCAAAGGGGCATGGGATAAACAGTGTCGATCCCTAAAGACTAAAGGATGGAAATGAAGAAAAAAGTGCATTGGGGTAGCTTGCTGGTGTGGCGGTTACTACCCTTAACCAATAAGTCTTCATACTGTTGACACACTCCAGTACTGCTCTCTGCTCCAATATTGCTTTCTGCTTTAATGACAGGGGGAAAAGAAAAAAATAAAGGGGAATCCGATTCAGACAGCAACCAACAAGGACACTTTGGGGAGGATTTTAAAACAATACGTGCGCCGGTACTTTTGCTCGCGCCATCGGCGCGAAGAAAAGTACACCAGATTTTATAAGATACGCGCATAGCCGCGCATATCTTATAATCCGGGGTCGGGGCGTGCAAGGGGGTGCACATTTGTGCAACCTGCGCGCGCCGAGCCCAGCGCGGCCTGCCTGTTCCCTCCGAGGCCGCTCCGATTTCGGAGCGGCCTCGGAGGGAACTTTTCTTCCCCCTCCCTTCCCCTACCTAACCCACCCCCCCCCCCAGCCCTATCTAAAACCCCCCCTTACCTTTGTTGGCAAAGTTACGCCTGCTGAAAGCAGGCGTAACTTTGCACGCGTTGCCGGCAGACCCGCTCCGTCCTCCGGTCCCAGGGGCGTGGTCCGGAGGCCTCGACCACGCCCCCGGGCCGGCGCCATGCCCCCGGGCCCACCCCCGAAACGCCGCGGCACACCCCCAAAACACCGCATCATTTCGGGAACGCCCCCGGACACGCCCCCTCCCTCCCCGTTTCGAAAGCCCCAGGACTTACGCGCGTCCCGGGGCTTTACGCATGCTGGCGGCCTATGCAAAATAGGCGCGCCGGCGCGCGCAGGGGTTTTAAAATCCGCCCCTATATTTTTACCTCTCCCTTAATCAAGGCATCCTCTGACCAACTAAAAGGTGCAATCAAACAATAAAAAAGAAACCTAACTTACCCTCGGCATATCTTTCTAACTTTAGACCCATATATAACCTACCATTCTTAGCTAAGATCATTGAAAAAATAGTCAACCAACAACTGTCTGAACATCTTGAGACCCACAACATCCTCTACCCTTCCCAATTCGGTTTCCGAACATTTTTTAGCACAGAGACCCTTCTAGTGTCCTTCAAGGACACTGTCCTGAGGGGCCTAGACAACGGACAATCATATCTCCTCCTAATGTTAGACATTTCTGCAGCCTTCGATATGGTCAATCACAAGATTTTACTAGATAGATTAAAAGAAATAGGTGTAACAGGTGTCACCTATCAATGGTTCGAATCATTTTTAAACAACAGGTAATACAAAGTTAAAGTAAATACCCCTGTGTCAGAAGAAATAAATATCACTTATGGGGTAGCGCAAGAATCATTGTCATCTACACTTTTTAACCTATACATGCTTCCTTTATGGAAATTTTTAGCAGGACTTGGACTAACCCATTTTATCTATGCTGATGACGTGCAGATTTTAATCCCAATCACTGACTCCCTCGAAACAGCACTGAAACCATGGGAAATCTATCTCTCCGCCATTAAACGACTCCTAGTGCAATTGAGCCTATCCTTAAACCCAGCAAAAACAGAATTTCTTATATTCTGTCCCAAAGTAAATGACCCAATCACATTACATGTAATGACGCTCACAAACAAATCTACTATTCTTCACGAAATCAGAGACCTGGGTGTTACGCTGGATAGCGAACTTAACTGCAACAACTGGATAAAAAATCTCATTAAAGACAGATATTTTAAATTACACGTTTTAAAAAAATTAAAACCACTACTGCACAACCATGATTTTAGAACAGTTTTACAAGCGCTTTTATTTTCAAAAGTAGACTATTGTAATGTTCTTCTATTAGGTCTTCCTGCTTCCACCACCAGACCCCTCCAACTCCTACAAAACTCGGCCACCAGAATCTTGACTAATACTAAACTGATTGAACACATAACCCCAGTTCTTAAAGACTTACATTGGCTCCCAATTACATACCGATCTCAATATAAAACTCTATCATTAATCCATAAAACTCTATATAATGATAAGATGGAATGGCATACTGCAACACTTCACTTTCACATTCTTCAAAGAACCACAAGATCTGTCAGCAATGGAACTCTACCCATACCATCATCTAAATCAGCACCTTAACTCCGTCAGACAAAGAGCCTTGTCAATTGCAGGTCCACAGTTGTGGAACTCACTCCATCATGAGCTTAGAATGGAACACAACACCAAAACATTTATTTATTTATTTATTAGATTTTTATTAAAGAATAAAACAGTATATTACAAGATTTTTCAGACATTTGTGATTGTTTACAGAACCACATCGTACAAGCTTAGTAATGCTAACAAGAATCACAATTGAAGTTTTGTAAGGAATGCAGTAGAGGTTAAATTATAACATTAAACAATTGCAAGGTAGGATTCTGAATCCAAGCATCTCACAATAAAATTGTGGCAACAGTGACCATAAGTATCATCCCAATTGAGCTGCAGGTATCTGTCTTATTCCCCATTTATCTCCCCCCCCCTCCACCATTCCCACCCCTCATACACCATTACTACATACCTCAATATCATTTTATAAGATCATTTCTGTAAAATGAAGAGTTAGCTACTAGGAACATAGACACTAGGAGTATAAACATCCAGATAGGTGCAGGTACAGTGACAGAATAAAAAAAACAGATGTAAATACAAATATAATTATAAAATAACTGACAGTATCAATTCATGTGGCGAATATTCTAGTGGAACCTGCCCGTACTTACTTTAACCCTGTACTGTGTTAGACCCGGGAAGGCACAGACATCTTCAGTGAAAAACAAAGAGAGAATAGACCCTCAGTAAACCAGGGCTATCAATTAATCGTTGGTGCAGAATTATTACTGCTCAGTTGGATAAGACTTTGCTGGAAAGCTGGAGATCGAGCCACAACATAAGGAGCCCAGGTTTGTACGATTTCTCCACACCTCTTAGCTGAGGCTAGTCTCGCAGGGGTATACTCCTTTGTCAGCAGATTTGTCATCCTAGCTTGCCAGGATTCAAAGGATGGGGGGTCAGGTACAAGCCAGCCAGCTAGAATAGTTTGTTTAGCAAGTATACTGGCTCTAGACACTAGTGCCCATTGCAAAGTTTGCAGAGATTCCTGGTCCGATGGGAACACTCCAAAAAGCCATAATTTGGGATCCAACGGTATTTCTCTCTGAAGGGTAGTGGAACAGAACTTCTGTATCTTCGTCCAGAACTGAGCAATATTTGGACATGAACAAAAGCAGTGTAAGAAATCCCCCCAATCAGAACAGCATTTAAAACATTTTGATGGGAGGAGGCGCGAAGGAGAGATGAGGAGTCCGCTCCTTCTGAGGATGTGTGCTTTGATCGGCTTGGTGAGAGCTATCGGCAGAGGACGGTGTTGCTGGGTGGTAATGTCAGTCGGATGCCCCCCCACCCCCCCTCGTTATAAAATATGTAGAGGGAGAGCACAGTGCCGGGAGGAGGCACGAAGGAGAGAGGAGGAGTCCGCTCCTTCTGAGGACGTGTGCTTTGATCGGCTTGGTGAGAACTATCGGCGGAGGACGGTGTCGCTGGGTGGTGACATCAGTCGGACGCCCCCCCCACCCCCCCTCATTATAAAATATGTAGAGGGAGAGCACAGTGCCAGGAGGAGGCGCGAAGGAGAGAGGAGGAGTCTGCTCCTTCTGAGGACGTGTGCTTTGATCGGCTTGGTGAGAACTATCGGCGGAGGACGGTGTCGCTGGGTGGTGACGTCAGTCGGATGCCCCCCCCCACCCCCCTCATTATAAAATCTGTAGAGGGAGAGCACAGTGCCAGGAGGAGGCGCGAAGGAGAGAGGAGGAGTCCGCTCCTTCTGAGGACGTGTACTTTGATCGGCTTGGTGAGAACTATCGGCGGAGGACGGTGTCGCTGGGTGGTGACGTCAGTCGGACGCCCCCCACCCCCCTCATTATAAAATCTGTAGAGGGGCAGCGCCCCGCTGCTGCTGGTGCCATGCCTAAGCTGTGTGCCCCTTTGGGGCGGGCGGCTTTGACCGGCTTAGACCGGAGAAGGCCGGGAACCGGCGAGAAACCCTGCTAGTTTTCATTTGTATTTTCATGGGGAGAAAGAGGAAGGCCCGGATTATAACCTCCTCACCTCCGCGCATTGGACCCATGAACCACCACGTGGTAAGAATGGTGGAACAGCCTAGAGAGGACAACGTGGGAGCAGATTCTTATGCTTCCTTGAGTCCCGGTGATGGCCCAAGGTCTCCCCTACAGCCAGCTGGACAAATAACATCAGATCCAGCAGAAGTTCAGGTAGAAGTGGTCCAAGAGGACATTAGCCTGAGTAATCAGGCTGAAGCCAATTGGACTAAGAAAAGTATTTCTTCTGTAGTTGAGCAATGTAACCCCACCGGTAGTAAGGGTAGTTTGTCCCTTGGGGGAATCCAGGGGAAATTAACCCTAGAAGATCTAGGGAAAATGATAATGAAGTTGGATAGTAATATTATAACGATGAATGATTCATTGTTGTCTATTATTAGGGAAAATAAGATGTCTATAGAAGATCATGAAAAGAAAATTGAGAAGTGTGAAAAAGATATGCTAGGGGTCACTAATAAGCTACATTTGATACAAGCATCTGAAAATGCTTTTATTAAAGATAGCTTGGTCATCCATAAAGATTTGGAATATATGGAAAATGTAATAAGAGTTAAAAATTTAAGAATAATACATTTTCCTGTGACAAGGCTTCTATCCCCTTGGGAATTGTTTAAGGAATATCTTAAGGAGAATCTTTTATATGAAGAGGAAGAAATTCCTAAACTTTCCAAGATTTTTTATTTACCTCAGAAAATCTCTAGAGATACTAGAGGTCATGAAGTAGGAGAAGAACCCTCCTCACCAGGTCTATCCACATTTTTAGAAGAGTCGGTAGGCCTGATAAATAAGAGAGCTACCTTAATAATATCTTGTATAGCTGAACAGGATAAAGAGAAGTTGTTCAGGAAATATTTTTCAGTAAAAGATATATTATTCTGTGGACATCGTGTCCAAATTTATCCCGATGTGGCTAGGCCACTCAGGCTAGGAGGAGCACATTTTTTACTTTAAAACCTAGAGTGTTAGCACTTGGTGCTACATTTTTTCTAAAATTCCCATGCTTGTGTTTGTTGAATTACAATGGAAAAAAAATATGGATTTTTGGATCCAATGCAATTGGAAATTTTTCTATCAGATAAAAATCCAACTTCGGCATCAGAGACTGAAGCCACATAGTAAATGAAAATACTCCTCACTCCGAAATTAACAGTGATTTTTATTTTGTTACTTATGTTTAAGTTTTCTTTTTAGTCTCCTCCTGAATATAGGTGGTTGTGGAATGTAATATTGTATGTTTATATTTAATTTTTACTTTTAATTTCATATGATATCTTCATATGGTAATTGTATTACATTGTCCACTATTTTCTTTTCTTTTCATAAAGTGTAAGCTGTGAAAATTAATAAAATATAAATAAAATAAATAAATAAAATAAAACATTTTGATGAAGAGCTGATCTTAGCCTGGAAAGCTTTGGCCGGTGAAATATATAACTGCCACATAACTTTATATTGCACTTCACGCAATAAAAGTATGCTAACAAACAGATCGATACTCTAAGGCCGCGGTAGAAACAGTGCGGCAGTGTCAGGCGCACCCTCGTTCCCCGCA
Source organism: Rhinatrema bivittatum (assembly GCF_901001135.1). Classification (NCBI taxonomy): domain Eukaryota; kingdom Metazoa; phylum Chordata; class Amphibia; order Gymnophiona; family Rhinatrematidae; genus Rhinatrema; species Rhinatrema bivittatum. The sequence goes on along the minus strand of NC_042616.1, from coordinate 162,294,944 downwards.
CACACAGTTCTCTTCACCTACCGCTCGATACTCTCTTCAAATTGCATGCAAATGCATGCCGCGGCTGCGAAGCCTTAGGCAAGCGTTAGGCCCGCACAACCCATTTTACTGTATAGAGCGTCTATACAGTATCCTGGGTTCGCGGGCCTAACGCTTCACGGCCACGCTGGTATCTGTCATTTCAAATGTCATTTCAAATGACATTTGAAATGACAGGTACCAGGAAGTGGACAGTTATGTTCCCCGATGATCAGCAAACTTTCCCCCAGCCCCCGCTTACCTGCCCTGGCCCCGTCCGGTCTCCGGTGCAGCCCCAGTCCTGTCCCCTCCTCCCGAAGCAAAAAAAAAACCGAAAAAGTAGCAAGGCTCGGGCCTGCTACGGTAGTCCCTTCTCCCTTCCTCCCGATTTCGGCGCTCAAGGCGGCCGGGTGGGCGTGCATTCATTCAGGCAGAGGGAGCCGGCGGCGAAAGCGGCCTCCGGCTCCCTCTGCCTGGATGAATGCATGGCCCCCGCCGGCAGTGAATGAATGCCCGTGCGATTTCGGCGCTCAAGGCGGCCGGGTGGGCGTGCATTCATCCAGGCAGAGGGAGCCGGCGGCGAAAGCGGCCTCTGGCTCCCTCTGCCTGGATGAATGCCCGGCCCCCACCGGCAGTGAATGAATGCCCGTGCGATTTCGGCGCTCAAGGCGTGACGTCACGACGCTTGACATCACGGCATGTGACTGCCTTGAGCGCCGAAATCGCACGGGCATTCATTCACTGCCGGCGGGGGCCGTGCATTCATCCAGGCAGAGGGAGCCGGAGGCCGCTTTTGCCGCCGGCTCCCTCTGCCTGGATGAATGCACGCCCACCCGGCCGCCTTGAGTGCCGAAATCAGGAGGAGAGGAGAAGGGAGAAGGGACTACCATAGCAGGCCCGAGCCTTGCTACTTTTTCGGTTTTTTTTTTGCTTCGGGAGGAGGGGACAGGACTGGGGCTGCACCGGAGACCGGACGGGACCTTGAGCGCCGAAATCGCACGGGCATTCATTCACTGCCGGCGGGGGCCGTGCATTCATCCAGGCAGAGAGAGCCGGAGGCCGCTTTCGCCGCCGGCTCCCTCTGCCTGGTTGAATGCGCGCCCACCCGCCCGCCGGCTCCTACCGCCGCCTGGATCCAACGCGCGCCCACCCGCCCGCCAGCTCCCGCCACCGCCTCGATGACCGCACGCCTGGGGGATTCGGAAAGTGACAGGTATTTATACATATATATAAACAACTTACGCTGCAATGTTTTTTACACTTTATGGTTTTACCCCCATTTTTTACACTTTATTCCCGTTTTAATTTTCGAACACCACACTAACCCCACACTAACACCAAGTAGAGGGTAGGCGGTAAACTAACAGGTTAAGGACGCAGCAAAATAGCGGGTTACAAAGGAGATAATCTGAGCGCGCGTCACAGTATCGGAGGGGAATAGCTAATTCCTTCATTATACAGCTAATTCGTTCATTTACATATCATATACATGCTGCGTGCGGAAAGGGTTATGCGTCTGTTTTAAGAAGCGCTAAGGACGCGTGAAACTGGAGACTGTATCGCTGGATCGCCTTATGCGTCCGAATTGTGCGCTCCCAGCACGTTACAGACGGGAAATCTTCAACCGCACGTTACAGTATCGACCTGTAAATGTTGTTGTATTTAACAAATTGCTGTAAATAAGTTCCTACGCTGTTATGGTTACTCCTCTCTACCTTCTCTGCTGCTCTTTCTTCTTCTTCTCTCTGTCTATCCCACACCCCCCCCCTTCTCGCCTGCTCCCTCACCCGCTCCCTGTTTTTTGTAATTTTCCTCCTTTCTTGAGTTTTATTGGAAACCGGCGTGATGTGTCCCACGAACGCCGGTATATTAAAAGCCTTTAAATAAATAAATAAATAAATAAAATATTATCAGTAAAAGAATGTAATTGTTCAAAACATAATCTTATATCTTCCAATGGTAGTAGTAGTAGTTTTCGGGGAAACCCATAACTGATATGTAAGAAGTTAAGAGTTTAGAGAACTTTCTACAAGCATATTTTTCAGTTGCTTTCTGCATAAAGAGTTCTCCCAGCTGGCTCATCCCCCTCAAAGTAAATTTCTTAGTTTGAACGTAGTGTCGTAGTCGCAAATATGCATAGAAATGCTTATGAATCAGATCAAAAGTAGTCTGTAAATTCTGGAAAGTAAAGTAAGGATTACACCTGTCTCTGGTGTTAGGATATTACTAATATTGGTCAGACCTTTTTGCACCCACAGAGTAAAAACCTGGTTTTCCCTCCCTGGGGTAAAAACAGGGTTACCACATATAGTTAGAAATGGCGATTGGAGAGAAGGAAACTGAAGCCGCTTACAAAGGCACTGACAGGCCCACCAGCAAGAGTTGAGGATTAGGTACTGTAGGAGGGGTGGGGGTATGCATCTCGCCTCTACTTGTAAGAGAGCAGCTAACGAATAGCCACCAAACCACTGTTCCAAATGCTGAGTGGGTGAAAAAAAAGAACTCCTCGACAACCAATCTCTGATATGTCTCATTATACATATGAGATTGTACTGTTGCATGTCTGGGCATTTTAACCCTCCCTCTTCGAGCAGTCTACAGAGGATTTGCATAGCAATTCTAGATTTCTTTTCCTGCCAAAGGAACCCTCTGAACATTCTATGTAATTTTGCCAAGTCTGCTTTTGCTAACCATATAGGAACAATTTATCAGGTAAAGCCATCTCGGGAGCTCCAGCATTTTGATTAAATTAATTCTACCCATTAATGAAAGTGGGAGGTGATTCCATTGCTTTAAATGTGCACCTGTTTTTTTTAATAACGGAGGATTATTGAGACAATAAAGGTCACTAACATCACTAGAAATATTGACCCCCAAATACTTGATTGTTCCAGTAGCACATTTAAGTAGGAATTCAATTCCCCAAAAAGCTTGGAGGTGTCCAGACAGTTCTAGGGCCTCAGACTTGTCCCTGTTAATTTTCAATCCCGAGAAAGCTCCAAAATCTGCTTGATGTTTTAGAATCTTTGGAAAGGAGGTTCTGGGATTAGTCAAAAATATGAGGACATTGTCCACAAAGGCGGCAATTTGAAAAGAAGTATGCCCCACTTCTAGACCCAAAATGCCCTCATCTGATATTATTTTCCAGAGAAGAGGGTCAATTGATAATATGTATAACAAGGGAAAAAGGGGACAACCCTGTCACACTCCCCGCCTCGGTGTAAAGGCCTCGGATTGAGCCCCAATCACTAGTATATGAGAGGAGGGGTTTTGATAAAGAAGGGATATGTAGGAAACAATGTTCCCCTCCATACCATAATGGTGTAACACTGAGAACAGGTAGGGCCATGACACCCGGTCGAAAGCTTTTTCAGAATCAAAGCTTACTGCCATTGATGGAAGTGATTTCAATTTGCAATGAGAAATCGCTGTCAGCAATTTGACAAGGTGTGTACTGGCTGATCGCCCTTTAACAAAGCCAACTTGCTCCTCTGTTATTATATGAGAAAAGACCACACTTAATCTATTGGTAAGAACTGTGGCTAAAAGTTTAAGGTCACAATTCAGTAATGATATGGGTCAATAAGATGCGGGGTGAATCGGGGCTTTGCCAAATCTGTAATAAAAGCTTTATTGAAATCTCGATGAAATTTACCTAAGTCCAGAGCATCCCTATAGAAATCACCTAGGGGAGTAACCAAATGATATTTAAGGATTTTAAAGTAATCTTAAGAGAAACCGTCAGGTCCCGGCGATTTCCCTGTTTTACTAACTTTTATGGCCTGGAGTATCTCAGGTGAAGAGATAGGAACATTCAAAAAGTCAGCTTGAGAAGAGGTAAGCCTTGGGATTTGAAGGCCGCTAAAAAACAAAGTTTCTTCTCGTAATCCCCCTTGCCTATCATCCGAATAAAGTTGTTCATAGAATAAGCGGAATTCCTCACAAATGTCTCTAAGCCGTATCACCCAGGAGCCATTCTTAGTCTTTAATTTATTAATATAGGTTTTCCCCTGTCATGTCCTAACAGCATTAGCTAGTATTTCCATACTTGAAGAAGGAGTGCTCTGCATATTGTAGAGATTTTAACTCACGTTGATGTAAATACGCTTGTAAGGAACTAAGGAGTTCTCCTTATCGATTAGTTCCTTCTGGGGTGGATTTAACAAGTAAAGCGGACTTGACAATCTTCAACCGAGCCTCCAACTCTATAATTTTTGCATTTATTCTTTTGTTTCTACTACGTAAATATGAAATTATTTCACTGCGAATCACAGCTTTGCTGGTTTCCCAAAATAGGCTGGGGTTTTCTGTATGCTGGGAGTTATTTGCGTAATATTGGGACCATTTTGTTTCCAGGAATTTTTTAAATTCCATATCATCCTTTAAAAAGGAAGAGAACTTCCACCAATGTTTAGGAAGATTATGTCCATGCAGATAAAAGTCTACCCAAATTAGCACATGGTCAGAGACTCCAGTACTACATACTGTAGCTGAAACCACATGAGGGAAAAGCGATTGTGAACCCAAATATAATCAATGCATGAAAAAGAATTGTGTACCTTAGAAAAATGGGTGTAATTTCTCTCATCTGCGTGCAGGGTTCTCCAGTAATCCAATAATTGCGAGTTCTTACATAGACTCGGAATACCTCATTTTTGAAGGAAGTAATTAAGTGCATGAGTATGTTGCGAACGATCTAGCATGGGATCAGCAACACAATTAAAATCTCCTGTGAGGATGCACCAACCCTTGCAATGAATGGTAAGTAATGTGGAGAGTTGCTTAAAGAAATCAGGGTTGAACACATTAGAACCATAGACAGTACAGAGGGTAATTTCTTTTCCATGTAGTTCCCCAATTAATATAAGGTGTCTGCCATTTGGATCTGATATTTATTTAGTGACTTGAAAGGATAGAGATTTATGAATTAAAATAGCCACACCTGCTTTTTTCCCCAGTGCCTGCACATAATACACATCCCCTACCCAGTCCCTTTTCAACTTCTTACTTTCTGTACCATTTAAGTGGGATTCTTGTATGCAGGCTGTATCAGCCTTGGCCCTCTTAAGGGCTTGCAGTATATAAGTGCGTTTTACTGGACTTCCCAGTCCAATTACATTTAAACTAACTATCCACAGATTATGGGCACAGCAAGGAACAAAGAAATATCAGGTCAAAACAACTATTAATTTAGTACTCATGGACCTCCTAGCCTAAGTCCAAGAGCCTGTTAACCGTAGCAAAAGAAAAAAAATTGATAGTGTCTACTAGCCAGCGAGCCATTTATGTGCAGTAGGCTCCACCAGCGATCCTTACATCTTGTCAATAGGACCCATGTCGGTGTATGGATGTCACCTCCCTGCCCTCCCTTCCCCCCTCCCTTACCGCCCTTCCCCTTTCTTCCCATCCCTTTCCCTATGTGAGTCTTACCCCACAAAATGTAGTAGAAGTACCTGGATCCAAGGTAAAGTACCTAGGACCACTGGGGGTTCGTTTACGATGTGGGTCAGCCCCACATCGTAAACATCCTCTCATCCTCTCATTTCATTCCTCTTTGCTCTGTCCAACTACACAATGAAAATAAAATTACAATATTTCCATAACCAGAAGAACATAAGAACATAAGAAATTGCCATATTGGGTCAGACTAATGATCTAACAAGCCCAGCATCCTGTTTCCAACAAAGGCCAGTCCCGGCCACCAGAACCTGGCAGAACTGTACAAGGTATTGCATTAGAATATCACAGGTGAACTATATTGTAATTTAAGATTTACAAGATAAGTGCAAATTTTAACAAGACAAGTGAGTGCTTATAAAAAGGAAACAATATATTTTGTGCCAATAAACAATTAGAGGATCAAATACTCCTTAGTATAACTTGTTAGCCATGTCCCTCTATACTATGAATACTCAGACACCTCTCTGAAAAGGAATAGAAAAAAAACCCATTTAAAAAGGGTATTAAAACTTGGCTCTTTCAACAAGCCTTCACCTAACAGTAGCCTATACATTTTGCCTCAGAGTCCTTCTGTCCATAATTCATTTAGTCGTATTGCAGAATTTTAAAAACATTTTATTTACTTTTACCGTATTCTGTAATATTGATTTGTATTTTATGATATGCTGAAATATTTTAACTATTTTAATGTGTAATGTGCTTAGTTTTATTTTACTGTTTATTGTGGGGAAGATTTTAAAAGCCCTGCGCGCATAAATCCGGCTGGATTTACATGCGCAGGGGGTTACGCGCACCGAGCCTATTTTGCATAGGCCTGGCGATGCACGCAAGCCCCGGGACACGCGTATGTCCCAGGGCTTGAAAAAGGGGGTGGGGCATGGCCGGAGGCTTCCGAAGACCCGCTAGGCCAGGGGATCACTCGCCGGCACTTGGCCGGTGTGCGCATCCTACGCAACTTAAATAATAAAGGTTGGGGGGGGTTAGGTAGGGCTGGGGGGGCGGAAGAAAAGTTCCTTCTGAGGCTGCTCCGATTTTGGAGTGGCCTCGGAGGAAACAGGGAAAGCCATCGGGGCTCCCCTAGGGCTTGGCACGCGCAAGGTGCCAAGTGTGCACTCACTTGCATGCACAGACCCCGGATTTTATAATATGAGCCGATGTAACTCAAATTGCATCTTGCACACATTAAGGAGTCCTCTGCACCCATTAGGATCACTACCATACCTTGGAGGTGGCAGGAGTTGAATCATGGACTCACCAGTCCCGAAAGGTGTCAGTGAAGGGTTTGCCAGAACTGGAACTGGTACTGAAGCTGGATGTTGAACTTGTATTACATCTAAAAGCTATGACAAGGTCTGTAATGAGTCTTTTACTTGATCAAGTTGCTGCTGGGCCTGTTGCATGAGCTGTTGTAGGAGACCAGTCAATTCTGTTTTTTCTTCCTGCATCTGGGAGATTAAGGCAAAGATGATCTGTCGCGGGAACGTATTCACCAAGTTCATGGCCTCAGCAAACTGTTGGGATCCACTTATGTGTATGCCCCTTTTGCTGTGGCACAACCTCAATGGCTGGGTCCCAAGGCCCACACCAATGGCGGGTGAGCAAGTCTTGGCATGGGCCAGGTTTGACAGAGTCCAAGAGTCTATGTGAAGGCTGAGACTGAAGAGTTAGCAAAGGCAAGACTGACAGTGTGAGATAAGGCTGTTAGCTTGAGGAAAGGCTTATGTCGAGACAAGGCAGATGGCTGAAGTGGAGCTGAAGACTGAGACAAGTTGAAGACTGAAGTAGGCTGAAGGCTGAAGTGGAGCTGAAGACTGAAGACAAGAACCAGGCTGAAGTTGAAGACCCAAGTGAGGCTGAAGACTGAAGACAGGAACCAGATGGATGCTGAAGACCAAAGTAGAATTGAAGACTAAAAACAGGAACCAGGCCGAAATTGAAGACCCAAGTGGGGCTAAAGACTGAATAGGGGAACCAGGCTGAAGTTGAAGACCCAAGCAGAGCTGAAGACAAACGACAGGAACCAGGCTGAAGCTAAAGAGTAGCTGAAGACTTGGAGCAGGACTATGGCAAAAGCAAGACTAGAACCAGGAGACAACTGGAACCAGGAGACCTTCTTGCTGAAACAATGTTGGGGTATCAGAAAAGCCCTTTTATAGGGCAGGCAGAAATTACATCATCTGAAGGGCTGCAGCTTTTCCTTTAAAGAAAATAGTATCGCAAGTGCACTAGGAGCAGTGTTAGAGGAGCGGCATCGGTAGCGTTCCTCTTCTGCATGGAGTGGCAGCGTCTGGCCGGCATCGGAGTGAGTAGAGCTACTGGCGGGGCTGTTCCAAGAGTGGTGAGCCTAACACTGCACAGAGAGAGTTACAAAAGAAACATAAACATTACTGTGAATGCACAACAAATAAACCATATGAAAAATAATAAAAAACAATAGTAGAAATGTAATATATATTTTTTAAAATTAAATCTTATCACTATAACCTTCTTTATCATTTTCATACTTGCATTTGTCTCATCTTTGTTACTGTCAGTAGTCTCCCTTGCACTTACATTTATCATTTTCTCTGATTAACTGGTTTCCCTCATAATTCCATTCAACGGTTTACTGAGCTCTGCTGCCTGCTATATTTTCATCGCTCATCATTTTGCTTATATATTCCTTCATTTCTCTTATAACTCTTAGCTCCCCTAATAGTGTATGTGGCAGACCCTCCCGGTCTGGCTACAACATGTCACTGTCTCTGTATTGTATAATAGAGATGTGCATCGTTCCGATAATCGTTTCCGGTTTCGTTTTCGTAGGAGTTTTGGTAGGAGCAATGGCGCGGGCCATCCATTGCTTCTACCATGTGACAGGGGCCAGCCAATGGCACTGATAACCCCTGACACATGGTAAGGGCAAAGGGCCATCAGTGCCATTTTGATTAGTGGCAGCCGACAGCCCAAGAGGGGACATCACTCCCGGGACCCCCGCTGGACCACCAGGGACTTTAGGCAAGTTTTAGGGGGGGTCGGGAGGGTGGGGGATTGTAAATAATTAGATCTGAAGGGTTGGGGTGGGTTTGGGGGTTTTTTTCTGTGTGCCCTTTCTCTCCCCCCCCCCCCCCCAAACGATAAGAAAACCACACGAAATTTTGTGGGGTTTTCCTATCATTTTCAGGGACCCCTGAATCGCAACGAAATAGGAAATATCGTCTATATTTCCTATTTCGTCTAAAACAAATGCACATCCCTATTATATAACATTCTAGTAAGAAACCATCTATACCCCTCAGTTCTTCCCACTTGGAGAGTCTGGATTGGATGACTGAACACTATTTAGCCCAGCCATTTTAAGGCACATTGGGTTCAATTTGAGGAAGCAAGGGTAGAGTAAATGTGTTTAAGTTTTACAGTCTGGTAAAGTCTCCCAGCTTCACCCAAAAGGAGTTTATGTTCGAAATGATTTGTCACCATGAATTCCCTGCCAGAGGGTCCATTTAATTTACAGATAGATTTTAAGCCTGATACCCTTTAGAGGCAAAATGTCTTTTACCATGAGACCAAAGACCTGTGAACCTACACTAAATCCTAGGTGGGCAAGCTAGGGATGTGCAGAGGGACGCCATACGTTGCATTCGGGATTCGAATTCGTCGGGGGGCAGATACATTGCATCGGCAAGGGGGGCCCCCGATACATTTATATGTTAATTCTTATTCGTCCTGGCTAAAATTAAATTAACTACAACCCCCCCCAACCCTTCTGACCCCCCCCCCAAGACTGTCGGCCCCTGTGACATAGTGAGGGCAAAGGCTATCAATGGCATTTTGAATACTGGCAGCCAACGGTCTGAGTGCAGGAGGTCGCTCTTGGACCCCCGCTGGACTTTTAGCAAGTTTTGTGGGGGTCAGGAGGGTCCCCCAAGACTTGCCAAAATACCCTGGTGATCCAGCGGGGGTCCGGGAGCGATCTCCTGCACTCGGGCCGTCGGCTGCCAGTAATCAAAATAGCGCCGATAGCCTTTGCCCTTAGTATGTCACAGGGGCTACCGGTGCCATTGCTCAGCCCCTGTCACATGGTAGGAGCACAAGATGGTGCCAGCCATCCATTGCTCCTACCATGTGACAGGGGCTGACCAATGGCACTGCAGGGTGTTTCAGTATTACATGTACTCAGGGCTGCTGGAATGTATAAGCTGATCAAGCCACCTTTGGTCAAGGCAGCATCCAAAGTCTCTGCTTGAACTAGAGTGCAGACAGAGGTCAAACACCACCTACAGGCCAGCACACAAGAAATGAGCTCTTTGGGAAAAGTGTCACAGATGAGAAAAATATATTACAAAGCATGTAAAATCCCTGTTTTGCTCCACTTTCGCCTTTAAGAGTGACCCCGGACTGTGGACTATTCTGACCACTGACTGGGTCTCAGCAGTCCAGCATCAGGGCACTCCTGGCTCATCCTTCCTAGATAGTCCATCGGCATTGCCATGTTCACTGCCCTTCTGGTGCTGTATGGTGAAGTTGTAAATTTGAAGGGACAAATTCCAATAAAGTAGCTTTCCTTTCTCTACTGAGCTCTCTGAAGCCAGACCAGTGGGTTGAGGTTGGTGATGACAGTGAAGTCCCAGCCATACAGATATGGCTGCAGCTTTTTAAGGTCCAGGCATTCTCTCTCAATAGTGACATATGCCACCTCTCTATCCAGGAGTTTGTGACTCAGGAACACAAAGGGGTGTCAATCACCATTATTGTCCACTTGACTGAGCACAGCTCCAATGCCATAAGTTGTGGTGTCAGTTTGTACCACAAATCTTTGATTATAGTCATGTGCAGTCAGTACTGGAGCAGTAGCTAATTCAGTCTTTAATGCTTGGAAGGCCGTCTCACGTTCTGGTGACCAGGAAATGGTTAATGGTAGTCTCTTTTTAATCAGGTCAGTCAGGGGCTTGGCTATTGTGCTATACTGTGGCACAAACTCTCTGTAATAATTAAAAAAAAAAAAATCTGCCACGGGTTTGAAAAATGTCCAGATACAAAAAGGTAGTGCACAATCGATGTCTTACAGATGAAAATAAAACAAAACACAAACACACACACAACTGGGCTGAGAAAAAAACATCACAAAGGCCCAGAAGTATCCTTCAAAAGGATAATTGTAATAAGCATTCAAACCCAGTAAAAAATAAAAACCTAACAATTTCTCCTGTTTCCCTGAAAAAAACAAAACAAAACTCAAACATTTCTTGCAACTAAACACTGAAAAAGATAACACTACGTTAGACACAAATAAGGTTAAAGAGTGTAGTCGATTGGGTTGACTATCAGTAGTTTCATGTTTAGTATATATGTGTTTGGGATTTTGTAGTTCATGGTATTTGCTGCGTGTTAAGAAGAATAGTCCTTGAGAGTGTCGAGTATTCATGTTCCGAGGGAGGCCGGGAGAAAATGAACATTTGTGTAGTCTGGTGAAAAAGTTTTGAGTATAAACGATTTTGAGGTAAAAATTGGTTTAATAAGTATGGTGGTGAATGTGTCCTATGATCCTGTTTCTAAAACTTAAATTTGGTTTTCTCAGTGGTTGCAGTCCCCCTGAGGAAGCAAACGCATGTGAAACAGGGGCCGCTTGTTGGGGTCAGACCACGTGAATTTATATCTACAGTGAAGTTGAAAACGGACATTCCAAGGATAAGAATTTCACAATAGTGGCCAGCTTTGCCATTAATATGCATAATTAATGTGTTAATTTGACATATTATACTTATTAGAATCAGAAAGTAGGAGTGGGTGTTAGGTATACACAGATTGTAAGTGGGTATATCCACAGGGAATTCAAGTACATGTTGTATTAAAGAGGTATTGTAAAATTGTATAGGCTCATTGGAGCCTTACATGCTGGCACTATTGTGTATTCTGATGTTTTTAAGGTGTGAATTTTATATTTTATATTTTATGGACACATTTCCAAAACATTTTTGAAATTTATGATAATAAAGCTTTGCACTTTTCTCTTAATGGTTGTTATGATATATAATATAGAGAAAATAGTTCTCGTTACCCTATGAGTGTACTTTGGATCAGCTTAAACATAAGTTGTGTCCCTTGATCTGAGAATATTTCTCATGGCTATCCTACTTGGGAAAATATCTCTAGCAGGGCAGTGGCAACTTTCTCTGCTTCTATTGAGGATAAGGCTACTGCTTGAGGGTACCTGGTAGAAAAGTCCACCATTATTAGTAGATATATTTTCCAGTCTGCCTTGGGATAGCTAGAGGCCCTACTATATCCATTGCAATTCTCTCAAATGGTTCACTGATAAATTGGTAGGGGTTTCAGTGGTACATGGAGCTGATCTTGTGGCTTACCCTCTCTCTGGCATGCATCACACATTTGGCAGTAGGTCAGCTACAGCTCGAAATAAGAACATAAGATATGTCATTTTGGGTCAGACCAAGGGTCCATCAAACCCAGTATCCTGTGTTCAAAAGCGGCCAATCCAAGTCACAAATATCTGGCAAGTACCCAAATACTCCTGGCCAATAAAAGTTCTGTATCAGTCTGGTACGTGTGCAGGTCACTCCCTGGTGTCCTGCTAATGGAATGTCACGTGCAATCTACAGGAGTTGTTTCTTGTATGCTTTGGGCACTATAAGCTGCCTGCCTCCTGTCCAGGGCCTGTTAGCATAAACAGGATCAGTATCCCTGTACAACAAGCCCCCTTTCCATAGGAAACAGTCTTTCCGGTTTTCATCTGATGGTTGATCAGCCTGCTGCTACAAGGCTTCCAGGTCGGGGTCAGAAAGTTGAGCTTCCTGGAAAGTGTGTCACTGTCCTTTCTCCATATCCATACCTGGAAGGGTTTCTGCTGGTGACTGTCAGATCAGGGTCAACAGTCTGGTCAATAGGTGTGTCAGACAAGTCAGACCCTTCCATACTCATGGCCCTGGTCTCCTCAGGAATTGATTCTGCTGGAATCACTGGAGAACCCTTCCCTGTTGCATGATCACTTGGTTCCACTTGGGCTGGCTCAGCATCTGGAACTGCAGGGTGATCTCTGTTGGTACCACTTTTTTGGCAATAGCAGAAATGTTGAGTCTGCTGTCAAGGGTAATAATGTTCATTGGACCCATGTCGGTCCCACACAATATTGGTACAGGCATGTTTTTTATTACTCCTACTTCTCTGTATCCAAGCTTGATTCCCCAATCCAGGTATACTCGAGCAATGGGTGCAGTCTCTCAGGTTCCACTGGACAGCACTACCTCTGTAGTGCACCCTGGAAGAATAGCATCTTCTGGCACCAGCTCTAGTTGCAGTAAAGCCATTGCTAGAGCTATTGTCCACAAGCCCAGTTACCCAGGCCTGGATTTGTCAGTAGGCATACTAGGCCTGTGTCTAGGGCAGCAGGCTGGCTGAAGATTTACTGCCTTCTAGCTGTGCTGAATCTCGCTCAGCAGAGAATAGTCTTCTGCTTCCTGATCCAGCCCCTCCCCAAGCAGCATGCATGGAACAAAATTGGAGGGAAGTGAACCTGGAGCACAGAGAGCAAAGGGGTATCATTTTGATAAGATTAGAAGGGGCTGAATGGGGATCACTGGGGGTGAGAAGAGAGGCTGAGGGATGAGAGTGGACCAGATGGGGGAAGGAGCAGTGTTTGTGTGTGTGTGTGTGTGTGAGAGAGAGAGAGAGAGAGAGAGAGAAGGGATTGGTGCTGGTGTGTGTGCGAGAATGAGAGGTTAGAGAGGAATTTTAAGGGGGAGTAGGACCAGAGCACAGTAGGGATACCTCCTTCTTCTCCTTCCCCCTCCCTCACCCACTGCTATTCAGGTTCTCTCTCCTTTGATCTCAGATTCTATCCCCAAGGTCCTGATACCTCCCTTTCTTCCTCTCCCTTCCCTCCAGTTCCTGGAACCCAACCCCCAATATGTCCTACTCCCTTTCCACCTTTTTCAATCCCAGAACCTCCCTTGTTCTCTTTCTTTTCTCAGCCCTGATTTCCCCCTTTCCCCATCTCCCATCTTCCTCATTCCTAGTCTTCCTCCTTTCCTCTCCCTATTCCTGGTCCTCTCGCCCTTTCCTTCTCTTTTGCCCATCCCTTAGATCTCATTGCTGTACTGATCCTTAAGATACCTATTCCTTACCCAATAAAAAAAGTAAATTATACAGACACAAGCAAGGTTGAAAAATTACTTAATTTTTATAATATAAAAGATGGAAATGTTTGCCAATGTGCTTCAGATTTTTCCAGTTTTGCCACAGAATCTATGCCTGAGCTGCCGCAGCAAACTGAGGGTCTGTGCCTTACACCTCCTCCTCCTCCTCCCTGTTGTCTGACCTTAATTGGGAGTGGGGATGGGGGTTGGAAACAGCAGCAACAGTGCCTAAGGGTGGCAAACTCCTAAATCTTTCTCTGCAGTTACCTGGGTCTGATTCATAGTTACTGGGGTGCTTAGTGTTGTGGAAGCTCATCTGCCTCCTTGTTTGATGAAAATCCATTAACTCCTTGTGGTGATGTTACTGCGTTTGTTTCTTCCTTAGAACTGGTACCGCCCACAGAAGCTGCCAGCTTTGGTGCAAGAGCTGGAGTGCTTCGCAGTACAGGCTTGAGGTTGTCTGGGCTATCTGCCTTGAAATGTCCTGTGGACCCACACTGATAACAAGGATGTTCATGTTTAAAGTATTTAGGTTTCTGAGGAAAACTGGGGGGGCTTTGCTGATTGTCTCTGAGGTTGCAGGAATATTAGACTTAGAGCCTTGATTACGCTTAGTTCTTTGCTGCTGTGGTATGGGCAGCTTCTCTTTGCCAACCAGGAATGTTTAGCAACAAAGATGTCAGCCAGCTCAGCTGCTTTCTCTGGAGTACGGGGCTGGTGATCTTGAATGTGCTCTCTCACCTCTAGACAGCATCGCTCTAAAAACTGCTCAAGGACCATTAATGTTTGGCAGTTCTCCAGGGTTTTTACCCCTGATCCAGTAATCCACAGGTTGTGCTGGTATCTTAGCTGGATCACAAACTCACTGTGATTATCATCTGCCCCCTTTTGCAAATTCCGGAACTTAATTCTGTAGGTGTCAGAGCTAATAGCGTAACGGTTCAGCAAAGCCTTGCGCACCTCCTCAAACTGAGAGTACTTCTCCATAGACAGTCCTTGGAATACCTCAAGTGCCTGCCCAGTGAGCTTTCCTCTCAAATAATGCACCCAGTCTTTCTCTGGAATCTCATTTAGATGGAAAATTATTTCAATGGAAGTTAGATACCCATCAATGTCACCTCGGATATCATCAAACTGCGCAAAGAAATTGGGCCCTATCTGGATAGTGGATCCAGTCTCTGTCTTTGGCACAGAAGATGGGCTGGAGCCTTGGATATGAGTCATTTCCATCTTCATCTTCATTTTCTGAAGCCTAAATTCCTGCTCTTCCTACCGCCATCTGTCTTCCTGCTGCCACCTGTCTTCCCGCTCTTCCTGTTGTCGTCGGTCTTCCTGTTGTTGCTGCCATCATCTGTCTTCAAGCACTTGTCTTCCTGACACAACTACATGGAGATCTGTTGGATTTCAGCTGGTGGGGGATCAGGCCCTGCTAGTTCTTGGGCCTCTGCCAGTTGGGAGACTGATCACCCATCAGAGTGGAATTCAGGATGGGTTGTTGCCCTTTCAGAGGAAGGGGTGAATCCAGCACCTCCTCATCACTATGACAATCCCTTTCCTCTTGTGCTAGGACAGGCATGTCCAGAGTCTGAAGGCCTCTGCTATCCACCATCCACCTGCAGTCGTCTTCTATCCGCACACTGCTGATCTCCTAAACTTCCAACAAAAACTGAATGGGGAAAGGAACCCTGCAACTGTTGCACTTATTCACTGTGCTCCATGTCTGGAGATTGTTCATTTACTTGACCGCTGCGATGGTCAGGGAGTTCAAAGGATCATTATCTGTGTTCTCCACGCACACAGAGAGTTCAATTCCGGAGCCTATGCTCTGGGGCAGAAGGCTGGCCCTTCTGTAATGATCCACAACTTCTTGTCTTAATGAATAATTTTTATTAGTAAAATGCAAGAAATGAATATATAATTAGTCTTTCGTAGAAGCATAGTGCATCTAACAGTGACATACTACCTAGCCTGTTCTGCTCTCTCGCTTTTCCCCCTAATACAAGATACATTATTGTCTTATATACATGTATGGCTGACGATGTTTTTTCTTTTTCTTTTGTTTTGGGATGGCTCCCTTATTTGGAGTGGAGAATTACTGAACCTTTACCTAAACTAATGATGTCAAAATACTGTTATCTTAGTACACTCCCTTCTTTCCCCATTCAGTAGCTAGGCCTTGAAGTGTCAGCAAGTTTCTACACAAACTGCTTCTGCTTCCCCACCCAAGGTTTGCCTTGCCTGCTCATAAAAACAAAACACATTCTTTTCTCTTGTGCAAAACTGTTCCATTAATTTCATTATTTTATTATTTAATCCGGGTTATCTTCAAGATTGCAGAGCAAAAACACTCTGAACCAGTCAGTGGGTGGTGAACCTCACCCCACACACTGAGCCTGACAATCCCACCGCTTCCACCAAAAAAGAACAGAGTTATCTCACATAATGCCGCAGTGCAACCCGTAACTGATTGGTAATAATAAATTAAAGTCCATTATCCAGAAGTGTGAGTTTGCATCTGACTGATGGTATATTACTGTTTCTCCTCTGTAGGTAGGTGTCCTTAAACCAGTCCTCTGAGTAGAGCCCATGGTGATTTTAAATGTGCATAAGTCTCCCGGCAGTTGTGTGGGAATGCTATTGGAGGTTTCCCCAACTTTACTGAAAAATCCTACCTTTAGATAGCTTCACCCTGGTCACCCAGCCTGCCCTGGTCACTTGGGTGGGAATTCGGATGGGATCTCCTGATCTTGTTCTTCCTTCCTTTAGTTTAGTTATTCTGTCATGGGGGACTTCTCTTAAGGAGAAGTCAGTGGGATCAAGCTCTTACCCCTGTGCTGAAATCCCAGTGGGAAGGGGGGGGGGGATCTAAAATCCTCCCCATACTGTATAAGTTCAAAATATACTTTAAAAGTTAAACTGGATAACATCTCTGCCCTCACTGTCTCTCACAGCAGGATCCATCACTGGTGCTTGCCTACCTAGGGTTTAGAGTAGGCTCACAGGTCTTTGGTTTCCTATAGAGAGCCCCAAAGGGGTATCAGACTTAAAATCTATCTCTCTGCAAAAGAGAAGAAAGACCCTCAGGCAGGGAATGCACTGGAAGGTGTCACTTCTTAAAGAAACTTGTTTTGGTGAGATTGGGAGCATACTTGGGAGCTCTCCGGATTTGGTCCAGAGAGGCCGTAATTCTGAACGCATTGCTGGGTCACTGGGCCAACACATGAAAACACTTGCCCTGCTGCAGAAGACCTGAAGAAAAAATGGCTGAAGCAGTGCGGGCCCAAAGAAGAAGAAGCGTCAGCAGCCATGCTGCAGGAGGATGAGGAGAAGCACGGGGCGGTGCAACAGGAGCAAGATGAGCAGGGTCCAGCCAGCAGAGCCAAAATCAGGAGCTGCTGGCCGCCGCCAGAGATCAGGCCGGTGAGGATGAAGATGGGAGCCACTAGCTGCCACTGGAGACTAGGCCAGTGGGGCCGAAGATTTGAGCTGCTCAGCTGGGGGCCTATATAAATGTGTGTGTGTGTGTGTGTGTGTGCCAGAGATCGGGAGGGTGCTTCTGAGTGTATGTGAGATTGGGAGGGTTCTTCTGTGTGTGTGAGTGAGGGAGGGTGCTGCTGTATTGTATGTTCGTGAGATCTGAAGAGTGCTTCTGTGTGTGTGTGTGTGTGTGTGTGTGTGTGTGTATTATATGAGATCTGTAGGGTACTTTGTGTGTTGTGAGTATATGTATGTGAGATAGGGAGGGTGCTTTTGTGTGTATGTATGCGAAAGAGGGAGGATGCTTCTGTGTATGTGTTAGGCCTGCACAAATTTAAAGGGCCTGCAGCTGGGAGACGCTGTGGACCCCTCCCAGTTATATCGGGAGCTGGCCTATTTAATTTCCAGCAATACTGTGCCAGACGACTTGGCAACAGGTCTCTTGATGCCTCCTGCTGCTCCAGCGTTGGATCCTGCTTTTGCTTTCTGCTTTTGTCTTCGCCCGCCTGTTCCTGTTCCTGGCCCGGTTCCTGTTCCTGCCTTTGCCTTCCTTCGCCTGTTCCAGACCCCAGCTTCCTCCTCTTCCTTCAGACGGATTTCCCTGGCTTGACCTTTGGACCGTACTTCAAGTTGCCTGATTGCCGCCTGCCACCGACCTTTGGACCAAACCTCACATTGCCTGATTGCCGCCTGCCACCGACCATTGGACCGGACCTCACGTTGCCTGATTGCCGCCTGCCACCGACCATTGGACCGGACCTCACGTTGCCTGATTGCCGCCTGCCACCGACCACTGGACTGGATCTTGTATCCTCTGCTTCCCGCGTCTCCACAGGGGCCCTCCTAAGCCCAGCTGGTCCCGGCACCCAAAGGCTCAACCCGCGGGGAACGGGATTGGTATTAGTGAAGCTCGAGCCGGCCCCTGCCTTCAGTCAGCCTCGCCTCCTGTCACTGGGAACCTGCAGCAGGTCTTCCTCCCAGGTAGCATCAATCCCAGCCCAGGCCAATGATCCACATTTCCACTGAGATCACAACAGTATGTGAAAAAGACAGGGTACTTCTGTTTGTGAGTGTGTGTGGTGTGTATGTGAGAGAGGGAAGGTGCTTCTGTGTGTCTGTAAGTGAGAGAGGGAGGGTGCTTGTGTGTGTATGTATGTGAGATTTGAAGGATTATTCTGTATTTATGAGTGAGAGAGGGTGCTTCAGCGGGTGTACGTGATGTTTATGTATGTGAGATTTGGGGGGTGATTTATGTATCGTCTGTCTATGTATGTGAATTTGGGAAGGTGCTTCTGTGTGTTATGTATGTGTATGATGGAGGATGCTTCTGTGTGTGTGTGTATATTTATGTGAGAGAGGGAGGTGCTTCCTTGTCTATGTGAGAGAGGGAGGGTACTTCTGTGTGGTATGTATTTGAGAGAGGGAGCGTGTTTCTGTGTGTTTGTGTGTGTGAGAGAAGGAAGTGCTTCTGTCTGTCTGTATGTGAGAGAGAGAGGGAGCATGCTTCTTTATTTGTGTGTGTATAAGAAAAGGAGATTGCTTCTGTCAGTGTGTATGTGGATAGGAGGGAAGGAGGAGAAAGTTTGTGCATCCACTCTCTGTGTATGATAGAGGAAGAGAAGTATGCATATGGATGAGAGAGAGAAGTGAGCGAGTGTGTGAGAATGAGCATGTATGTGTGTGAGAGAGTTTGTATGCATGCTGCTCCTGCTACTCCCCTTTCGCGCAACAATCTCAGGGTGACAGGAAATCAAAAGTTCCCAGGTATGGATTGGGAGGCCTCACCAGAGTATGGAAAAAAAATACTTCTTGCTCTCTGACTTCTCTCTAACTGAATCCCACTATGTAATAAAATGTCTGGACTAAATAGTACTGAAGCATGCAATCTAGAACCTCTAAGTGGGAGAGACTGAGGGGTATGGATGGCTCCTTAATAGAGGGTTCTCCCATAGGGATAGTGAGTGGCATCTGGTTGCCAGACCAGTAGGAATGCCACACCCATAAAGAGACATACAGCAAGCATTCAGCAAATTGGAGGGTTTATTTTCTTCCCTCTGTTTTATAACTTGGCAAAATCACTGTCTATTAAGCACTGGTTCCACATATTAACTTTAGTTCTGTCCTTGTAGCCAGTGCACAAGATCTCACTGTGATATAAGCTCATGGGGAGGGGAATTCAAGTATTTTTCTTATTGTCGGCTTCTCACATTTAGAAAAGTTCATATAAATGTATTACTATGTCATACTAAACATCAGGTGTTGAGGTAACCAAATTATATTTTATAAGGAGAAAACTGTGCCAACATTTTTAGATTTCCTATGGTAAGTCATACAAGTGGAATTTATGTATTTATTTATGCAGGCTTATAATCCATATCTCCAAATATTATGTTCAAGGTGGACTACAAACAATATATGCTTAGCATAAAGGGCATGTTTCAAGTTGATTTCAAGCCCAGTAAAATGGGCCATTAAATGGACCAACAAGTTTTACTGTCCTTTCACCTTGCCAAATGTCACCCAAATTGAGTCCTTCAATGTTCTGTTGTTGCATGCATGCAAATGGACAGATAGATGGGACTGACCATCAACAATAGGAGTTCTCACACTTGTGCATGGAAATATTCCTAAAAAATAAGATATGAGACTGTCATATGGGCAACACTTCTGCACAGGAGTGCAGAAGTGCCATCAATGATGGGGGACTGTGCCCCGGGAGAAGGGTGCCACCCAGAATTCTCCTCCAGCCTCATCCTCTATCCTGGGGGAAGGGTTCAGGGTTGTCTGCACCATGCCCTGGAAAACTGTGCCAAGCCAAGTGGTCAGGTGGCTGGCACATGGTCCATCACTCCCCTGCACCTATCAATGATGTTGAAATCAACACGGCCTTTGTGATTGGTTTACCATGGGGCGCACTGATGTCACAATGAAATGATGATGGTGCCTGCGGCTCCAATTGGATGCCAGCTGGTGTGATGATGTCAAGGGAGAAGTGCATAGCCTATGGGGGATTTAAAGGCAGCCAGCACTCACACTATCCATCTCTTCTTTTTATTTACTGTTTCTTAACTTTTAGATCATCAAAGTGATACAAAATCAAGAATACATGTGACGGGCCTTTTAGTTGTGTCACTACTAAGCCCTGGGTATTCCTATATTCAGAAAGCAGTCTAATATAGGTTAGAGATGGGAAGGATCCATCCAAATGCAGCCCGTCCCGTTGAGGGTGCTGGAATGGTCCACCCCTTGAGAATTAGCAAAAGCAGCTTGTAAGAGTGAGCTTTGGAGGCAGTGCAGAGTTGAGTTGAAGTTAGAAGAAAATGAGAAGCTTTTGCTTACATTGTTTTCTCAAGCCCAGTCAGAGGAACCAGGCAAGCCCTGCTTGGTGATCCTGACCAGGGTCAAGCAGGATTTCCTGATTTATTCTACTCACTGGCAGGTTGGGATTTTTCCTCTGAGTTATTTTCGGGTTTTTACAACTTTTCATAGTAAGAGCCTTGTGAGAGATCTGGGCCTTCCTGGTCTCAGGGATTGGGGAACCCTGTGTTTGGGATACCCAAGGATAGAGAAGACCTTCCCCTGAAGTGGTGTGACCCACTGCAAAGAACAACTCCGGTGTTTATATTGTTTTTTGGGACTAAGAGACATTTTGTTAGAAGATCTGGGAGGGAGAGTTTTGCTGCCCCTTCTTACTAACCTGGTAAGGAACATGAAAAGTTGCATGTTGCAGGATCCTTTCCATACTTTGGATCTGTTAAGTGAGTAAGACCAAGAAGGACAGGAATACTATGAGTAAATCTAAATTTGAGTTACATCCGAGGACCCCTTCAGAGTCTTCGCCTGGGGAAGAGAGAGAATTGGGAATCCTGTGCAGAGACTGAGTAATATATTTTTGGCCAGTTGGAAAGAGTTTTTCCTTCCCAACCAGGAGATCTCTGACCACCTGGGAACCTCATTAATTCAAGCCCTGGATGGTGAGCATTTCCCTTGCCCCTGGACCCAAGTAAAGAGACCCTTGCACAGTTAGAACAAGAAAGAACTGTGGCAGTCACCCATGGAGACTAAAGGAATTCATTTAAACTTTACCATTTTCCATCGGATTACCCATCAGTAAAGATATTGATTTTGGGCACACAACCCGAGTCTCATGTCTTATTTCTGGTGCTCACAGCATCTACAGTGTAGAGAAAAGAGAATCCCTTTCCAAGGGAACAGAGAGGACAAACAAGAATGTGTAAAAAGGTCACCCCTGTCACACTGGGCCCTGGAAATATATATCTCCCCCCCCCCCCCCCCCACACACACACACACACCCCTACAAAGGATCCAGCCTCAGGAGTAAGAGGGAATGTGAAAAAGCGAGCTGGTGAGAGGTTCCAATCCCAAAGAGAAGCAAATTCTTTTATGGCCCCACCCGTGCAGCATAGGCACACCAGGGTGGAGTTACAGACAAGAACAGTAATATAAAGTCTCAATACTTATGAAATCACAGGTTCTTGTAAAGTCCACATCATTGCAGGGGGAAGTAAATTCAGAAAAAGAAGAAGAAATTAACCCAAAATACTGCCTAGTTGCTCAAGAAATCCAAAGAATACTATGTTTGCAATGATGTATCAACCAAGAAAATTTCTAGATATCCAGGGTCTACAAATACAAATTTATTCCTTTGATAAATAACAACACATTTTCAAAGAAATTTTACTACCATCCTCTTTGCTTTTCTCACCACAGGACCAAGACAATTTACTCTCCTATCCTGCCCTTGTAATAGTGAGAGACTAGCACTGTTAAGTGTTAACAAGTTAACTGTTTTGCCAATCTTTTTTTATTGTTACTCCTGTCATGGGATGCTTGAACCTAGTTTTGGGGGTTGGGGATTAGTTTAAGGGAGGGGCCAGAGGACTCAAGCAAGAAGGCAGAAAGGGGTTGTGACCTTGGAACATGCTGTCGATCACCCAGGAGTGCTACTGCCGCTGAGCTCAGAGGTTGGTCCAGAAAGGCACCTGGAGGATCATTTCTACTGATGATTGGAAGAGGGGCCAGCAGATTTGCTATGTGTGGCAGTTTGCCTGGTTGGGTCACTCTCTATGACATCTCAGATTCAAGAAGATACCGTCACAACTGAGGTAGGCCTTAGAGGAAGGGAGGCCGGCGTTGGACCACCCTCTGCAATAAAACAGGTTAGGGATGTGCATGCAGGCCTCAGAAGACCACCAAGTGATGGTTGCAAAATGAGCCTGACAGCAGCTTCCATGAGGACCGAGGGTAGGCCATAGGCAGGCCTGACACCCTAATTAGATTACTTTGTCTGGTATCTAATAAAAGCCGAACGGAGAATGTGTGGCTAACAAAATTAATAAAGGCACTGTTCAATACATGACAACAACAGTTTTATTTAATTATAAACAAAGGAGATTTTTAGATAACAAGAAGTGAATTATCTAAAAATCTCCTTTGTTCTTTATAATTAAATAAAACTGTTGTTTTCATGTATTGAACAGTGCCTTTATTAATTTTGTTAGCCACACATTCTCCTTTCTGCATTGACTTTCATGTGTGTGCTGTTTACTCCGCACTTCTGCTCTGCATCTAATAAAAGCCTACAGCTATTGATATCCAGTTAGGCTGTCTTGTGTTTACTGAGTGTTTCTGTACAAGGGAAGGGACAGGCTTGCTGGGTGTCATGCATGCCCCAGATAATGATATGATTGCTTGTGTTTTTCTACTATTTAAACCTAACATAAGCTACAAACTGCTCTTCTGAAAGAGTCCCCTTATAGGCTGCAGTGCAGATGTTGCAGGTCACACACATGAAAATATACTGATATTTTGGCAGCATGCTATTCTAGGTAAAGAACGCAAAAAAAAATAAATAATAATAATAATAATCAGTCTTCCTTAGGGCTAACAGTGACATTTTGAGTTGTGAAAATATAAACTGATCAATAGTTTTCAAACAAGTTTTTCATTTAATGCCAATGAAAATAAGTGGGATGAATAAATAATGCTACTTTGGTGAATTATGTGCAAAACTGTGATAAAATGTTAGCTGAGTATTTTATAGGCAATTCATCAGCTCTGAAGGAAATGTTTTTGTCATCTGTGCAGTTTGGAGTTTTCTTATGGCTCACATTCTGCTGTACATTTTGTGATACTTTAAATCAATATGTACTGACACTACATACATATATTATGCACACATCAGCAAATTTGCGAAAAATGTTTAATAGTAAAGGACATTTCAGAGTAAAAATATATATATTTAGGTCCAAGCAAGCTGAAAACCCAATTAACTACATATACGTTTTATCACTTGCACAATCATTTATTTTTACATATGACTAGACAGAAAAGATTTATACTTATTTTATGTTTTGTTTTGTTATCCTATAGCACACCAAGGGCTTACCTTTATTCAGTGAGAGACCATTTGACAATTGTAAAACCTGACTTATTCACACCCAGTCTCTTAATTTTTCAATCCTCAGCTGGTTACCACCTGATGTGATCTATTTAGCAAACCTGCTGAGGCAAGACTGCTCCAGCACATTATGCGTCTTCAGAACTCAGCATGAAAAGTCAGGCAAGGAAACAATGGAAGACCTGGGCTATAAATGCCACAGTGGGCAATTCATACTTAGTGCATGAGGACATGGCATTGTCCCTGGGCTGAGAACACAGCTAGCTGCTGTGGACCAGCACTGAACAACATAGGAACAACTGACATTTCTGGCTACAAGAGCAGATGATGCTTTTGATCAGGCTTGATGCCCATAGGCAGAAAATACATAGCAAAAAAAAAAAAAAAAATCAGGAAGGCTTTTGTTTATTCTTTTCAGCTGCAGACAGGATATTTCAACAGACATAGATCCCTGTGCTGCTGCTGAATTGCTCTGAAGCACTGACTTTAAATTGGCATGCTTTTCTGAGTTTTGGATAGTTAGCTGAACTTAAAAGTTGCTAGGCATTCATCTTTCCAGCCTTTTGAATAAAGTAGTAAATTCTCCTACCTGTACAAATAATAATAATGATAATAATAAAGCATAAGACTTTATTTTGGTCTGACAAGGACTTCTCTCTCTCTTTTTTTAATAAGAACATTGAGCTGCACACCCATCAAACACTAAATGTTGAATCTTACATTCTCTTCAGTCATCTTACTAATGGAAAGCATAAACATGCAGAGGCATTTGGCCTTGGGAATGCTTTCTAACATAAATTTGTAGAAGGGGGTGTGGCGTTCTTGTATTATAGATGGTTCTACCCCTTCTCTTTTTTGACAACTCGCTTGAGAAATTGAATTACATCAGTAATTTTTCCAGCTGGATTCTGTTATTGGATGGCTTATGTCAGGATCATTAGAATTTGATCTGAATGGAGAGGTACTTGCTCAGACTGTGTGGCAATGCTGGTGAGCGCTCCATTACAGTGCAATCCCTCCATCCTACCTCACAGCTGCTGCCACCTTCTTCCATAAGATATGGGGAGCAGAGGGGGAATGTACAGCTCCATTTAAACTCCTTAACTCCATCTGCTGCTGAATATGGGCAGCATGTCTTAGCTGTGGGGCTTGTCTGCAAGAGAAACATTTGAACGCTGTCAAGAGATTACATTCGGAAGGGAGAAAGCTTAGCTAACAATTGTATCATGCAATTTCTGTGGCTAACGGTTCATGATTATCAATAGCTGCATTAGGGATGTCTCAATTGTTTTTCACATTTTTTCTTTTTACACAAAATAAAGATCAACAAAGAATGAAAGAAAGACAGAAAATGTAATACTATGCACCTATACCTAGAGGTATCAGCAAACCTGCGACACGCATAGCAACCACGGCCGGACTTCTGGAACTGCCGGACTTCGGGAACTGGCCAAGAGATGAGTGCATAAATAGTACTTACACGCACCGGCACGCAAAAGGATCCCCTGCCATGTAATTTCACTTCTGCTATGGATGACGTAATAATAAAAGAAAAAAAATCTAGGCAGGTCAGCAGGGTTTTAAGGGTCGGGGCTAATAGAGAGGAAGGAATGCTATTCAACTAGGGGGGGGGGGGTGCTTTGGAAGTCCTATCCTTTAACTGGGTGATCTGGGAATGAACTGGTAAAACTGGCAAAGATGTTAAAATCCCCCCACTTAAGCCATTAAAGCGGCATTTCTGCACACAGGCACACGCCTACTTAAAACTCAGTGCATATGTGCGCACGGCCCCCCTATTTTATAACGTGCCTGCATATACACGCATATGTTATAAAATAGCCATGTCCCTGGGAGTGGGCCAACAAATGCGTGCACATGTGTGGTCGCATGCCAGCATGAAAGTTACAATCAATATGAGCACCCGTTTTTTTGAACTCGTCTGATTGCATCGGCCTATCTGTTTTTCTGTCTTGCTCTGCACCAAGCTGCTGGAGGGGGGTGGAGGATATGTTCTTGAAAAGGAGTGCTCATCAACTTGCTACAGCCTTTAATTGCCTTCCATACTAAAGTCATGGGAATTTTTGGACTGGTTTGTTCTCCAAAAATACTGACCTGATGTTTCTGATTTTCAAACTAGTCCAAGATATTCCCATTTCCTTTCTGCAAACCAACCAGGTCATTCATCAAGCCATGTTATGGCTCTAACACGTGTTATATTGCGTACATCACGTGATATACATGAGTCTTGCATCTCTCTGACCAGATACCCTCCCCTATTACAATGACCTTCTTTGCATGCAATTTGCATGCATGAATAACGCAAATGAATGCAAAGAAGGTCATTATTAGTCAAGTTGATGCAAATATTTTATTTCAGCTGACAAAGAAGGCGGTCAGCCACGATAAAATACCAACACCTCCTTGAAAAGTGTTAGATGTGTGGTGGGAGGCCTAGGACACTAACGCAGGTCCTGAGGCTCCCACCACACATTTAAAGCAGCCAAAAAATCCCCCCCCCCAAAAAAAAAAGAAAAAATGTGGCCAAATGGAAAGGTTGAGCGGAGGTCAATGCTGACCCCCATTTCAACCTGGGGCTGCCGGTTGAGGTGGCTATGACTCCCCTGAAAAAATTAAATACATTTAAATTATGCATGCAGCAGCCCCTCCGAAGTCAAAGCCCCCCATCCCCTGGCCCCCAATATATCTCAATATCCTCCCCCTGGCCACCTCTGACACATAGAAAATCCCTATCATATAGGGAAAAGCCCACCCAAGGCATTGAAAGGCCCCCTTCCCCAGTGCATGGAAGTCCTCCACCCCAGGCCCCCCAACACATAGAAGGCTCCCCCGATGCATTGAAAATCCCTGACGCATAGAATCCCTCCACATTCAGCTCACCTGACACATAGCCTCCCAATGCTTACAATCTCCTCAGCCTCTGATGCATTGAAAGCCTCCCCGATGATATAATCCACTGCCCCCCCCCCAATAGTAACCCCTATCCCCTTGCCCCCAAAGGGCTGACTTCAACCCCCCACCCCCAAAATAATTTTCAAAACAGTTCAGCCCCCCCAACCCCTCTCCAGAACCCCGCCATACCTTTACCTGGATCTTGCGTCAGAGCCGAAATGGTGCCAACCTGACCTTGCCCCAGCCATGTAACTGGGCTAAATACAGGGAGGGGGGTGCAGTGCACATAATTTAAACAAATATAACTTTTTCAAGGGAACTATAGTGGGCCTGGGGTGAAACAGGCATCAGAACTGACCACCACTCAACCTCTTCGTTTGGCTATGGAGTTGGGTTTTTTTGGCCCAGTGACCCTTTAAGGCAATGGCGGTTCCACAAAGTGCTGTTTGGCGGTGACTCAAAAAAACACACCATACAGCCACGATGTGTTTTCAGGGGAGGGGCACTGTTATCACAGTGACATCCCATGCGATAGTGGGACCCCTCCTGCGAAAATACATCACGGCTTGATGAATCTATGGGGCAAATTTGGTGATTTCTTATCCAGTTATTTTGCCCTCAAAAGGACAGTCTTTGATCCCTTTTACATAATGCTTTCCAATATTCCATATGTTGGAAAACATAATATTGACATCTGAAGCCCAACTCTAAATTAAATAAAGCCTACATTTAAAAATTATTATTTGCATGTCCATAATTTTTCATTGGTGCTCTTTCCCAACTACAGCTTGCCTGTGCTGCTTAAAAGATAACTGGGGACCTTCATTTTCATTTTTTATCTTATTTTTCCTGGATGGTCATCAATGTTTATTATAATGAACAAAATACTCATTTTTCCACTGATTTTCTACCATCTTTGTTCATTATAGTTAATACTGTGTTAAATTCCTGGGAAAAAAAATAAAAACTGAAAATTAAGAACACTAGTGATAACCTACTGTAGTTCATGGTATTTGCTGATCACTTTTGAATTTCCATTCATACCAGGTCTCGTTTCTTCTGTCATATCTGCAACCATAGAATAGTATTATAACATTGGCTTCTACATTTAAGTGTCTATTAATTGTGAACTGTGATGCCATTGGAGTGGTCTAAGACTAGGGAAAGCCAGAGAACAGACTAGGCTGGAGTCTGTTCTGCTTTTCATCAGGTTTTTTGCAAAAAGTCCAAGACAGAAGTAAAATGGCTGCTTACCTCAGCAGACTCACAATGCAAGTACATTTTCAAAAGGACACAGCACTCCATTACAGCTTCCTTCTTCTTCCTGGAGCCTATCTAACTATCTCAGGGCCTCAATTTGTATCCCTTATCTCAGGGAAACACCCCCACCCGAGGATCCCTTTCCTGTCTGTCTTAAGGTGGACCGGGCCAGATAGCTGGAGCCTGTCCATTAAGGCAGTCTGAGGCTCTCTGTCATATATTCTATCACAGGCAGTCTGAGGTTCTCTGTCATATACCCTATCACATGAACGTAGGTATTTATTTTCCAGATAAATAGGATTTCCTCAAGATACAAAAAAATCACTGTTTATTCAAGTTTTTGTGGCACATACCATGTCCCCCACTGATACTTCTTGTGACTTTGGGCAAGTCGCTTTATCTCCCATTACTTCGGGTACCCATTTAGATTCTAAGCTCTTTAGAGGAAGGAGTTTACTGTACCTGAATTATTAATAATGCTGAAAACCACCTTGAGCATTATTTGGAAAGTTGGACTAAAAATTCAGTTATTATATGAATCAAATACATACATTTTCATAACAAATAAATATTCACATTCCCACCAGCACAAGCACTCACATTCCCCAGCTATCAGCACATGTTCCCCCACTCTAGCAATCTTCCCTTCCACATCACCCCAGCTCTTCCCCCATACAATCTCATCCTCTCCAATCTGTCCTCAACTTTCTCTGCACCTCTCTACCATCCTCAAATTCCCATCCTTGCTCATTCTGTACTCCTATTACCAGTTCCAATCCTCAACACCAAAAACAACTATTTAGCAAAGCCAGTGAGAGGAAGAGGAGAATAATTGAGGCCCATAAACTGATAAAATCTTGTGTTGCTGAGGAGTTTTCAGTATGGAAAAGGCACAAACTAAGAGTGGAGGATCCAAGGAACTCAAGTGGAAGGGTAAGTGGGCAGTGGTGTTTTTCTGGTAAGCAGTTAAATCCATAGACGATAACTTTTAAACAGGCACGCAGGTGCACATATGTGCACATTTGCTAGTTCGAGCCCATGGACGTGCCTATTTTATAACATACGGGTGTATATGTGCATATGTTATAAAATAGGCTGAGTGTGCACGCATGTGCGCACAATTATAAGTGGGTAGGTGCATGTGTGTGCAAATCCCCCTTTCACCACGTAAGGGGGGGGAATTTTAAAAGGGGCACGTGTCCACGCCATCGCTAGTTTTCCCAGTCCGTTCCCAGTTCGGCCAGCTAAGAAATAGGACTTCCAAGCCACCCCCCCCCCCCCCCCTAGTTTAATAGCCTTGCATTTCCCCTGTTAGCCTCGACCCTTAAAACTTGACATGCTGAGGTTTTTATTTTATTAATTACACACCATCCATAGCAGAAGTCAATTTACGTGACAGGGTCCCCAGCGCACACTTGTGTGCATAAGTACTTACAAGCTGGTTTCATTGTGAAATCCAAGAAAGCCCATGCCTCGTCCAGGCTATACTCATGCCCTGCCCCTTTTTTGAAATGTTTTATTTGTGCGCATAACAGGAGATACGCGCATACTCGGGCAGCTTTTAAAATCCGCCCGACGTGCATCGGCCCAACTGCGCACTTATCTCCCGCTTTTGGCATGTGCAGGACTTTTAAAATTCGCCTGTAAGAATAGAAATACTACTCTTAATGTGAAAAACTGTAAAATCTTTTTAATTTCCTGAGAATATGTTGGAGAGTCTACAAAAAGAGGTTCAACAACTACTTCTTCAACAATTTATGTCAAAAAGCAGTTTTTACATTGCCTCTTCACTCCATTTAAAGGACCAGCCACAGGAAGTGCTGCTGGTTCCTTCAGATGATGACTTCCTGCTTCAGCCCTATAAAAGGGATTCCTCTTCAGTCTCTTGTTGCCTTCGGATTGAGTCTCACAGTCGTCTGTGCTTCTTCATCGATCCAGGTAATCTGTGGTCTTCTTTTGCTTTGATGGCTTCGTGTTCAGTGTCTTCACGTTCCTTGTTTCCCAGTCCTGATGTCCGGCCTTCGGATCAGGTTTCACAGTCATCTATTTCTTCTGACTGGTCCAGGTCCTCCGTGGTCTCCTTCTGCTTTGACGGCTTCGTCTCCATGTCTCTGATGTCTTCGTCCAGGTCTTCAGTTGTCTCCATGTTCCAGATGTCCGTCGTCCAGATGTCTGTCATCCAGATGTCTTCAGGTCCCTGACATCCTCTGTCCCTCTCATCCAGATGTCTTCAAGTCCCCGGTGCCTGATGTCCTGCTCTTCTGAAGTCTCGATGTTCCTGATGTCCTTGCCTTTGTCTCTGCCTCCATGCCTTGGTCCCCAGATGTCCACCATCCTGGCGTACCACTGTCGTGGTCCGTGACCACTCCCACGGGTGGGCTGTGTAGGGCGCCTCACGGTACAAGGCCATCCTCATCTCTGCAGCACAACCCACTGGAAGACCTCCTGCTTCAGTTACTGGACTTTCTTTAGCCTGCTTTTGCCCAAAGGGTTCTTCAAACATGCAGCATCTCCAGTCTTCAATCAGGATAGGAATTCCTGATTTCCTGTCATCTATTCTGCCACCAGTGACTCACTTCTGCAAGTTTGCTCACCAGTGCCTACCTTTGACCATCTGTTTGTGGGAGTTCCTCGCACCCATTGGAATCCATTGCCATCTTCAAGTCTAGTCTCTTGAAGCTCCTTCCATCTCAACATGGCTTCTTGACTCTATCCTAAAGGAGTGATTTCTTTGACTAACAGTTCCTTGCTTAGTACCACAGCGACATCTATCATTTGGTATGCTCCTTGCTCCAACTTAAGGGGACTACATCCTCACGTCATCAGAGCAATTATCATCAGCAAACAGTCCCTTGCTTAAATACTAAAGTGATACCTACTACCATCAATGCTGAGTGTGTCGTCACTATGTTGTGAGTGCCCGAAGTATTCATGGATTTCCCAAGTCGCTCACTTTCATACTAAGCTGTAAAGACCTTTCTCACTCAACCATGCCAGTCGGGAAGCAAAATCCTGAGCCTCTTAGTCTCCGCTACCTGCTTAGCTTCGGACTTCCGCCTTCCGCAGAATTCACCTAAGCCCAAGTGGCTCGGATCCTCAAGGGCTCCTCCCAGGGGCATCTCGGGTCTCCAATGGTGAAGATTATATGGATTTCTCCGGTTCCGACTTCCTGCTTGACTCTTGTCCTTTGAAACTTCATTGCACACTAGTTCCCAAGTGTTTACTCCTAAGCCCAAGCAGCTCGGTTCCTCAAGGGCTCCTCCCGGGGGGATCTCGAGCTTCCGATGGTGAAGATCTTGTGAGTATCCTGGTTACAATCTTCGCTGAGAGTCTTCCTTCAGTATTGAATTCACCATCTTCTTTAGACAAGTTGCCTCTAGAATTACTCTCCAGCATCTGAACTCTGTGCCTCGGACTTCCATTCGAGTCCTCCCGACACCAAGGCTATTCAAAATCAGCTCATAAGTTGTCTACATAGTCTCCTGAGTTCCACCGTTACAGCTATAGAATCCAGTTTGAACTTCGCGTCATATTACCACTGTGAATCCAGAACTGGTCTTCAATACAAGTTAGTACTCAGCTGTGCCTTCTGTTCACCTTGGATGCCTTGCCTTGAATTCTGCCTTTTTGGTCACCAGAAAGTGAGATGCAAGCCTGCTGTCCTGCGATCTCATACCTTGCTTGTTTATATCTTCAGTGTCCCGTCTACGTCTTGCCTCGATCTTCAATATTCTTCTTGTCTTCAGCTACAGTATTGCCATCGTTACAGTTTCTCACCAAGAATCTTCCAAAGTTTGTTCTTGGACCCTTGCTCTCCCCTATCAGTTTGGACTGATACCTTGTCTCCTCCAGCTGTTGATACGAGGCTTGAGGAGGGGGTCTTTAAGGAGGGGGTACTGTTTACGATTCCTGCCCATGGAGCTATTCTCCACGAGCAGGCCTCTCCAGCCACCTGGTTCTCTGTGCAGCCGGGCACCGCTGACCCCGTTTCCTGCGGCCCGGAAGCCACAGCGGTTCCTGCCCTGCTCAACAGGGCCGGCCCCACTGAGCAGCCGCCTCTCCTGATGCCCACGCCGGGTCCCATGCGGCAAGGCCGCCCCCAGTGCCATCTTGTTGTGGACCTGAACTGCCGCCGAGACCCGCAGCCTGGAGGATGTGCTTCTCTGCTTCCTCTGCGGCATGGAGCCGCCACCAACCTGTCTTCATGGCAGGGAGCTGTGTCGTCATCTCTGGGGTCCTCCTTGGATGGCAGGGGGCCGTCCTGTGGCCTGCCTACTCCTCCTTGCTCCTGCACGGCCGGGTGCCACTGTCTGCTGTGCTGCAGCTCCTCTCTTCAGCTCCAGCCTTCTTTAGGCGCCGGCACGTGCCTCTTCACTCCATTTAAAGGGCCAGCCACAGGAAGTGCTGCTGGCTCCTTCTGATGGTGACTTCCTGCTTCAGTCCTATAAAAGGGATTCCTCTTCAGTATCTCGTTGCCTTTGGATTGAGTCTCACAGTCGTCTGCGCACCTTCATCAATCCAGGTCATCCGTGGTCTTCTTTTGCTTTGATGGATTTGTGTTCAGTGTCTTCACATTCCTTGTTTCTCAGTCCTGATGTCTGGCCTTCAGATCGGGTTCCACAATCGTCTGTGTCTTCTGACTGGTCCAGGTCCTCCATGGTCTCCTTCTGCTTTGATGGCTTTGTCTCCATGTCTCTGATGTCTTCGTCCAGGTCTTCAGTTGGCTCCATGTTCCAGATGTCCATCGTCCAGATGTCTTCAGTTTTTTGACATCCTCTGTCCCTGTCATCCAGATGTCTTCGTGTCCCCGGTGCCTGATGTCCTGCTCTTCTGTTGTCTCGATGTTCCTGATGTCCTTGCCTTTGTCTCTGCCTCCATGCCTTGGTCCCCAGATGTCCACCTTCCTGGCATACCACTGTCATGGTCCGTGACCAATCCCACGGGTGGGCTGTGTATGGCACCTCATGGTACAAGGCCATCCTCATCTCTGCAGCGCAACCCTTTGGAAGACCTCCTGCTTCAGTCCATTGTTTTTAATCCTTGAGAATCGAATCCTGCTTCAGAGTTGTCCCGGTCTTCAGAGCCTATTGCAACCTGCGTGATGTCCATGTCAAGTCTCTGTTTGAAGTTGCCCTGAGTCCTGCATGGTCAGCGACCAGTCCTGCGGGGGGCTGTGTAGGGCACGCCCCAGTGCAGGTTTCTGCAGTTGCTTAGTCATGTTCCGGAATCAGCATCCACTATTCCTCCTGGAGTACTGCCTCGAGCCCAGCGTGGTCCATGACCAGTCCCGAGGGTGGACTGTGTAGGGCGTGCTGCGTCGCAGACTCGCCCCAGCTCTTGTTCCTACTTCAGCCTTCCTCTACAGTGTCTTGCTTCAGCCCTCACCTACAATGTCTCGCTTCAGCCCTCATCTACGATGTCTCACTTTATTCCTCGTCCATGATGTCTTCGCTCCAGTCCTTGTCTGTGGTGTCTTGCTTCAGCCCTCGTCTATGATGTCTTACCCCAGCCTTCGTCTACAGCATCCTCATCTTCAACGTTCTCGCTTCAGTCTTCATCCAAACTCTTCTGTGTCCTAAGGACTCCATCTGCCCTCGTCCTCTGTCCTGCCTGCCGCCCATTGCCGTACCCAGTGGCAGGTCCGAAAGGGCTTGGAATGGTCGGAGGACTGTTCATCAATCAACATTGCGTTGTTGGTTATTCTGGGGCATGCAGGTCTGGTTGAGAGTCAGACCTTGTACCCTAGTCCTTGCTTCAGTCTTATCCTGCTTTCATTACCCATGCTCGCACCAGCTCACCTCCCGCGGTGTGGCTTGGGGCTCCTCCCTGGGCCATGCCGTGGCCCAAGGGCTCACATCACCAGCTTCAGAGACGACTGTGCCTCCGCACCTCAGAGTGTAACAGCTGCTGGAGGTTGTACTCGTAATTGGACCTGAATGCCACCAAGCCCTCGGGTTGTAACGGGATCCGAAGACCCCAAGCCTTCGGTCCCTACAGCTGCTGGAGGTTGCACTCGTAACAACATAGCAACATCCTCATTCCCACCAGAGAGGGAAATCAACACGTGGACCATTAATCTCTTTGTTCAAGCCGTATGACTTTACAGAGTTTAGATGGTATAATTAACATTGCTCTTTTCATATAAGTAGTAAATCATAATCACCTCCAAGTGAACTCAGTTCCATGTTCTCTAAAATTGCAAAAGTGAAATCTGAGAAAGTGTACTGTAATACAATACAATGAGCAACTAGCAGAGCTTCAACCCTCTGTTGTCAAATTGAACTCAGATGCACGATCATCCTAGTTCTCAACGACTTCTTAGTCTTGCTGATATATATTAATCAGCATGTACACCACATAATGTAAACAACTCTTTGTGTAGCACAAGATGTAATGGAAGGCAACTTATATCTCAACCTTGCAAAAGGTAAAATTTCACCCCCAAACTGAACATCTCCCGCATGGGTGATGTTCACGGTCAACTGAGGCAACTACAGGTCTTATTGCAACTTTCTGATGCTCGGATCACACAATGATATCTTGAGTGAAGGCAAAAATTGGTGGTTCACTAAATATCAGATATATCTAAAATGTCTTCCAATATGTCCTGATTCTCTGTTGTACCCTGTAGACATGTGGCGAATAATGCAATTTTTTTTTTTCTGATTCCCACTGATTGGGGATCAGAAATGCCCATTGTAAGGCAAGAGATGTTAGCGCACATTGAGAAGCACCATAAGCCATGTCTGATGCTGTTTTTATTAATGACAATCAAAAAATTACTTTTTGACATAAATTGTTGAAGGTTGTTGAACCTCTTTTTGTTGACATTTACTGTGGTATCAAGAGATGTTATGCTTTTTTTCTTAGAGATAAAGTAATGCCAGGCTTCCTGCTTACTCGGATTCTGCATTGCTTTAAACACAAAAAGAAAAAGCAGTCTGCCCTGCAGCAAGACAATATATCTACAATCTATCAGCCTCAACTTGTTGAAAAGATCTATAGAGCAAATACAAAAAAGCAGTAATAGACTTGTACTATGCAAGGAGCTAGTACTGCATAGCAGAGGTATCAGCAGTAGAAATCCACTGCGGAAACATGAAAAGCTGCAAAGTCTGCAACATTCTTTAAACTTTCAAATTATCGGAGGGCCAGATCTAGACTTGCCTAACAGATGGGCATCTCTTGCATGGTTTGAAGATATGTGCTGATCTGTGTGGAAACCTTGTATGAAAGATATTGAAACACTCACTTTATATTTTTACAACTCAAAATGCCACTGTGGAGACTTCAGGGTGGGAGGAAGAAAAGTAAGTGCCCCTGAGAAGAAATTGTGGAGAGAGATTTTGAGGAACTGAACTGGGGTGCCCAAGGTCCTGTGAGAATGTGAAATTTGTGTGAGGAAAGAAAGAGGACTGTGATTTTGATACTTAATTTGTAAGATTTGTGATCTGACTACTGAAATGGACTGTGATTTGGATATGGAGTTTCTTCTGCTGAGTTTTTGTTTTTTCAAAATAAACTATTTATATTTTGGAGCACAGTTGAGGTGTGGACAATGGAATCTTTGTGAGATTCCCAGTTTGGGCCTTGCAGATGGTTTTACCCCACAGCCCTGGAGATCCTGAGAGTTTCTTTACCTAGGAAGAGCAATTCCAATGCTCCCCAGGCTGGAAAGATCAGGGGGGGAGGGGTTTTACAAAATGATGCCCAATGTAGACTGTGGCTGGGTGAAGACACGTGTGCTCCACTTTGCTAAAAAGAGTGAAAACCGAAGCTATTTTGATACTGAAGCAGTTGAAATGTTCCCTATTGTGAATTGCCATGGTTTTCAAAAATTACTGACTTTCCCATCAGCAGACATGAAGAAGAATCATGTGGACAGTGAGCATGCGCATCCCCGAGGAGATGGGAGCACATCCATCACAACTAACATCACTGCCTCTGGCTCTATGTAGGGAGCTGCTATGTTCCATAGTTTCAGAGTTAGATGATGAGTTTGCCTCCCCTGGGAGAACATAAGCTCGAACACACGGGTAACTGTCCTGTTCATATTCCGAACAGATAAATCAAGTCCTCGTAGAATACCACAGTGACATCGGACGAAGCTTGAACTCAATCCTCCAAAACATTGACTGAAGCACTGCTCTCCCTCGCCGACAATCTGGACTGTCTCTGCAGCCAATGCATTTCATTCCTCATATGCCCCCTGTCAGCATGACTAGCTGCCCATCCCACATCACAATGGTCTTGATGAGCTCCTGCCTCACAATTAATTCCACTGCAAACTGGTCTGCTATCACATCATTACTAGAGAGTGGGTTTCCTGTTAGTGGGACATGGCTATGACCTTGAGCCCCACCACTGACCCCAGAGGTGCTTGTAGAAACAATGTCTGTGCTAGTGCCAGTTGTTGGTAGTACATCCTGTATGTCTGTCATGGATGTGTCTGGTCATATGAGGTGGAGCTCAGCCATCTGACTGTCTTCTTGTGTATCAGGTGCCCGGTCTCGCTTGGCAGGTGCAGACTGTCAGTGGGTTGTTCTGCTGTTCTCATCAGAGGTGGATCTAGAGATGCTGGCTGGTTCTCTTAAGCCTCATCCCCTGTGGCAGGCCACTCTGTGTCCATTGGCTAATGATCAACTGGAAAAATAATAAAAGATATATGAGAGCCAAATACTATTATATCCTTCTGATTCCCCTCAGCCAGCTCTCTTCATCCCAGAGATACATTGCCCAACATACTCACCTTTCTGTTTTGCAACATCTATAGCAGTGCCATCAGAAAGGACATCTGCAAAAGAATCCTGCTGAAGAGTCCCTTGAACCAGGTCCTCCGTCGGTGTCAGCTGCACTTCTCATGCTGGGCCTCCTTCTGTCTGGTGCTTGGACCTCTAGATGAGTGCCAATTTGTCCTTGACAGCTGCCTGGCATCCTTCGGCTGATCCACTGTTCTGGTTGCCTTGACAGGCTACTGACATTCTTAGTGATACTCTCCCAGATCTTCCTCTTGTTTTTCAAGGATGCCTTCTATACAAAAAGTACACTATGTTTCTTGCAGACCTGCAGCATCAGAAGATCCTGCTTGTCCCCCATGAAGCGCATATCGCGGTTATGCTGCTTCTTGTCCAGCTGCTGGCTGCCCGTTCCCACCTGCTTGTGGCTCCCAGATTGTGACTGGTGTTGGTCCCTATCTCTGTGGGCACTAGTCCCACTACCTGCTCCCTCCCTCCTCCCCTTCTCCCTGCTCTGACCCCTCCATCAGCCTTCTTTTCTTCACCCCTTTAACTGTACCCTCTACTTCATGCATGTCACTCTCCTCTTACCCCATCTCTTCTGCCTGGCTACACTTCACAACTCATGCACCACACTCCTGTCCCTTCTCTCACCACTTAACTGCCTGTCATGCTCATCTGCTCCCCCATTCACGCCTGCTCTGTCACGCTCCATTCTCTCCACAGCCATGAACACCCATTCCACTCTTTCAGGAACTTATACACAAAAGAGGACAAAAAGACAATCACAGACCAATAATCAGATGCACTCTAAAGAGTCCCTCAAGAACACAGACAAAAAAAAAGACAAAAGGATGGGAAACAGCAAGGGAGAAACAAGCAGCACAAAAGATACTGCTCAGCAATAGCATTAGAACAACCACCAACTTCAACGCCTTCAACACCTCCAACTCCTAATACAGAGCTCACCTAATACCTCTAAGCACTGACTATATGGTCCTGGAAGAAGCTGCCTTTTTTTCCATGCCAGAAGAAGTGTCCAAGAAAACAGAGGGACATTTGTTGGCCATTAATTACTCCACAGGTCAGTCTAGGTCACTTCTCTCAACCATTAACACTACAGCATTTTTCAAACTAGCACCGGTTTTGAGCTCCATATTTAATGCAGTTTTCTGCATTATTTTAACACTAGTTCTGGCAAATGTTTTTGGCTTACTGAAGATTTTTAGCATTCGTATGATTTCTATACCATTAGTTTACTGCATCAAGCCGGTCCTTGTGCTTTTAACATCTGTGGTATGAAAACTCAGTGCTAACAGTTTGTGCTGATTTTGGCATGGGCTTTATTACATTGGCCCTTTAGTTATTGTATATTATTAAAATTAAAAAAAAACATCCTAACTTACAATACAAATTGTCATCCTGCAAGTGGCCTCACAATCTGACAATGAAACAGTGAACACACAACTAAGGTTTTAAGGAGAAATATTTGCACATACTATCACACTTGTCAATTGTGATTATAGACTCATAAAATCCTGTTTTATCATAGACAGATGGACTTAGAACAATGATTTTCCATATATTTATGTAAGAAGATAAATAATGAAAGCTGTGTGATGTACTTTTAAAAATGAAATGGTGTATAACGTGTGCTTGTGTCTGTAGTATCTAGTTAATAAGTTTGTACTAGGTAACTGGAAATAATCCTTATTTAGAACTGTGGCCAAAATGAAAAAGCAATCCAGAAATCCTAAAAACCATAAAATTGTATGTGCATTATTCATGCCAATTTTCAAGCTTCTTTTTTCAATATTCACTTGGGCATTGTTATTAATTTGAAAAGAAATTAATGAAAGTAAAAATTAAGCAAACAACTCTTTCCTATCAAAACTGCACAGGCATGCCTGTCAGTGTAAATCACCAGTCTGCAGCTTTGTTTTCGTGATAAATAAGGAGACCTAGATCAAAACAGCAAACCCAGCAATTCCATTTTACATAATCAGCAAGCTTTGCTTTCAGACGGAAATCTGGTCCAAGTAATCATGCCTCTCATCCTTCAGCTTCAATTAGCAGCTTCGTTGTAGTGAATCAGGATTCATACAGAGGAAAGGAGGGCTGCAAAAAAAAAAATGAACAGAAACTGCACCAAATAGAAGGAAATGGCAGAAATATAAATTTCCAGTTTTAATCTTATTTGCTAATGGACCTGACCAAGGTTGACATATTTATTTATTTTTTATTTAAAAGTTTTATATACCGCAAAATTGGGCAGAAAACCTGACCGGCTAAGCAGTTTACAAAAATAAAACATACATAATTAAAAAGTGAACAATATAAACAGAACAATATACATCATTAAAATTACACTTCAGAAGCACTAAAAAACATATTACACTTCAATAATGCTAAAAAAACATAGCAGTCAATTTGGTAATATTGCTATCGAGGCTTATGAAAGAGATTTGTTAAGTGATGTTATAAGCTACGGTAAAAAGATATGTTTTTAAAGTCTTTTTGAATTCTTTGGTATTTGCCATTAAGCGAATTTCCTCTGGAATAGCATTCCAGAGGGTCGGGCCAGCAACTGAAAAAGCGCGTTTACATGTAAATTCCAAGTGTGCCAGTTTTACTGATGGTATTTCCAAAGTGCAATTGTCCATTGAGCGTAATTGCCTTGTGGGTTTATAGATTCTTAGAAGAGCGCAAAGCCATACTGAGTTGGTGTGATGTAATAGATTATAAGAACATAAGAAATTGCCATGCTGGGTCAGACCAAGGGTCCATCAAGCCCAGCATCCTGTTTCCAACAGAGGCCAAACCAGGCCACAAGAACCTGGCAAGTACCCAAACACTAAGAAGATCCATAAGAACATAAGAAATTGCCATGCTGGGTCAGACCATCAAGCATTATTGTAAGAATTTTATAAGTAATGCGGTAGGATATTGGTAGCCAATGTAAATGTTGCAGAACCGGGGTAATGTGTTCTCTGCGTGGAATATTATACAGTAGACGAGCAGAAGCATTTTGAACAAGTTGTAAAGGGTGTGTGGTAGACTTTGGCAGACCTAGATACAAAGCATTGCAATAGTCTAGACTTTTAGGATGAGGGATTGGGTCACAGAGCGGAAGTCAGAAGGTAATAGAAGTGGTTTTAATTTTTTTAATATATGGAGCTTAAAAAATGATTTTTTTACTAAGGCTGATATATTGTTTGTCACAGAGAGTCTGGCATCTATTATAGTACCTACATTTTTTGTATGTGATTTTATTGCAATTTCTTGCCCTTCAAATATAAATGTGGCAGGTGGTTGAAATATAGAATGCAGTACTACTGATAGAAATATTAGTTCCGTTTTTGTGGTATTCAATTTTAGTCTGTTATGTGATAGCCAAGTTTTTATTACTGTTAAGTATAACTGAAGCAGTGAGAAGGTTTTTTTCCAAGTGTCAGTAAAAGGGACAATGAATTGAATGTCGTCTGTATATATTTTAAATGATAAGTTCAGGCCTGTTAAGAGATGACACAAAGGTAATAGATAGATATTGAAAAGTAGTGGTGATAGTGAAGACCCTTGTGGGACACCAGATTTAGTGGTGTACCATTCTGATTTTGAGTTACCGACAGTGATTCTTTGTGAGTGTTCTGAAATAAAAGATCTGAACCATTTTTTTACTGTTCCGTTGATTCCTATTTGTTCAAAATCAAGCAGTAGGATATCATGATTCAAAGTGTCAAAAGCCGCTGACATATCAAGAAATACCATAATATAATCCATATTTGAGTCAAAACCTCTAATAATTGTATCAAATGAAGAGATCAGTAGGGATTCTCTGCTGTGTCCTTTTCAAAATCCATGTTGATTTACATGAAGTAAATTATTGTCTTCTATGTATTCGGAGAGTTGATGAAAAACAACTGATTCAATGATTTTTGATATTGAAGGAAGTGAAGCAATGGGTCTATAGTTGGAGACATCTAATGGATCTTTATTTTTGTCCTTCAAAATTGGTAAGATGGAGGGTTTTTTGAGTGATACAGGAAAGACGCATTTACAATATTAGAAATAGAATGAGCAATGTGATCTTTAACATTTTTCAGCAAGTATCCAGGACAAGAGTTGAAAGGACTATTTGATGGTTTTGATTTTGTTAATATTTTAATTATGGTATTGCTATCTATTGTATTAAAATCAGAGAAAGAGCAAATGGTGGAGGGCAGTGTCGATACTGGTATACGTAGAGTTGAGAATTCTGCTGATATATTGTCAATTTTATTTGCGAAATGTCATCCTATGTTACTACATAGCTCATCAGTCATAATTTGTAATGAGTTGTCTGTTGTCGTTGTTATATTCCTTACTATATTAAATAAGACTTTTGGATTTCCGTTGGCAGCTTTAATTTTTGTAGCATAGTGTATTCTTTTGGCTTTTATAATTTCCTTCTTGTATTGCTGTAAGAATGTATAATATGCCTGTTTTTGGGCTGGTAAAGGATTTTTTCGCCATCGACGTTCTACGTTACGGAGTTTACGTTTATGTGATCTTAAAGCGTCAGTGTACCATAGACATGTGGTTTTTGAATATTTTTTATAGGTTTTTAAAGGCGCTATATTATCTAAAGTCTGTATTATAGTGTTATCCCAATAAGTTAGCATTTCAGAGATTTCGGCATATGGATTTTGATTTATTGTAGGACTACATATGTAGTCTTATGGTCACAGACTTTCATAATAAAGTTGGAACAGTTCTGACACCCTAAAAATGGTATTAAATAAGAGCTTGTGTGTATGTGAAAAAACATGTGAGAAAAGCATGAGAGTGAAAGCGTGTGTGTGTGTCTGTGTGTATGAGGAAGGAATGGAAGAAGATCGGAGAAGAGTGTTGCGGGCATGGACCCCTAGGCCGAGGTGGAGTTGGTGCAACCTGTCAGCAGGAGCCCTGTAGGTTCCCACCATTGGCTGGTGGAGCTGGCTGAAGCAGAGGCCCAACTGGAGTTTCACCAATACCAGCCCTCGTTCTCTTAAGTTGAGCTCTTGGTTGCCGGGGCCAGCTGGACTTAGGTGCGGGCCTCTGTGGAAGTGAATATCCATAGGGTTGATAATGTTGCAGGCCAGCGAGCAGAAGAGAAGCGAAAGAGAGTCCGGCAGCACTCAAGGCAGGCGGCAGGCAATTAAGGTCAGGTTCAGGCTGAGGTCAGAGGCAGCTAGAGTTCAAGCAGTGTCAGAATACAGGCAGTGGTCTGTGGCAAGTGGAGGTCAGTTAGAAACAGTAAAGAGGCTGTGGTCAGTGGCAGACAGAGTTCAGTCAGTGACGGTAAACAAAGTTCAGTCTGAACAAGCAATGGTCAGACAGAGACAGGGTCCAATCTGAAGTTAAGGCCAGAAGTCCATCTGAGGGAGACGAGGAATGAAGAGAAGGCTGGAGGATGAAGAACCACACAGCAGGACAAACTCACTGAAGACTGACAAGGAGAAGCTTGACCATGAAGAAGAAGACAAGAAATCACAACATAGACCAACTGCCGACATGGGACCAGAAACAAGACACAGGAACTCAGGAACACACATCAGGAACACAGTACCACAGGAACCAGGAACAGGAACAAAACAAAGGCAATGAATGCACTTCTCTGAAGGAGTTGACCTATTGTCAAGGCAAGTAGGTATTGCTGTGGGAAGCCTTTTATGTGCTGGTGGTCCTGACGTCATCAGGAGGTGCCGAAGGTGACTGCCCACTGCGAGCCCTTTAAATTAGTGCAGGTCAGGTGCATGCGCCCCTAGAGGCAGCCCCACTGGAGCTGGCCGAGTCTCTCTCCAGTGTGGCGTCGGGCCTGGTCAGATGTGACAGTCGGCTGCATCTTTGCCCGGGGGGGGGGGTCTGCCAAGACATTGAAGGTTGCTGGTATCGGGTTGAGCCTGGAAGCAAGAACGGCAGTTCATGAGATAGGATCGCAGGGTACTGAGCGCAACAGAAAGTGAAGAAACAGAAAGAGAAAAGAGAAAGAAAAAAGAATTAGGAAAAGAGTGACAAGAGGAAAGTGAAAAAAAAGAGAGCAGGACCAACCAATTAGAAAAATAAAAAGATCAAACAAAGGTAAAAAAAATATATATATTTAGAGGTTTTAGAATTGGAATATGCCATCTTCGGGAATGTGCATCTCATATTTTTGTATTTTGCTTTTTCTTCAGAGTCTAGTTTCTCAGGCTTTCCATTTTGGTTTTGTCTGCATGTTTCTGTTTCTAATTTGTTGTCCTTTATGTCTGTATTAGGTAGGGATCAGTCTGTGTTCTGTAAGTGTGACTGAGATGCAGTGTTTTGAGGTTTCTCTGTAGGTATTTGTAGCAGTCTGGCTTGTACAGTTATCCCAATAGGTGGCGTATTAGTGTTCTAGGCTATGGCCTGGTGCATTGCTGCCTTTTCATAGATAAAGTTGCTGTTGTTTGAGCTCTGAGAGTTAGGGCCTTATTTTCCAATATCGCATTAGGGGGCGTTACCAATGCAAATGAGGCTTCTTTCGTGCAGTGGGGAAAAATCGCGTGCGGCGATGTGTTCGCCATTCACAAAAACATTAGTGCCGCACGCAATGTTTTCCCAGTGCACGATGATTCTTTCAGTCTTTTATCGCAGTGCACGATATTTGCCGGTTTCTTTTATCGTGGTACACGAGAGAGAGAGAGAGAGAGAGAGAGAGAGAGAGAGAGAGAGAGAGAGAGAGAGAGAGAGAGAGAGAGAGAGAGAGAGAGAGAGACTTACTATAGTGCCTATGCCCTACATAGGTATTTTAACCCCTATGGGAGGGCCACCTACTAACTCGGGGTGGGGATTAGGTATGAGCGTCGGGGGTTGGGGGCCACTTTCGCATTCCACATGAGCCCTACGGACAGAACAGTGGTCTCTAGTGCAGATTTGCTGGCTGTCGGAGTGAGGACGCTCACTCCAAGAAGTGGTTTGGGCAACGTTCTCTCTACCTAGCTTGATGGACACTCTACCTGGGCAACAACATGCTAGGTGGAGAGAATGTTGGCCAAATCTCCGCTTGGAGTGAGCGTCCTCACTCCGACGGCCAGCAAATCTGCACTAGAGACCACTGTTCAGTCCGTAGGTCTCATGTGGAATGCGAAAGTGGCCCCCAACCCCCGACGCTCATACCTAATCCCCACCCCGAGTTAGTAGGTGGCCCTCCCATAGGGGTTAAAATACCTATGTAGGGCATAGGCACTATAGTAAGGTTCTCTCTCTCTCTCTCTCTCTCTCTCTCTCTCTCTCTCTCTCTCTCTCTCTCTCTCTCTCTCTCTCTCTCTCACAAAGAGACTATTGTGGATGGCGGTAATCCTTTTCAGGTCCATAACGCGAGGTTGGAGTTGTAGTTAGCAGCCGTGCTAACACTGCGGCTGTTTCGCCACACAGGTTCCTGCTTTACATATGCTCCGCCCCCTGAATACCAAATGACTAATTTGCATTCGCG
Organism: Rhinatrema bivittatum; assembly: GCF_901001135.1. Classification (NCBI taxonomy): domain Eukaryota; kingdom Metazoa; phylum Chordata; class Amphibia; order Gymnophiona; family Rhinatrematidae; genus Rhinatrema; species Rhinatrema bivittatum. Next base: position 162,251,060 of record NC_042616.1, on the reverse strand, counting down.
TTAACGCGAATTTATCGCACGCGGTAAAGTGCTTGGAAAATGAGGTCCTTAGTGCTGTTATTGTATGATATGGCAAGGTTCTAAGTGTCTTTTTTTAATGGGGTTTGTGTTACTTCACTGCCAGGTGAATTTTCAAAGGAGTTACGCTCGCAAATGTAATATACTATTGTAGCAATTTTCAAAAGCCATTTATGTACATAAAAGTGCACTTACATGAGTAAATCCTATGGACAATTTAATGTCATATATTGTAGCAATTTTCAAAAGCCTGCTTACATGGGTAAAGGGCATTTACATGTGTAAATGCTTTTGAAAACCAGGCCCAAAGTGTTTAACTGGAGGGATTTTGTTTTGCTGAGGTGACAGGAGAATTAGAATTTATTTTTTTTTGACATATTGGGTTGTAATGTGAACTGTCCTAGTTCTGCTCTGCTTATGATTATTATGATTATTGCTATTTTATTGTAGTTATGATGTTCTGTATCTTTCTGGAAAGGCAATGAAGGAATACATTTATATTTTTTTAAAATGTGAAACCAGGAGAATATACCGTCTTGAATGTTGGTATATAAAAAAACTTAAATAAAAATAAAATAAATACTTAGGTTTGTACTTCCCCTGCTCCCTCAGTAATGACAACACACAATTTTTATTGCAATAAATATATAGGCTGCCACTGTATTACAAAAACAACAAAAATCAACAATTTACCTGAGCCAACCCTTTAACCAAACAAAAGAAAATTAACAGCCATTTGCCATATGACTAGCTAAGTTGCTCTTCAAGCCAACCAGCCAACTGACTCGTCCATACTGCCCAAAGCCATAAACCTCACCCCCGCACCATACCACTAGCTGGATGTTAAGATTTGCAGCTCGCAGATCAGCCCCGCAAGCCAGGACACTTACCCCCCAACACCACCATGCTGACATCAGCTCCGCTGCTGGCTCTTTGTTGACCTCCTCTGTAGCAGTGTTGGGACTCTGCCAAGCTGCCTCATCCAGTCTTGCTTTCAAACCTTGCTCCATCCAGCCTTGTCTTCTCCAGCCTTCCTCCTCCAACCCATCTCGTCCAGTCTTGTCTTGTCCTTTTATGTTGTCCAGTGTCTTCAGTGTGTCTTCATTCATCCTTTGTTTGACTCTTCGGTTCTTGACCTCTTGCTTGGGCCTGACCACAATTATCTGCTACTGGACTTGACCTTTTGCCTGGACCATGATTGCCTGCCGCCTGGACCTGACCAGTCTTGCTAGCTGCCTGTCCCAGCCTTGGCCTGTCCCTGGCTCTGTTAGTCTGCTGCCTGCTCTGGTCCCAGTGTACTGTTACAATTCTAAACCAAAATACAAATACAAACAATATTCATCTACTCATCAGGTAGAGAGGATGGATTCTGTGATTGCTGGGGAGAAGAAAAAACCTGGCAATAACATTAAAAACCGCCTTTTTTTCTCTCTTCAGCTAAATCCACCCCACTTTCTCAACATTACATAACCTTCGCTAACCAATCCCAACTACTAAATTCTCCTAGAAACAACACTTAAATCCACTGCCAACCCTCATCACCCCTCCTTCACTAGCCTTCCCCCTTGCACTAATTTTACCCTCTAACAGCACTGATATTAGGGATGTGAATCATTTTTGAACGATTAAAATTATCGTCAGATAATTTTAAAATCGTCCTAAATCGTCAGAGTGCATGATACAATACAAATGCCCCCGATTTATCATCATAAATCGTCCTAAATCGTTAAATAGGGCACGGGAATTATTTGGGGGAGGGCGGGAAAACCGGCACACCAAAACAACCCCTAAACCCACCCCAACCCTTTAAAACCAATTCCTTACCCTCCCCCACCCTCCCGAACCCCCCAAAATGTTAAATTACCTGGTGGTCCAATGGGGGGGGTCCCGGCGCGATCTCCCGCTCTCGGGCCATCGGCGCCATTTTGGCTGCCACTAATTAAAATGGCGCCGATGGCCCGATAAAAAAAAAAATCACCCGACCCTTTAAATCGACTCCCCCCCCCAAAAAAAAACCTTTTAAAATTACCTGGTGGTCCAGGGGGGCCTCAGGGAGCGATTTCCCGTTCCCAGGCATCAGCTGCTCTAAAAAGAAATGGCGCCGATGCCCCTTTGCCCTTACCATGTGACAGGGTATCCGTGCCATTGGCCAGCCCCTGTCACATGGTAGGAGCACTGGATGGCCAGCGCCATCTTGCTAGCTGCCCGAGGCCCCCCTGGGCCACCAGGTAATTTTAAAAGGTTTTGGGGGGGGGGAGTCGATTTAAAGGGTCGGGTGGGTTTTTTATTTTTAGCGGCGTGGGCCTCCCTAAAAAAAAAATTAGCGATGTGAATTGGAATCGGAAACGATTCCAATTCACATATCTTATCAATCAGATTTCCCCCCCCCCCCCCCCCCCCCAGCCGAACCTGATCGTTAAGACGATCTGGCACACGATTCACATCTTTAACTGATATACTTCCTCCTATGGGCCTTCCCTGCTATCACACAGGCCGATAAGTACAGTGTGCTCCGACGGAGCGCACTGTTAACCTGCCCTTGGACGCGCATTTTCCCTTACCCCTTATTCAGTAAGGGGAGGAAAACGCGCGTCCAACCCGCGGCACCTAATTGCGCCCTCAACATGCAAATGCATGTTGAAGACCCTATTAGGTATGCCCGTGTGATACAGTAAATAAAATGTGCAGCTTGGCTACCAAAGGTAGGCGCTAGTTTCTGCCGGCCCTGGGAAAGTGCACAGAAAAGCAGTAAAAACTGCTTTTCTGTGCACCCTCCGACTTAATATCATGGCGATATTAAGTCGGAGGTCCTGAAGAGTAAAAAAAGTTTAAAAAAAAGAAAAAAAATTTTAAATGGGCCGGAGGCTGTCGGGCCGAAAACCGGACGCTCAATTTTGCCGCCGTCCGGTTTCCGAGCCCATGGCTGTCAGCGGGCTTGAGAACCGACGCCAGCAAAATTGAGCGTCGGCTGTCAAACCCACTGACAGTTGCTGCTCTGGGCAATAAGGAGGCGCTAGGGATGTGCTAGTGTCCCTGGCGCCTCCTTTTTCCCGTTTTCACCGCACCACCTAATTTAAATACTGTATTGCGCGCACAGGCGAGTGGCCTGTGCTCGCGCCGTGAGAGCGGGCGTTCGTCCACTCTCCCGCGGACTTTACTGAATCAGCCCAACAGGTGCATCTGGCAAGATAAACCTGGCAGACTTATCCTTTTTTATATGCTTGATTAGATCTGATATTTGTTTTGTGTTCTTTGCTTTTTACTTGATATTCTTCTTGTGTATTTATAAGCTGCAATAATATAAAATAAATTTAATACAGATTAATAAGGAATGTTTAATGTTAATAAGGTGTGCCGCTGTTCTCATGTTTTTGGAATGACCTTTAATTTGTGGGCCTGAAGCCATCCTGCAACACTGAGAAGACCATCACTACATTTAGAAATATGCCCTATACTATCTGGATCGAGGTAAGCTAGAATCTGGATATCATCAATATACAGAAGACAACTAAAACCGAGGTCCTGAATTAAAACTTCCAAAGGCAAAGGTTTTAAATACAAATGAAATAAAACAGAAGATAAAAACAAACCTTGGGGTACACTATAAGACAGCAGCCAAGAGGATGAAAATTCTACTTCTCAGCTAATTTAGGTTTAAAAAAGAAATCTATTTATTTATTTATTTATTTAAAACTTTTCTATACCGTCGTTTAGTAGTGCACCATCACAACGGTTTACAGTTAGGCACAAATATGTTTAGTTTGGTTTCTAAATTATACATAGGGTGCCAGTATTATACTGTTACATAGTTCAATAATATATTCTAAATGGGGAATGAGTGGTTACCATTTATGATTTAGGGTAATCATATGTTTATGCTATCTTTCTAATTTAATACTTAAATATGAGAAAAATAATAAAAATAAGCAGTTCTGCTTTTTATATAGGTGACTTTCATCTTTGTGTATGTGTTGTTATTCAGCTACCTCACTGTGAAATGCTTTTTTGAAGAGCCATGTTTTTAAGCCTTTTTTGAAGAGTTTTAATTCTTTCATTAGTCTTAATTCCAGTGGTAATGTGTTCCATAGTAATGGTCCTGCCAAAGATATTTATTTAAATATATGTATTTATTTAAATCATTTGTCCACATATTTGACCTGCCGTGCTAAACTGAGTAAAATATATTAAAAAATAAAGCAAAAATAAAAAGGTAAAATGAAATTAAAATAACACAAGTGGCAAATCCATACTTTGGCACCAAGAATCATTATCTTTCATCACCAATCTAATACAGTCCCTATAATACCCAATTCTTTAAGTCATTAAATAAAAAAAATGATTAATTATATCAAAGACAGTGTTCATGTCCAAAATGACACAGAGTGCCGGATTAGCCTCCAGACTGCATTCGGCAGTCTGGAGGCTAATCCGGCAAACCACTGCCCTGACCTCAGGCACCAGGCCAGCCACGCTGCTCCTCGGCATGGACAAATGCCAGCAGAACTTCACCCGAGACCACGTGGCAGGATGCCACTGACGACAAAGCACTGCACCTCTCCCTAGGCACATGCACGCATGAACTCTCCTACTTTAAAGGGACTGCGATGGGAAAGTCCCCATGGCCTCTATTGATAATATCACGACCCCTGCTCTATATAAGGACAGCTTCCCAGACACAACTTGCCTCAGCAACAGATCTAGCAACAAGAGTAGTGTGTGTTGCTTCCAACTGTTTGACTTCGTTTCAGCTTGTCCTAGTCTTGACCCAGCCTGCTCCAGTCTTCATATCATCTTGTTCCAGTCTTTGACCCCACCTGTTCCTGTCTTCGGCTCAACCCGGTCCAGATCTTGTCTTAGGGCCTGATTTACTAAGGCTTTTCTCCCATTCTGTGTCTATGGGTAAAATTCTTTGTAAATGACCCCCTTAGTCTGTCCATATCATTGTCTCAGCCCTCTCCATCCCTCTTCCTTGAATGGATAACCAGTTTGCCTGGACTCTGAATATGCCTGATAGCTATCTGCCTCTGACCTTTGCTTGGACTCTGGATAGGCGTGACCACTGCCTGCCTCTGACCTTCTCCCGGACCCTCTACCTATCTGACTGCTTCCTGCTTATGACCCTAGTCTGACCTTGGACCATCTGTCCTGTCATCAGCAGAGATCTGTGCCTAAATTCTGCTGGCTCCAGCACCCAAAGACTCAAGCTGAGGAGAATGTGGGCTGGTAAAGTTGAAAGCCCTGACTGGTCTCTGCTTTGCCTGGGTCTGCCTGCCGAAGGTGAGAACTTGCAGGGCTCCTAACTTCAAGCAGAGTCAATTGTGCCTCAGCTCAAGGGTCCACAGACATAACAGTCAGTTTTTGATTAAATCTCATTCAGCAAGGTAAGCAAGGCCATCTAAGTACTATAGCCTTGGTGAAAACCTGACTGCTTTGAGTGAAAAGCCAAAGTTTTGACTAAAAAAAATCAGACAGCTGATCAAAAACTACTTTTTCCAATGCTTTTGATAGAAATAACAAATTGGAGACTGGTTTCAAATTACTAATCTCTGTAGAGATTGCTTCTTTAATAATGAATGAACTCTAGATTGCTTTAAAACATCTGGGACATATCTCTGATTCAAACTTGCATTAACAACAGTTGTAATTGAAGTAGTTAGCCTAGACTCAGGAAGTTTAATAAATTTGAAAGGTAAGGGATCTAATGAGGGCATATTAGAATTCATCATCACCATAGTTTTAGATATTCCCGGAATGGAAATCATATGAAAAAAAGGAATATTATTCACTGAGTTGAGCCTAAGGTTTTCTCTAAAGAAAAATGAAGGTCTCCTTTAGACTTTTAACACAAAAATCCACAACTCCTTTAGGGGTCTCCGTCTAATTCAGTAACCTCATATGTGATTGCTATGGAATAAATGGTATGATCCTTTCTCCTTCTCTAACTGCATAGCCCTTCTAAAAGGCCACACATTCATAGGGATCCCAATGGGGCCACACATCAGCTTGATCTATAATTTGGTGTTTGGGCATTAAATATCAGTACTTCCATCAAACCGGGTTACTGGTGAATCCCATATTGTAAGAAAGCTCATTTGATCAACACCACAGTATCAACCATTGCTCCTCACTCGCCTATTGCAGGCTCTACTATATGTACTGGAACAAATCTTAGGGCCAGATTTTAGATCACCTACACACGTAAAACTCGGGGTTTTATGCAATTAGGTGGGCCTTACGTGCCGGGCCAATTTTCAAAGGCCCGGTCAAGCATGTAAACCCCCATTTGCCGCTGTGCTGGGGGATCGCATGCCAGCAGGGTGCTGGCGCAACAACTTGCTCCTGCTCAGAAGCAGGTGCAAAAGGTGAGTTAATGATTTTGGGGGGGGTTTAGGATAGGGGGAGGGGGAAGGAGGTCAGGCTAGGGTGTTGGGAAGTTCCCTCCCAGTCGGCTCCTTAATTGGAGCGAACTGGGAGGGACCTGGGGAAGGCCCCGATGCGTCACCGCGCATAGATGCAAAAGTCTTCTGCCCTTGCACGTGCAGACTTGGAATTTTATAACATGCACACGCCAGCGCACGCATGTTATAAAATCACGCATCCATATGTGCACGCTGGGTAGCGCACGCATATGGATGCGAGCACGCAATGTTTTAAAATCTACCCCTTAGTGTTCACAAGTTTTTGCTGTTCAAAGTAAAAGAATGTTTTCACTTCAATAAAGATGCATTATGGAAAAAGCAAAGGCTAGCAGACCCTGACATGGGCCATATTTTGAAAAGTTGCTCAGGAAAGACCATGTCTATAATGTAAAAAGTAAAATTTAAGTCAAAGAATGGACAACAATGTCAATTACTAATTAGAATGATTACAGAGATATAGAAATAAACTTTTCACTAAACTTGCAAGGCATTCATAACAACAAACAATTCCTATAAAGAATATGTCACACATTTAAAAGTGAAAGTATTATCCCATAATGAAAAGGATATAACAAGATAACAGAGTAACAAGGTACACAAAGTACTCACCAAAATTTAAAAGCTTTCATAGTTATGTGAAGTCAGTGCCGGTGCAAGGGTCTGCTGATCTCTTTCTCTCTCTTTCTCCCTTTCTCTCTTTCCACCATGAACCTCCAAAGCTATGTTCACATATTGCAACCTTTATAGCATCATCCCTCTCCACCCTCATTTGCTGCTTTCAACAATACCACCCTCATGTCGACTACAGCACCCCACCCATTTCCAGTGCCCTAGGCAAATGCCTAATGCTCCCACCAGCCCTGCATAGAAACAAATACTTCCTGTCAAAAAGATTAAATAGCCACAGAAAAACGAGGCCAAAAGCAGATATATGATGGAAGCCGTCAGTTTAGAAAATGTCGAGGGAACGTCAAAGCAACATCTGCAGGATGTAAGGGATCTCAAGGGGGTTGTTGAGAATGAAAAATCATAGAAAATAAGAAAACCATTCAGAAAAAATCTAGTCCATATCAACATTGAGACCAGATGAAGACATAGTAGAGTATCAATCCATTTAACTTCTGCTGAAGGAGTATATGTGAATATGCCAGATATGTGAACATGCCAGATACACAAAAAGGTGACCTTTGCCTCCTCCTTATTAGATGACTCCTCTGGGGATGACCTTTCACCAGCACCCATTGTTAAGGGAAGTTTAGAGATGGAAGTTTGGGTACTTCATGTATATATTATATACCCTTTGAAGTCTCCCACTGATGATTCTAATGTTTTCATCTGTATATTGCCTTTTTCCCCAGCAGGCTGTGATAATTGCAAAATCATACATCATCACTAGTCTTGCCAGAGCCCATTACCTGTACGTCAGAAGAGCCTTCATTTTGTCTTCTGTGAGGTCGCAATCTAAGGGATTTGCTGGTATAGTGACCTGATTCCCATTCTTACTCTATGGACATACCCCTTGTGGGAAATGTAAAGCTTGCCATCTTTCTTTAACTTTGTCTATATTCACACATCCTTCTTTACATAAACCTTTGCATCTAAGATTCTCCTCAGATTGCTCTATGGAGAGGATCATTTATGTCATGCATTGTCCTTGTTCTCTCTTTTACACTGGTAAGACCATGCAGATGGTACATACCCGCATTTATGAACATTCCTCATGCCTATGTCACACCCGTGAAAATGCTCCCCTTGTACCACATTGAGTAGTTGCACAACATACATCCGAAGATCTCCATTTCTTTTTTTTTTTAATTCTTTATTTATCATTTTCAAAATACAATTATCATACTTTGTATTTTAAAGAAATACATAGGTTAGGAGTCAAAAGTATTATCTTTCAATATAAGTAAACTAATAAATCAATAATTATATAACTCCAACCTATTACCATATCATAACAGATGGAGAGATGCTTTATCTCTAGATACAATAATAATGGGAGAAAAAGAGGAAAATAGCTTTCAAAAACATAATGTGGCAAAAACCTATACCTTTAATTACTTATTACCCTATTGGTCTATCGGGGAAGATGTTGGCGGGAGTTGTTCTTTCCTTTGCTCAAGAAACAATTTAAGTAGATCTGGGGTAAAGAAAATAAATGATTCATCTTGTTTACTTATAAAACATTTACATGGGAAACGTAATTTGAAGGTAAAACCTAGTGACAACACCTCTTGGCGGAGAGATAGAAAAGCTTTCCGCCTTTGCTGTGTTGTCACAGCTAGATCTGGGAAAATTTTTACCGGTTTCTCCAAATAAACTATGGGAAACCTGTTAAAATATCTCCTCATTATTTTATTCAGATCACTCACAGAGAAAAATGTTACTATCAAAGTTCCCCATTCAATACTTTTCGCATTTGAGTCTTCCAGAAATCTCGTTAAGTCTCCTTGAAATATCTCCTCAGATGGATTTCTCCCATTATTAGGCTTCAACAAAAAATAGCAGTTGTTTACAATGGGCAATTCACCTGAAACAAGGCCTAGTGCTTCTTGAAAAAATTTTGTAAGAGTGATTGAGGGAGTTTCCCCTATCACTCTAGGAAAATTTAATATACGAATATTAAAACGCTTTGCATTGTTTTCTAGTGCTTCTAATCTATTAGCAATCTGATCTCTGTCTTTAACAACTGCTATATTAAATTCTTGATTTTTAATATCTTTCATTTCTAAATTCTTAATCCTCTCATCTGATTTTTTAAGAAAATCTTGAATCTGGACAGACTCTTGCGAATACCTTGAGTTATATGAATCAGTTTTTCCCTCTAACTCCTTTATATTCCCATTCATTACTATCATCATTTCCCATATAGAGTCCAATGTTATCTGTTCCGGTCTGGCAGGCAATTCCACTTTTTTGCTGCTGGAAAAAGTAGCAGCAATAGTAGCCGTCCTTAGTTCCACCAGACTTACGGCGGGGCTTTGTACTCCCCTCGCCGCATCCTCATGGACACTGGTCTCAGTTAGGACTGGTTCATTGCCTTGTCCAAGATTCCTCTGAACTGGGGGAAGTCCAGCATTTGGACTTAAAGAAGCCTCCTCTGCCGAATTAGGAAGTCCTCCCACACTCCCTAGCTCATCAGGGTCCTTGGCATTCTGTACATGTGGGATAGGGGAGACCATGAAATTTGTGATTGCTTGCTGCAAGGGAACAGCTAATGAGGATGGTGTAGAGGGAAAAACCCTCACTTTCCCTTTCCTTTTAGCTGGCAGGTCTCTACTCATACAGACAAGCTCTCACCCGGTCTCTGAATTTGCCACTATTTCTAGAGTCAAGCTTAGGAGAAGGTAAAACAAATTTCAAAGTTAAATACCTAGTGGTAGACGTGGCAAATCCGGCGAAGTCCGGCAAAGTCTGTTGAAACGCGTGCCCCTTTAGCGCGCGCGGCTTCAGCAGCGTGCCGGCTCTGCTGCGTGCCGCTCGCAGATCGATCTTACAGGCCGCTTCCTTCCGGTCCCGGGCTCCGCCCTCTGCTCACCGCTCTCCCACTGCCACCGTCGAGGCTCAAGAAAAACGCCTCCGGAAGGCAGGCAAGATGTTAAACTCACAACAGGGGTAATCCTTCTCCTTCTCTCGAGTCCTGGTCACTCACAGAGCGATCTTATAGGCCGCTTCCTTCCGGTCCCGGGCTCCGCCCTCTGCTCACCGCTCTCCCACTGCCACCGTCAAGGCTCAAGAAAAATGCCTCCGGAAGGCAGGCAAGATGTTAAACTCACAACAGGGGTAATCCTTCTCCTTCTCTCCTCCATTTCTTTATTATTGATAGAGATTTTCCTTCTAAGTGGTGGTGATTATTCACATATACTCCTTCAGCAGAAACTTAAATGGATTTATACTGTTAATACTATGCCTCCATCTAGTCTCAATGTTGATATGGGCTGGACTTTTTTTTTTGCATGTTTTTCTTATTTTCTTCAAATTTTCATTCTAACCCTCCCCCGCCTTGAAATCCCTTACATATTCCTTATGTCCTGCTAACGTTACTTTGACGTTCCCTTGACATTTTCTATACTGATGGCTTCTATCACATGACTGTTCTTGGCACTGTTTTTCTGTGGCTATTTTAATTTTTCTGACAGGAAGTATTTGTTTTTTATCTGTTCGCCATTACTATGGAAGCTTTTAAGTTCTGGTGAGTATGTTGTGTACCTTATTACTGTATTATTTCATATTTCATTATGTGATAATGCTTTCATTTTTAAATGTGTGACATGTTCTTTACAGGAATTGTTTGTTATCAAGAATGCCTTGGAATTTTGGTGAGAACTTCATTTCTTTATCTTTGTAAACATGCTGATTTGTAGATAGACTTTAATTGTATTTTTCACATTGTAGACATGGTCCCTCACAATGCAGCTCCCCAAAGCATGGGCCGTGTCAGGGGACAGCTAGCCTTTGCTTATTGTATTACAGATCTCTATTGAAGTGACAATAAAATATTTCACTTTGAACAACAAAAACTTGAGGACACTAAGATTTGCTCCCTTTTCATTTGATATAGTGGTTTGGGTTTCTCCACTTGCTCTTTGCCTATTGTATGTACCAACAAAATCCATGATGAATGTGAAATAAATTACATGGCTAAAAGGTTTTTCTCAAAGTGCTTACAATTTAACAGGCTAATTTTAAAACGAGCGTGCATACACCCATACACACACGTATTGTGCACAAGTGGAGATACGCTCAAATTTAAAATTATACACGCACTTAGGAGCATACTTATCAATCATAAGTATGCTCCTCATTTTAAGAGGTTGTTCAGACAAACCTAATTCATATATCTTACATAGTTCTTTGCTGAATTAACGCGTTTATGTAAGCGGATTGTAAAACATGTTCGCGCAAGGGACATTCCCAGTTTTTTTAGTTATTCTACCATTTTGCCCAGTCAATATGAAGGTCTTCCAGTCTCCTCTGGTTCTTTATCCTGAATTCCCCCCAGTTGACCCAAACCTCTCACCCTGTCCTGTAAGCCCTAAAACATGAGATCTAAAGACTTGCTCCTCATCAGGAGCAGCAGTAAAGTTACACAGCTAACAAGCAATTTGCACTGTAGCCTCCAGTATTAATTACAGAGTTATGCAAGTAAATGTTGGCCCTGCTCTGGAACACCCATGCCACACCCCTTTTCCACCCCCTTATTTTTGGCGCATGCATGGGTATATACACGTGTAAATCACGGCTTTCATTTATTTATTTATTTACTTATTTACTTGCAATATTTTTATCCAATTTCCCAGGAAACCTGCCCAATGCAGTGTACAACAAGAATAGTTAATAAAAAAAAACTACATACATAACAAAATAAAATGATACATTTAAAACAATAAAAACAAACTGTAAAAAATTGCAGCAGCATTAATCACATCAATTCTCTTATGTTCCACTAATCTCTTAATCTGGGAAAACAATGCAAATGGCCAATTTAAAGAGTTAAACAAGGTTTCTGATATATAATTTTTCTTTTCCTGATCATAACATATCCTGTATTCTTGAATTTTTACTTTCAACTGCTCCTCGTCTTCCTCAGTTTTACTCTTACGCCATTGGCATTCAGCCCACCAAGAGTTCTTTTTCACAGCAGACAAATCTTTATTAAATCAAACTGCATTCCATTTTCTAACCAATGACCTTATAGTTTTAAATATTCCTACTTCCTCTATAATCAGTTATAATTGCTTATTATTATATACCCTTATTCTCTTTCAGATCAGGCTCCATTTCTACCCTTCTTACCCTCCTCAGTGGAAGGGAGTGCCTCAGGGATCTGTATTGGGACCCGTACTTTTCAATATATTTATAAATGATCTGGAAAGAAATACGACGAATGAGGTAATCAGATTTGTAGATGATACAAAATCGTTCAAAGTAGTTAAATCACAAGCAGATTATGATAATATGATAATAGAAAGACTAGGGGGCGCTCCATGAAGTTAGCATGTGGCACATTTAAAACTAATTGGAGAAAGTTCTTTTTCATTCAACGCACAATTAAACTCTGGAATTTGTTGCCAGAGGATGTGGTTAGTGCAGTTAGTGTGGTGTTGCGTCCGTCGCTGCTCGACACCTTCACTCTGCTCTCTCTACCTCTGTGGCGACTCCCTCTGGGTCTGATGGACGGCTACAGCTGCGGCGTCCCCATGCCGTCTCCCTCCGGCATCCCCGGACCGGTTCGATGCTGTGGATCTGCCATGTTGCTTGATGATGTAGGGCGCGCACGCGCACGCTCCGACTAATGTACCAGCAAGGGTGCGAACCTCAGGGGCGTCCCCCTGAGCTGATGTCATCCACTTCCAATATAAAAGTTCTCAGTATTCGCTAACTAATCGAGTTAGCAAGGACATGAACTCGGACTCTGACAAGGATACGAATTCATCCAAGCTACTCTGCCTCCTTGGACTTACCAGGGGTACCTGCTCCTCGGGGGCCTCACTCTCTTTTCTTTATTTCAGCTTGCAGATAGGAACCGGTACTCGCTCCTGGAGGGCCCATGTTCCTGAATTCTCTGAAGATTCTCCACTGCCTGGAAGCTATCGCAGATACAGACATTTGTGAGTTACCATCGCTCTCTCATAGCTTTCCCTGGAACCAGGTACTCGCTCCTCGAGGGCCTAACCCTTTCCAGCTACTGAGCCTCTTTAAGACCTTATGTGAGATGCAGAGGTTTATGTAAAGAACAATGTGTGAATGTTCTGGCTATGAACACAGCATACCCTGTCTACTCACTATCTATAGTCTCTCTACAGCTCAGTCACCCTGAGATTACTGTTCCAGTACCTGAGGGACTTCAGCCCTGTCAGGCATATCAGCTCTCTACTGCCACCTCTGGTGGTTCTACTAACCTGTCTAATAAAAGAACTATCTGTGTCTGTCTCCATAACCCAGCCTAGCTGGTAGTCCCTCTCAGGATATCCTCCTGGGGGTGCTGTCATCTGCCATCAGCCCAAGGATTCACCTATCTACCTTCCTCTACAGCTGAGTGCCCTCTCCAAGCCCTCCGCTGGTACAGATTGCTACTCCTTCTCCATCAGGGGCCTTCAGCAACAGTTCATAACAGATTGTTATCTACTCCCTTTACAGGAACTGAGTATATCAGATTGCTAACTCCTCCTTCCACAGGAGTAGATTGACATCAAGATTGCTATCTCCGCAGTCTATACCCTAACAAGATTACTAACTCATCCCTCTCATGGAGAAGAGAATTACAGATTACTAACTCCTCCCCTCTGGAGGAGCAAACTCTAACAGAACTATTATAGATTGCTAACTCCTCCCCTCTGGAGGAGCGAACTCATAACATGTAGCTGGGTTTAAAAAAGGAATGGAGAGGTTCTTGGAGAAGTCCATTACCTGCTATTAATTAAGTTGACTTAGAAAATAGCCACTGCTATTAATAGCAACAGTAACATGGAACAGACTTAGTTTTTGGGTACTGGCCAGGTTCTTATGGCCTGGATTGGCCACTGTTGGAAACAGGATGCTGGGCTTGATGGACCCTTGGTCTGACCTAGTATGGCATTTTCTTATGTTCTTATGTCCTATCGCTCCTAAACCTCTTTAAAAGCACTCTCATCAATTGGCCCCCATATAATTTTTTTCTGCCTTTAAGCCCCAAAATTTTCCCTCTCTTTTTGACATACCCAGGATATGACCTTTATTGTGTGTGGGCAAGGTTACTAGTTGCCAAAACCCACACACTTCTACAGTAGTTAAAAAATCTTCCATTTTTCCTACCCTAGGGCCATCAAAATGAAAATTAAAATCCCCCCGAATTACTAAATAGGTGAATAGCATGCTCAACTCCAAAAAATACTCCACTAATTCAAACAAGTCTATCGCATCTGTCCTTGGAGGGTCGTAAACTAAACAACTAATCAAAGCATCTGAAGTAACTGCAATCATTTCACAGCCTTACCTTAACTCAATAAACCTTTGGGAGGGTATAAACCTTCTATTAAACACCACCAACACCCCACCTCCTTTCTTCATATCCCATGCTTGATGTATACATTCATACCCATCAGGACAGACTTCATTCAAAATCATGTTATCCACTAATCCCAGCCAAGTTTCAATAATACAAAAAATATCAAAGTCATTGTCCAATATCATAACTGCCACAGTTTGAGTCTTTCTTTTAACAGATTGAACATTTAATAACCCACATTCGAACTTCACTTTGGCATTTTCAACAACCTTGCCCTTAGAGTCCGTATTGGACAGGTTACACAGTTAATAACAATTAGCTTCCTAGGACATTTAACTTTTTTACTGTAGTATAATACCTGCTATAATTAAATGTATCTCTTCCTTGTAGCACATCAATAGCAAACACCAATTCTCAAGGGCTCAAAACATTTCGCTCTCAGGTTCTGCTCAAAAGGGCACTGAAAGGGGCAGTCCCACCTATGGGCCTCCACTTTTAATATAGGCCCCAGCGACTCTCGCGGACATCATGGTGGGGTCGTGGTTAGCCCCAGCTCAGGTGGCAGATCAGGAAACAGTTCTCTGCACCAAGCCCAGTTGTATCAGGTAAAAGCTGAAAACGCTGAAGCAGCTGGGAAAGTGCTCTGTGCGTTTAAAGTGCTCTGTGTGCTCGTTGGCTATGGGCCTCCTCTTTTAATATAGGCCCTGGTGATTCTCGCTAATGTCACGGTGGAGGCGTGGCTAACCCTAGCTCCGGCTGCAGATCAGGAAACAGTTCTCTGTACCAAGCACAGTTGTAACAGGTTAAAGCTGGAAACAGTGAAGCAGCTGACAAAGTGCTCTGGCATTTAAAGTGCTGGCTACAGAGCTCCTCTTTAAATACAGGCCCCAGCAATGCTCGCTAATGTCAGGGTGGGGGCCTTGCATGTGTGCGTATGTGGGCATTTTTGCACGACCAATGCTTTTAAAATTGACCTCTAATCTTTAAGCAAGGAAGCTAAATGACCCATTCAAGGTCACAAAGTAGTAAAGCAGACAGAAATGCAAACTTCTCTAGCTTTCAAAGCTCTGTGTTCTGACTAATCCACAGCACAGACTACCCGCAAAGAAAGATGAGAATAAACATAAAGCATATAAATTAGAAAAAAAAAACCAACACTTTCTTCATATTCTGTTCTCCATGTTCCCAATACTCCTATATTAATCTTTAATCTTTATTAAAATTTGTGAATCGCTTAATGTAAATCTATTATTATCCAGAGAAATAAAACAAAAGCTCCAATGCTTCCTTGAAAAAGTTGCTAAGTGATGAAAAAGCGACCTGAGGTGAAAGAAATGATAGAATTGCTTTAGTTTTCCATTGTGCACTAGGGAAAAGAACATTAGCCTGGTGGTAAATAGCCTCTGACTTGCAAACGATTTACTAAGCAGAATCTGCACAGCATTTCAGGTCATTACGAAAGAGAAGGTCTTGCTGGTAATTTTGGCAGGTTGCAAGCATTACAGAGATCCAATGTTCTGAGTCAAATGCAAAGCCTGCAGAAAAGTCAAACTGTTTAAAGAAAACATAATTATAGTATACTTGACTTTTCTTTAAAAAGTACAGCAGTGATAATCGCCATTCTTACTCAGACCATGTCAGGATGATACGCATAGGAATCATGATGCTGTCTTACTTTCAGAAACAAAAACTTCAGGGAGAGAAAAGTAGATTTCATGTATTTTTAGGGACCTTCATTTTCAGTTTTCATTTTATTTCCTGTGGGAATTTATCAATGTTTATTATAACCAACCAAACATCGGAAAATCAGTGCAAAAAATTATTCTCCCTCCCCCCCCCCCCCCTAATGATTTTTTTTCCTTTTTTTTTGCTGGTTCTAATAAACACGGACGCATTCTTGGGAAAATAAAATGAAAAACGAAAATGAAAATCCCTATGTAGTTTAGATTTTCAGTCTTTATTATAATGGGACCCTTTTTTAGTTCACAGTGGATTGCGCATTGAGCTAAGGAAGTCAGGTAGGCCCCCACCTTGAGTACTCCTTCACATTTAGGCTTTCACCTACTGAATACTTTAGAAAATCTACTTGTTCTTTTTACAGCCTCAAGTGGATTATGCCTCTATCCAGCCATTGCACTTACATTTTCCAAAAACTAATAGAGATAATTTTGCAAGCATATTTTAAAACACATTGAACCAGTGAACATATAGGGTGTCAATGGGGAAAGTGTTAATAATAACATGGCAATTCTGCTGAAAGGATCCCCCACATCATGAAATCAATTTACCCACCAGATTTATGGGTTTTGAAGGGTGAATACTGGAAGGTATTCAGGCTTTTCCCAAACAGTAACTATTGTACAAGGAAATACTCAGCAGCTATTTGTATACAAAAAAAAATCACCATGGGGTAAAAATGAGATTTTATTTTTATTTATTTAGCTCACGCCTTTTCTTTGGTAGCTCAAGGCAAGTTTCATTCAGGTACTTTAGGTATTTCCCTATCCCAGAGGGCTTACAATCTAACAGGCCGATACAGTAAAAGTTGCGGGAGAGTGGGCGAGTGCCCACTCTCCTGTGCGCGCGATTCAGTATTCCAATGAGGGCCCGCGGTAAAAAGAGGCGCTAGGGACACTAGCGCATTCCTAGCGCCTCTTTTTTGACAGAAGCGGCGGCTGTCAAAAAGGTTGACAGCCGACACTCAATTTTGCCGGCGTCGGTTCTCAAACCCGCTGACAGCCACGGGTTCGGAAACCGGACGCCAGCAAAATTGAGCGTCCGGTTTTCAACCCGTAAGCCGCAGGCTGATTTTAAATTTTTTTTATTTTAAATTATTTTTTACTTTTGGGACCTCCAACTTAATATCGCCATGATATTAAGTCGGAGGGTGTGCACTTTCCCGGTGCCAGCAGAAATTAACACCTACCTTTGGGTAGGCGCTAATTTCTGAATGTAAAATGTGCGGCTTGGCTGCACGTTTTACTTACTGAATCGCGCAGGAATAACTAATAGGGCCATCAACATGCATTTGCATGTTGCGGGCGCTATTAGTTTCGGGGGGGTTGGCCGCACGTTTTCGACACGCGGCCAAACTCGGGTTAACAGTGTGCTCCATAGAGTGTACAGAAAGTACAGCCACCATAGATCCTCCATTCAACCCAGACTTGTCTACAAATGCTTATTGTCCCACAGGCACATATGGATTTTATTCAACTTCTGAAGCCCCAAAGTCCACATAGATTTACTCTTCTGACAAGCTTAGTGTAAATTCACGGCTGAGCACTACTGCAGTCATACAGCTCCCATTATAGTCAATGGAAGCAAATTTGACATTTCACATTTTTTTCCAATAATGGAAGCAAATTGTAAAAGTGATCACCACAGGAGTTGCATATTTTAGGATTTCAGAGATGGAAGTACTACTCTTTCTCCCCTTGCTCCTTGCCAGTGCAAACGTTCCTCATTCTCTCACAGTAATATACCTGATCTTCCTCACTATCGGGCCGATACAGTAAAGCACGGCTGCGGTTACCCTGTTTCTAACCCGCTTTGGATGCACAATTTGACGCGTAAGACAAACCCGCGATTCAGTATCCGGTTTTACGTGTCCTTACCGCTTGCCGAAATGGACGCGTATCTGTCTCCGCCTGCCGCATGTATATGATATGTTAATTATCGATTTAGCTATTCCCTCCGATACAGTAACGTGCGCCCAGATTATCGCCTTTTTAACCAGCTTATTTGCCGCGTCTTTAACCTGCCTATTTACCACCTACCCTGACCCTGGCATTAGTGTGGTGTTCAGTCAGCTTCCCGCTGCCTTGAGCGCCCAGCTGTACGTCCAAGCCACGACCTTGGAAGTCCGGCAACCCCTGCGTGCTGAGCCCGCGCTCCAGCATCTCCAGCCACAGCTCCCGCAGCTCCAGGGGCTCCCTGAGCACATACCCGGAGCTGCTGCTGTCCTTGCCCCGTGCCTCCCTGCTGGGCTCCGGGTTGCCGGAGGAGCCCGTCCCGCCCGACTTTGGGGACGCGTGCCGGCACAAGTCGCCACCCTGGCCGGAGCAGCTGCCGCCACCCGCCACCCCCCATCCTGACCGAGGATCGGCCACGCTGCACAAGTTCCAGCTCCCCTACCAGGTGACTCCGTGCAGGGAGAGCGGACCCACCCAAACATTCATGGACCTTCCCGCTGCCTTGAGCCCCTGGCTGGACGTCCAAGCCACGACCTCGGACATCTGGCTTGGACGTCCAGCCAAGCGCTCAAGGCAGCGGGAAGGTCCATGAACGGATGCCATGACCTGAGCGCCCGGCTGGATGTCCGAGGTTGCGGCATCCATTCATGGACCTTCCCGCTGCCTTGAGCACCCGGCTGGATGTCCAAGCAGTGACCTCGGACATCCGACTTGGACATCCAGCTGGGCGCTCAAGGCAGCGGGAAGGTCCATGAACAGATGCCACGACCTGACCGGCTATGACAGCGGCAGCAAGCCCAGCAGCAACCAGACCAGCGGCATCAGCATGGGCTACGACCAGCGGCACGGCGTGGCTGGTGGATCTGAGTTGGTGGCAGGAGGGGGAGGCTTGGGACCTGGACTGTAAAAAAAAACCAAAAACAATCTCGGGCTTTTTTTTTTTTGGAGGTGCGATGCGCATTCTGAGGGGCCAGGGAGCGGGCTGGCCCGCCGGCCCCTCGGCCTGACCATGCTGCTGTCGCTGCGCCAGCCCAGCGTGGGAGGAGAGCACCTGGCGGGAGAGAGAGAGCCACACATGCGATCGCTTCTGGCGGGGGGAGGGAAGGGGGCCGCGGCGGGCGGAGGATCGCGGCTCTGAACTAACTTTGCCCAGGAATGGAGCCCCTCTGCTGAGCTTCCCGCCGGCGCCTGGATTAAGGACCCCCTCCCCCAGCCTGTCCATGTGGCTCTTCTGGAACGGGCTCCTCCGGCAACCTGGAGCCCTGGGCTCCGGGGTGCCAGAGGAGCCCGTCCCGCCCGACTTTGGGGATGCATGCTGGCACAAGTCGCCGCCCCTGTTACGATCCTGCCCGCGAGGAGCACGGGCAGGCCCTCACCTTCATGCGGCTAGTCGAGCCGCCGACGCTGCTGCTGCTGCCGCGGTCTCTCCGCGGTGTCCGGGCTCCTCCCCGGCTGCCATCTCCTCCGTGCAGCAGGGCCGACCCACCACGAGCTCTCCCTCGCGGCCGGGAACCCCGCTGTCCTTCCGGGCTCTCCCCGACGTGCCTCTGCCTTACCGGGGTCCTCGGCCGGCAGGGAGGCCGTCCCTGCCGGTGCCTGCAGCCTACTCAGCCCCTGCAGCCAGCCTTACCTTCTCTCCTGCTTCTGACTTCGCGGCTGGAAGCCGCTCCAGCAGCCTGCCACTTCTCCAGCTTCAGGGCAGGGCTGCCCCCATGCTTGCCTGGCTTCCATGGGTCCTCCATGTGGCTGAGGACGCCACCAGCTTCCAGCACCAGCTCTCCAGCTTCCTAGGGCGCGAGCGCGCGCCTCTTTGCTTCTCTTCAAGGGTCAGCCAGGTGTGGCCCCTGCTGACCCCTCCCTGGGCGTTGTCCACTTCAGCGCTACTAAAGGGCTCTGCGTTCAGTCTGTCTTTGCCTTCGCAAGGAGTTGGTCACTCCTGAGATCCTCGTTCCAGGAGCTGCCTTGTGTTCCAGCCTTCTGCAAGGTCCAGTGTTCCATGTTTTCCGTCAAAGCTTCTTGTCCAGTTGTTCCAGTCCTGATGTTTCCAGTTGTTCCAGTCCTGATGTTTGCTTGTTCCTGTTCCTGCCTTGAGGTCTGATGTCTAATCCGGTATCCATGGTCCAGCCCAGATAATACAAGCCTTGTACCTTGATCCTGAAACTCGCCTGAAAGCTAAGTACCTTGCTCTTGAATCTCCTGAAAGCTAGCACCTTGATCCTGTGTCTTCCAATGTCCTGGTACCTCGCGGCAAGCCACGCCGTGGTCCGTGACCAGCCCTCGGGGCGGGCTGATTAGGGCCATCTGTGATGCAAGCCATGTACCTCGTTTCTAAGTCTCTGAGAAGTCCTTGTTCCTGACCCTGTTACCTGCCTTGGCTGCCGGTGTGCAGCAATCCTACTTTGGCTGCCGGTGTGCAGCAATCCTACCTTGGCTGCCGGTGTGCAGCAACCTGCTTCTTCCCTGTTGCCTTGATGTTGGTGCCTGATCCAGTTCCTAATCCAGTTCCAGATGTTCTGCCCTTTGTCTTCGTCTGGCTCCTGAGCCTTCTGGCCTGTTGGGCCCTGGAGTGGCCAACAGTTGGGACTCGTCCCTGTGCTTTGGAGCTTCCCTTCCTGCCAGCCGACGGGGCTTCGGATGTCAGTATCCCGGCATCGGAGTTCTCTTCGCCTGGATCTCTCCTGCATTCTCCTGTTCTCAGCGTGGTCCGTGACCTGCCCTCCAAGGCAGTGTTGGGGATGCATGGGACAGGGTGGCCCTTGACTCAGTCCCAGGAGTGGTCTGAGCGGGGTGCCCTGAGGGACAGTACCCATGTCTTCCTTCAGCCCTTGTTCCTGAACCTACCTCTGCACCTTCAGTATCTCGCTTCTGAACCTACCTCTGCATCTTCAGTACCTCGCTTCTGAACCTACCTCTCCATCTTCAGTACCTCGCTTCTGAGTTTACCTCTGCACTCCCAGTACCTTGCTTCTGAGTCTACGTCAGCACGCCCAGTATCTTGTCTCTGAGTCTTCATCTGCACTTCCAGTACCTTGCTTCTGAGTCTACGTCAGCACGTCCAGTACCTTGTCTCTGAGTCTACGTCTGCACTCCCAGTACCCTGCTTCTGAGTCTACGTCTGCACTTCCATTACCCTGCTTCTGAGTCTCGTCTGAATCTATGTTCCAGTCTTCGCTGTCCTGGCCTCCATCCGGCCTGCCGCTTCGTGCCGTACCCTGCAGCAGGTCCGAAAGGGCTGGGAACGGTCGGAGGACTGTTCACAAGACCAACATTGCGTCGTTGGGTCTTCCGAAGCGTGCAGGTCCGGAGGAGGGCCTGTCACCTGGTCATCACTCCAGTCTTGCTTCCGTCCAACCCATGCTCGGGCATGCCATGCCTCCCGCGGCCCTCTTTGGAATCCTCTGGGGTCGAGCCGCGGCCCAAGGACACACATCTCTCAGGAAGTGGGATCGCTCTCCGAGCGCTCCGCAACAGCCCTGGCTGGTGCAGCCGCCGCCGCCCCCATCCCGACCAAGGATCGGCCACGCTGCACAAGTTCCAACTCCCCTACCAGGTGACTCTGTGCAGGGAGAGCGGACCCAGCCAGGCGGAGAGGAGGTTGGAAGCCTTGACCCTGGAACTAGAGAAGGAGTTGGAGCTGCACATGAAGAAAGAGTATTTCGGTGAGTAAATAGTGTGTGGTACTTGCTTCAGTGTGGACAAACGTTCATGGACCTTCCCGTTGCCTTGAGTGCCCGGCTGGACGTCCAAGCCACAAACTCGGACATCCGGCTTGGACGTCCAGCCGGGCGCTCAAGGCAGTGGGGTCTGTAGGAAAGAACCATCCACTTACCTGGTGGAATGACATTTGAAATGACATTTGAAATGACAGGTACCAGCGCACCCTGGATACTGTATAGGCGCTGTATACAGTTGTATACAGTAAGATGGATTGCGCACACCTACCACTTCATTGACTCGCTTTGGACGCCACTTGGTTTTGCATCTAATTTGAATACTGAATCGAGCGGTATGTGAACCAAAATATGCGCGTGGCAAATGAGGGTGCGCCCGGCACTCCCGCACTCTTTCTTACGCGTCCTTACTGTTCGGCCCGTATGTCTCTGCCCAATGCCAGTGACAGTCCACCTTATAAGCCTCTTTCCTGCCAATGAGAGTCACTATTTAATCCCCCTCAGTGACACTCCTACTCTTCCACTGTGATGCTCCTCCTACCACATTCCCCCTTTGTGAAGCTCTTCATCCTCCCCCAAATTCTTGCCCTTCTATGCTCACCTCTACCCATGATACTGGAAGTTACATGTACCACAGGAAAAAAGGGTGGAGCTTGAGTGCAAAAGCATCACAGGGGAGATGGTGGAATTGAAGGAGTAACTGAGGGAGGGCACATGAGGTATGGTGACATCATGGGGGATAGAAAGAGGAGTGAGGTCTGTTGCTACTAAGCTTGCATCAATAATGAAAATGGAAAGTGAGAAGAATTTAAGTTTCTGAAATTCAGCAGCACATTTTACTTGCTGAGCCAATGGCCCTAATACTAAAGATGTATGATTAGTGGCATTCTATATATTAATGTTACAAGAAAGATGATTGTATATCTAAGTAATAGTGCCCAAATGAGTGGGCACTGCCATAAGACAGTTCATTTGTTAGAAGCCCCAGGCTGAAAGTATCTAGAGATGTGATAACTACAATTATTTGATCACATCTTCTACCAAGGATGTAGTCGTTATTAAAATGTAATAATTTAATAAATATAGCTGCAATGATTTAAAAAAAAAAATCACCACATTTTAATGAAGTTAACTCTGACTGTTGTCCAGTCCTATATTCTATTTCTGTAAGCAGTCTTAAGAGATGAAATTAAAGCAATTCAATGCATCTTCAAAGGTTAACCACAGTGCACAAACACAAAGAATCACACCTTCTCTATTAAACAAGAGATAAATTGTAAACTTTCATTTAATTTGATTGGTTTTCAACTAGTAGGTTAACTATATGTTTGCTTTAAAGGTCAAAATTCTCACTTTCTGACGTTTATGAGGCCTTTTCCTGCTCTTATGGTGATTCTTCCCAGTAGAGTTGTAAAGCTGCACTGACATCGGCATTAGATGTCTGCCTCCAGAACCAATAAAGGGAGAAATCTGAGTAAAGCAAAGAGGATGGGCAAGAAAGGTAAAAAAATGAAAAGGGAGGATGAAGTCCAGTGTGAAGAGAAAAGCAACCTTCTGCAACATTACTAAAATGTTTTATGTAGCCACATTTTCCAATCAGATTTATTTTGCACTAAATCTTTATTATTTCTTCTTCACTCAGTTTACATTTCTTTTTCCTCTAGAACTAAAAAGACAACATTCTTAATAGGCATCAACTATACTCTGAGTTGCTAGTTTTCTAATGGGATAGAGTCACTTCTATAGAATGTCATGAGAATTTAGTAATATATTAAATAAATGAAATGGTATTGTTGAGTGCGGTGTTTTGTGTGCCCATGGGCCTCAGCCTGACCCTGACCTTCAGGACCGAGCCAAGGGCTGACGGTGGCTCCGCGTGGCTGAACAATCTGCCCTCGGCCAGGCCGGCAAGCTCCCATGGCCAACATCCAAGGATGATGGAAGTTGAATGGTCCTCTGACCATTCTGGGCCCTTTCTGACCTGCTGCGAGCAGCAGGCCTGGCCTGAGGTTGAGGGCAGACGGACCTTGACACGAAGACTTGGATTGATGCAACGGCATCACATGGCATGAAGACTCGGGTTGATGCGACGGCATCACATGGCACGAAGACTTGGGTTGATGCGACGGCATCCATGGCAAAGACACATGGCTGATGTAACGGCATCCATGGCGAAGACTTGGGTTGATGTGACGGCATCACATGGCACGAAGACTCTTGACATCCACAAAGGCAACACAAGGCATGGACTTTGGCACTGTCTCTCAGG
Source organism: Rhinatrema bivittatum (assembly GCF_901001135.1). NCBI lineage: Eukaryota > Metazoa > Chordata > Amphibia > Gymnophiona > Rhinatrematidae > Rhinatrema > Rhinatrema bivittatum. The sequence continues at coordinate 162,227,001 of NC_042616.1, read as the reverse complement.
GCGCCCTACTCAGGCCACCCGCGGGACTGAGTCGCAGACCACCCTGTCCCTACACAGCCCAAAGAGGCTGGTCACGGACCACGACGGGAGCAGGACAGCACAGGAACACACATCCGGGATTTGATGGCTCAGGAGCACAGGACAACCGTCCACCAGCAGGCTAGTCCACTCAGGAGTACTGCATCTGAGGGACCCCCAGCCTACCGGACCAGAAGGCTCGAGAGCGTTGAAGGCAAGACAAGGGAAGGAACATCACGGAAGGCAGGAACACCAGGACGAAGGAGGACGAGATACCTGGACGAGGACCTCAAGCATGAAGACAAGACATGGCAGAACAAGAAGACATCATGATGAGAAGCTCCACAAGACTAGAAGACCTTACATGGACTCTGGCAGGCCGGAGCCTCCAGAGTGAAGACTCCACGATGATGCAAGGCAAGGAACAACAGACGGAGCAGCCCTTTATAGGGCTGGTACAGGAAACAGTCATCAAGGTGAGGCCCAGACACTTCCTGTGTCTGGCCCTTTAAATATAGAAGAAAGACGTGGCCGCGCGCCTAGGAGGAGAGCAGGAACTGTGCAGGACCGCGGACAGCGGCCTACACCGACGGCTCTACGTGAAGACGTCAGAGAAGGCAGGGCTGAGCCTGGGCGCAGGCTCCAATGTCGGCAGCGGCTCTAGCCACTGCAGGAGGCCCCGGAGGCGGCTCCAGCCGCTACTCCAGCCCGGGGCTGCGGCCTGGATGCCGCGAAGAGGGAATGGGTATCGGGGGTGGTCCCAGCCCCGAAGAAGGCCGCGGCTCCGACCGCGGAGGCCAAGACGAAGCAGAGCGGCCTCCTGGCCGCATGAGCAGGCCGACGGTGGCGTCCTGCCGCGTTGGCAAAGACGGCAGCGTGGGTGAGTCAGTGAGCCTGCTCGCGGGGAACACCCGCGGGCAGCGTTCATAACAGGTATGGCACACCTGAAGCTATCCGACACTAAGAACAAAGTAATGCCAGGGCTGTACACTAGTTAGTAGTGCATTTGAATATTAGCTATTTTACAGACTACTGTTCCTGGATTATCATGAAATGAATCTTTGCTGAAAGACTGAAATTATTTTGCGATATTGCTATACTATAAATAGGATTGCGCTGTTATATGCACAATTTTTCTGCTTTTCTCATTAGTGCAACATGTCTAGCAAGCTTTAAGGGACCTACTTACTAAGGCTTTACTCCTATTCTATGCCTACGAGGAAAAAAAAGCTAAGTATATTTATTTATTTATTTAATAACTTTTATATACCGGCATTAGATAGGCACATCATGCCGGTTTACATATTAACAAAAGCGAGGAAACTACATTATAACAGGGAGTGGGAGGGGATATAACAAACTGAGAAAGGCAAGAAATACAGAGTTGTGAACTAGTTAAAAAAAAAATATATATATATAAAGTCCTTTTTAAGCAAACTATTTTTGTTCTGATATTTTGAGTTTATATTACCTTTATCATATAATATAATAACATGATAAGCTAGGTTGAAGGGAAACCAAAATTCCCTTGTATTCAATAAGCTACAGCAGTGAATCTCAATTAGTTCTCGGGATACACCTAGCCAGTCTAGTTTTAAATATATCCACAATGAATATGCATGAGAGAGATTTGTATACAATGGAGCCAGTGTATGCAATTTTCTCTCATGCACATTCATTGTGGATATGCTGAAAGCCTGACTGGCTAGGTATATGCTGAAACCTGAGATGAGAACCCCTGTGCTCCAGTAACCTATCTGTAAGCTATCCATCAGTGATCTGGGATGGGCAAAAAAGAAAAACAGTTTGCTAAGGTTCACTATCAGGCCAATGTTATATCATGCACTGAGCCTAGCGCACAGGCCAATGAGCTCTTGGACCTGCATTTAGGACTTGCTAGGCTATCACCCAATGTAATAAGGGGATTCCTGTGGTTCCGCCTACTTAGTATCGTCCCGATACTAAGTAGGAGGAACCACAGGAAGCAGCATGAAAAAAAATCTTGCTGGCAGTGAAGTTAGGAAAATGGAAGCCCATTAACTGAGCGTGTTTTCCTAACCCGTGGCTGAGATGACGTAAGGAGACCGTGCATTCAGTCATGAGTGCCCATTTTATGTGAGCCGATATTGTATTGGCCTGTTAATACTTCAGTGAAAGAGCTGATTTCTTCACCTTTAAAGTGGCAGATCACTGATTTTTCACCTCCTAGCTAAGTAAATAATTATAGTCATAGATTTTCTGACCTTTAAGAACTAATCTCGTTAATTCTAGGTGTACATAGTTCTCCTGTAAAACCCTGGTATGCCCCTTAAAGACATTTGCCTAGTGTAATCAAGCCACCCACCCCACCCCATCAATTCTCTTTTACTAAGGGAAAAAAAAAGGCTTAGATCTTCCTTCCTGCCTCCTCTAAGTCCCCCCATTTCGCTTCCTTCATTCCTACTTGCTTGATGCTTTTATCATTATGTGTTTTCAGGATCCTTCAGTTCTTCCTTCGAACCTAGGGGCAAAATGTTTGCTGTCAAGAGTGGTAAAATGGAGCACACAGAGTTTGAGGCAGAACATCAGCAGGTACAAACATTGCAAATGCACACAGAGCACATATTCTTCAACGGAGCCACCATTCTGGGCATTCACATCTGCTAAATCACAAGCCAACCTTAGCAAGCAACAGGAAACCATGGGAAAGAGAGCCCAGCTGACCTTACTCCTCTCCAAGCAGGATACATCTTCCCCAGGCAGAAAGCCCATGAAGGGAGGAAGTGGCAGTGGTTCCCAGCCCATGAGGAAAAGGAAGTAGCTCCTAGGCCAATCAGGAGAGGAAATGGATTCTAGCCTTAGCCCAATGTCACCAAAGTATCTGCCCCGAAAGTGACTTTATTGAGTAAAGGGCACTGCTGGAGGTAGGGGAATCTTGTTCCTAGAGGAGAGTTATTCTGCTAGGAAGATAGGGGGTGAGTGAGAGCTTCAGGAGGAGATGTTTGTGTTATTAAAATGGGGGACACGTGTCTTCAGGAAGATATGCTTTAAAAAAAAAGGATGGAATCTCAGGGAGAGTTGTGATACTGAGGATGGGGCAACAGGGGAGGAACTGTATTATGGGGGCAAGGGCAGAAAAGAGGAATGGAAATAAAAATGAAATTGGTGGAGAGAGAGGAAAGAGTACAACAACAGGATAAAGATAAGTGAAAGGACTGTTGGTGGGGAGGAAGGGGCCCACTCAGTAACCTTGCACTTAGGCATACTACTTTCAATTTCTGCAAAGCCCTGCCCAGAACAGAGAAGCTTGATAAAATGCAATGCTGGAAAGCAGCAGGATAACTACACACACATTTCTGTTATGTCCTACTACAATATAGTTTTGTTACAGGACAGGAAGCATGCTTGGAGCCGATAGGTGACAGACAGAGAAAATTCTGAGAAAATCATAATTTATAATTATTATACCCTGTTTTACCAGATACTGTGGAGTAGCCTGCTCCAGACAATGAGTTTATCTGTAACTAGCTATCCAATAAGATAAGGATTTATCTCACCCAGTCAGTAACTTTTTCCATTGGCCAGAGTTCTGAAGTCAAGGATGCCATCTTTCTTCTGTGTCTTCTTTCTGAGAGAATGCTTGTTTGTGAGTTCTTCATTCTGTCTGTCACTGACAGATATATATATAGGAATTGTATGATCATATATGGCATGGTGTTTGCTCTTCACTCAAGCATGGAAGTCAGAATTGTCCACTTTAGCAGTTGGCATCCTTTATTATTAACAATATTTGAGCCAAAAGGATAGTAGAGTGAGATCACCCTCTTCTAGAATGACCAGGACATAATAGCTCATGTTGACTTGAAGTTAGACTTTTCCACCTGCAAACAACCTCATACCAGAGCCTTTGCAACATCCAGTTTTTTTTTTCAGTTTCTATTATAAGAACATAAGACTTGCCATACTGGCTCAGACTAAAGGTCCATCAAGCTCAGTATTCTGTTTCCAAAAGTGGCCAATCCAAGTCACAAGTATCTGGCAGGATCCCAGTTGGTAGATATTTTCCAAGCTAGTTCTGTTTGTGGTAACACTTGCTATCTACTTTGTCCATTTGAGTCAGCCATACTTCCCTTGTTTGCAAGCTTAGAAATAGGGGCTTTTTCCTTATCCTATCTAGTGTAAAAGGTCAGATGTTAGTTATAGAAATGAAATCAGTCAATGTTCACTCAAGTGTGGTTTTCTCTGTTTCTCCAGCAGATCTTTATTGATAGAGAAACAATGCATCCCAGACTTGCTAGACTGATTTATGGCCAAGGGAAAGAGAGGCAGACTTAAAGCCACACCTTACCTGCACTGACCATGCTCTCCTGTTACTACACCCAGGCTAACAGCTTAAGTTACTGATTTAACATCTCCCAATTCCAATTTTCTGAAGAACGTATGCCTTTTCTGCCTTCAAACCCTACTACTAAGATACATAGACCAATTGTTCTCAGTTTACACCTATATTAGATATACCATTGGGCTTTCTATACCATTTAAAAGAATTATCATTTATCATTATTAATTGGAATAAGGTCCCAAGTTAATTTTGATCCCAAAACAAATCTTCTTAAAAGGCACATTTTAAAGCCATTTCCATGCATAAAACTGTTTTTCAAGCTTTTTATTGTGTATATTTATCCTATTCATGGCCACAGGAGGTAGTGTGGGCAAGTAAACTGCAAGAGGACTACTAAAGCAAGGGAAGGAGTATACTGAATGACAAGTCCCAGCAGGTTTAACAGGAAGAACAGTTACTAACATGGCCTTTGTGGCAAAGTCTCATAAATGAAGGGTAGGTGGAGATTGTGAACTGTGAAGGACTTTAAAGGGGCGTGGGATAAACACTGTGGATCCATAAAGTCTAGAGGATGTGAATGAAAAGAGGGTGGCTTGCGGGAATGATGGCTACTACCTGGAGATAATACCCTTATTCAATAAACATACACATGGTTAATGCGACCCCCAACATTGCTCTATGTTTCAACGGCAAGAGGAAATGTGGAAAAAAGGATTTGCATTCAAAAAAAGCGGGGAGTAGCTTGCTTGTTATGGTGGTTACTACCCCAAACCAAATAAGCCTGATACTTTACTTTCAATGCATATCCAGCATAGCTCTCTTCTTCAATGGCAGGGGAATGAAGAACATATTATTTATATTCAGGCAACAACCAGCAAGGACTGAATTACATAGTCTGGGTAAACAAATAAGCATGGGTGTAGCTTGTTTGTTACAGTGGTTACTACCCCGAGTCAATTAAGCCTGATACTTCACTTGAAATACATATGCAGCACAGCTCACTGCTTCAACGGCAGGGGGAATAAAGAAAAGTGGATTTATATTCAGACAACCAATAAGGACTGAATTGCACAGGCTGGCTAAACAAACGTGGGAGTAGCTTGCTTATTGCAGCAGTTACTACCCCAACCAATTAAGCTAGTTATTTCACTTATATGCAGTTCCAACACTGCTCTCTACATTAATGGCGGGGGTGGAAGGGAAATAGAACCAAAGGTTACTAAGGGCCAAGAGTAACAGATAAGTATGAGAAAAAAATCAAGAGCGAAAGCTTGCTGGGCAGACTGAATGGGCCGTTTGGTCTTCTTCTGCCATCATTTCTATGTTTCTATGATTGTCAATACACCCAGTGAAAAGGCAACAGGTGTTTTGTCGTGGAGGATGGAGCAGAGCAGACAAGAAGAGGAAGCAATGCAGGTGATATCAAAACCTTTGTTGCTTGTATTTCAAATGACTGAAAGACTAGTTAATGAGAGGGGAATGGATTGGGTATGTCTGTCTAATAGAAACAGTTACAGAGAAATTCTAGACCAGAGGTTCTCAACATAGGACATTTCAAATCACCAAGAAGGCCAGGATGGTGGAGTGGGGTTCTCAGATTTTACAGAATGGGTGTGAAACATGTCTGACCCTTTTGTTGATTTGAAATGCTGGAAAAGAGGGAAAGTAAGGGGCAGGTTCCCCATGAAAGTCAGTAATAATATTTCTCTGAAGTTGGCAACTGGTCCACACCCCGAGGAACTCTGCTCCCAGAGGTGTAGGGGTGTGTGTGTATGTGCATATGTATCACACTTCCTCTGTCATGGAGTACTGCTGGTGTTCTGATCCCTGGAGCGGGAGTGGGGCTGGACACTGATGAGGCTGGCTGGAGCAGGACAGGAATCTGGTATCTTTTGCCTATACCAGGCTTAACCCTCAGGCTGAACTCTCAGGTGCAGGTCTTAAGCAGAAGGCACTCAAACTTGGTACTGGAGCTAAAGAGTTCCCACAAGAGCAGGTCAGAGCTGAGAACCAAATTAGGATACAGAAAGGCACCCACTAAAATAGAGAAGACACAGGAAATGCAAGACAAGACTAGAACCAAACAAACAACAGGACAGAACAAGCTAAGACTAGAAGACCATGGATTAGGGCCACAAAGGCTAAGACTAGAACACACATAAGGTCACAAATAAGGACAGGAACTTGGACAAGCTAGGTAAGGCACTGACTGTGAGGCTGGCCTATAAATGTGGCAGAGCCAAAAGAACATGGCTGTTAACAGAATCTCCAAGCCATAGAAACTAGTGGACTAGGTAGCAAGAACACATGATCCAAATAGGGCCCCTGTGGCAGGAAGTAAGAACTGCCCACAGAGCCTCACATCCCCTTTCTCACATCCTTCCTTCTCACTCAATCCTTTTTCCCTCTTTCACTGTTACTCTTGTAAACCGCCTGTCTGAGATGGGATCCTCTCCTGCTTTATAGTAGGTTTCCTTAGCCGAGTATTATATATGGGGGTTCCACAATATTGCTCACAGGGTGTCACTGCCAGAAATCCCCTGTCTGATTGTTATGGTCTTGGACCCTTGGGCCGACTGAGACTGCAGATGTTGCACTGTGGGGACCCACAGTGAGTGTCGCAGCCGGGAGGTGACACAGATGAGAGACTCCAGAGAAGACCACCACTGGAAGTCCGAGGTCCCCCCAGGAGGAACCCATAGGGACCCGGACCTCTTGGACTTAGGTGGGACCCTCTGCGACCAAGGATCCAGGAAGTGGTTGAAGAGATGGTCGATGAGGATGGTAGAGCCCAGGAGGCTGGAAGAGTCTTCACCCTCAGAAGCCCGCGGCTCCCCCGGGAGGAGCCCGTGAGAGCCCGAGCCACTGGGGCTTAGGAGAATCCCCTGGGCCAGCAAGAACTGGATACCTGAAGAGGAGGAGTGAACAGAAGTCGGAGTTCAGGAACGAAGCAGGGTCAGAAGCCAGAAAGAGGTCCGAAGTCAAAGCCAGGGACGGAAGCTGGAAACAGAGTCGTGGACGGAGCCGGGTCAGAAGCCAGTAGACCGAACCAAAACCAGGAGCGGGAGCGAAGACTAAGTCAATGGACAAAGCCGGGTCAGAAGTCCAAACCAAAACCAGGAGCGGGAGCGAAGACGAAGTCAATGTACGAAGCCAGGTCGGAAGCCAGAAGTAGAAGAGACGATCCAAGATCCAACGCAGCAACTAGCAATTCAGGGGACTGAGTGAACCTTGTTGCAAAGCAAGGCATGTCAGTGACTGCCGGGTTTAAATAACCCGGCAGCATCTGACGTTAGTGGGAGGCTGTCCCTGAGTTTCCCACGCTGGCCCCTTTAAGACTGAAGACCCGGCACGCGCGCGCGCCTAGGGGGCAGGGCCAGCTGCGGATCGGCGGCGGCATCTCCTTCGCAGGGAGAGCGCCGCGGTAGGCCGCGTTCGGGCTTTGGGGCCGAAGTGGAGGGACTCTAACACTGATTAGGATTAAATGAAAAGGGGCCCGTGATAGTGAGGGAAAGCGAGAATAAAGAAAAGGTAAGGGAATGATTAACGGCAATTCCAGATATTCTGTTCAATGTATGTTGTTTTTATTATACTTAAATCACACAAACAATTTCCAGTACTTGGCTTCTCTTTTTTTTCTAGAATTGGTTATCTATCAACTACTACTGAGAAAACATCAGATAAGTACAATATTTTATATTAATCTTTTTCATTAAACCTTCTATTCTTCCTTAAATGCTACTAATACCTTATACTATATAAGAAATTAAGTCTTTGTGCTTTCTTTATATTTTTCAGGTAAACAGGACCTTTGGCATTCATCTTGGTAAGTATGGCACATGTGTTTCTTTTTACTTTATTTTATTTTCTTTCAGTCTTTTTTATTATGTCCTTTACTGTCTCTTTTTATATCTATTTGTTTTTATTCTATTCCTTTTTTTATTGTTGTGTTTTTTTCTCCTTTCTGTATAGTGATGGTTTGTGCACACACTTAGCTGTCTGCTGTTTCTTTTTCTTTTCTATCTTCTTCTTTTTCCTTTCAGTCAATGTCTCTTTTGTTGTCTTATTTAGCTACTACTCTATACTATACATATCATAAAAAGAGAAACTACTTCCCTACAACTGACCTCTCTTCCACAAGCTATGGTCAGTGAGTTCCCTAGGTAAATGTGTCCATTTCATCTTATTGTTAACTAGAGCTAGCTAAATAGAAAATGCAGGATAATTATAATTGCCCTATTCACTGTTTCTCACAAGCATACCATACTATATTGTTTCTAGTCTATGTTTCTTTATTCAGTTTGAAGTATTCTCTATTATAAATTCTCGGTTCCACACTACTGATTGCTTCTTGGTGCAAAGGTTCCTTTTATTCACCCTGTATAATTCCTTGTCATATGGAGTTTGGCCTTGCTAAAAGTATTTTATTTGGATTACTCTGTTTAACTTAAAAGTAACCAAAACTCCTTAGCAAGCTGCCTTATCTTTGTAGTACACTTTTTCAGGGCTACTGAAAACAATGCTTCTTCTCGTTCTTAGAATATTCTTTTGCAACGTCTCTGCCTTCATTCATACAACGGCCTACCTCAACTGACAATAGATGCCACTTATTAACTATCTCAAACTGTATTTTCTTACCTTGACTGGAACTTATATTAAAAATTATATTTCATTCATACATTAATTCATTCTCTTATATCCTCATTACCCTTGTCAATAGAACTGTCTGTGGGTTTGTTTTTTTAACTTTCTAGGCCTTGGTGACGAGACAGACATGTGCTCCTGCTCTCATGCAATCTCACCAAGCTTCTCTTCAAATTTTAAACTGACACAGTTTTGAAGAAAAATTACTGTATCCCCTCTCTGATGATGCCACTGGTCTCACAGCACCCAAGCCGTTTTGGTTCCCAAGGTAACAGCTTCATCCTTTCATGTTCCTTGCTATTCAGAACACTGAGCAGCACTGCTAATCTCTTTCTGAAAATCACAGCTTAACTTGCAGCGGTTGTAAGAGAAGTCCCTTTGCTGTCTTCATCTCTCTTCTAGGTGCAGGAGGTTAGGGCAGCCTTTATGTCTGCTCAGCTTATTTATGATGTTCTCTACTTGTGGGAAAGTCAACTTAACTATGACAACTCAGCCAGCTTTCAAGTCCCGCTATTCCTTTTTTTATATATATATATATATATATATTTCAACATCATTGCTGCTATTTTCCTGACAGCACCACTCTGCCCCGATACCTGTACTATCACTTCAGCTCCAGAACAGCACAGGATCCCTGCACATCAGATCCCCTACTCCAGTCTACTGACATGCTCATGACTCAGATAATTTTACATTTTAAAATTTACATTCTGAACTCATCTTGGCAAGCTAACAGCTCTTCCTAATCCTTCTCTTCAAGATCCTAGAATCATTGCTTTTTCATCTCTTCCAATAATTCAACAGCTTCTTCTACAGCTGCAGTTGACTACCTATAACTACTGAGCTTACAGAGATTCTCATCAAAGCTGTTCCAGTTTCTATTATCTGTGCAACTCTCCTTGATACCTTGCTATTCACAGTGGGGCGGATTTTAAAAGCCCTGCTCACGTAAATCCGCCCGGATTTACGCGAGCAGGGCCTTGCGCGCCGGCGCGCCTATTTTGCATAGGCCGCCAGCGCGCGCAGAACCCCGGGATGCGCGTAGGTCCCGGGGTTTTTGGAAGGGGGCGTGTCGGGGGCATGTCGGGGGGCGGGGCCGAATGACGCAGCGTTTTGGGGGCGGGACGTGGCATTTCGGGGGCGGGCCTGGGGGCGTAGTTTCGGGCCGGGGCGTTCTGGGGGCGTGGCTGCGCCCTCCGGAACCGCCCCCAGGTCGGGTCTCGGTGCGCCAGCAGCCCGCTGGCACGCGTGGATTTACGTCTCCCTCCGGGAGGCGTAAATCCATGGATAAAGGTAGGGGGGGTTTTTAGATAGGGCCGGGGGGGTGGGTAGTAGGGGAAGGGATGGGATGGTGAGGGGAGGGCGAAAGAGAGTTCCCTCCGAGGCCGCTCCGATTTCGGAGCGGCCTCGGAGGGAATGGAGGCAGGCTGCGCAGCTCGGCATGTGCCGGCTGCCCAAAATCGGCAGCCTTGCGCGCGCCGATCCAGGATTTTAGAAGATACGCACGCCTACGCGCGTATCTTATAAAATCCAGCGTACTTTTTTAAAAAAATCTACCCCAGTGGGTGTTAAAGTTTATCATTCAATAAATGTTTGATATTAAGAACTGAGTTTTCTCTGACATTTGATGCTGGGAAAGGAAAAAATTTTAGTTGACTGTTTAGCAACTTAAGCAGAGGCATATGAATTGCAAGAACAGTACAGTGAAAAAAAGTATTGTAATTAAAGGAGTTATCAATCAAGGATTCAGTGAATTTCTAGATTTATGAACTCTCCTAGAAAAGCAAGTAACAAGATTTCTTCAGTTTACAATATTAAGCTTAGTCTTGTATTTACTGATTACAATTCTTAAAAAAATCTTTCAATTGTGGAAACTCAGCCAGACAGCAGTTTCAAAACCCCTGTTGGCTTCCTCCTTCAAAAATGATAAGGTTAGCAGCCTACTGAGCAGTGGTGAGGTGTTCAGAGCTATACTATGATCCTGCTAATGTCTGTTTATTTTTTCAAGGAATGGCAGAAGCTGTTTCATTAAGTAACACTGGATTGTGAAGAGGAAAATGAGAATGACTTCCTAGACCCCATTGCTACTAAGCAAAAATGTTTTAACAGTCAATGCCTCAGTGGATTATGAATCCGAGAAAGCTAGTTATATGAAGAAGATTAATAAAATGCGGGGAAAATTAGACTCTCATAGACATGAATTTGCTAGAACTGCAAGTACAGAATAAATTCAACAATCTATAGTCTAATTTATGTACAGAAATAAATGTTATAGACTCTAGTCAGAAAAATACCTTGCATTCTTGACAAGAATCAACAGTGAGGAAAGTATTGAAAGGAGAGACCTGCACAAGGACATTGATCTAAATGTGACAATTTAATGCAGGGAACTCTTACACAAGCATAGCAAAGAATTGAGAACTTAAAAACCTCTCTCCTAGTACTCCAACCTTTCCAGATGCTTCTCAAGGTCTTCAAGGTCACTGAAACTGGTCCATTCAAACCTGTCTTTAGCAAGTGCAGCAGCCACCAGGGCATATACAGATGCAGAAGCTTCTCCAGTAAACAAGAAGCTGCTATAAAGCTAGAGAGCTAAAATTGAAGACAAAGATTGCACTGTAGCAGCATCCACATGCAAGAAAGCTGAGTTAGAGGCAGAAAAACAGAAAGCTGCCATTTTTGCACACAGGAAGTCTGAGCTAGATGCTAAGTTAAAAATGCTACATCAAGAGAGGAAAGCTGCAACTGTGGAAGCCCAAGCTAAGAGCCTTGAAGTAGAACATGAAAACAGGGAGATCCAAATTGATTAGGTACTATCAGAGGATCCTGTTCAGTGTACCAGATGCTATGTCCTAGCATTCACCTATGAACATGGTGGCTCACTCTCACACCCACAGCCAGAAGAGACACTCTCACAACACAGCCAGAAGTAGACTCTGCTTCCACTGAAGTCTCCCCTATGCAGGGTGTTAGGAACAATTCATTGGTCCTCAATTTAGTGTATAACACTTCTAGAACTGACCTTGGGCCATAGAAGACACAAGATCAGGAAAACAGCACAACACTCTTAAGGCTTTACTCAGCTTCCCCTCTTTTAAGTCACAGTGGTTGTCTAAGTTGATAGTCCTTCTCATAGAGCAGCTATGTAGAAAGAAAATTTGTGAACAGTTCTGGCCTTTTCCTTCCAGTTCCACCATTTCACAAGTTCCTGCAGCTGTTCTGCACAGGAAAAAATAATCAGGGTTGGCTCTAGAATAAATAGTGCCCTGGGTGAAAATAACTGATGATGCCCCCTGTCCCCAACCTGGTCCTTGGCATGAATTAATGGGGGCACAGAGTACATGCAAATTTTTTCTACCCCCTTTCCCTAGACAGGCATGGGGTAAAGAGAAAGACATTCTCTTTCACCCTCCCTCCCTTCAACTCACAAAATAACTTTTTCATATATGTTCTCTCTATTCCTCTTCCCTCTTCAGCAATCACACATTCCAGAGTAGAGTATGAATCTGAGCAATGGTCTCACATTACCAATGGTGTTTCTAGTCAGCAGGATTTGAGAAGCAAGCCAGGCATGGAAGGGGGCAAGCCAAAGTGACTGTACTGTTCTCTCAATTTGTATGTCTCTGTTTCAGCTACTAAACATTCAGCTAAATCTTTTTTCCTTTCCTAGCTTCAAATATCAGAGAAAACTCATTTCTTACTATCAGTCATTTATTGAATGATAAACACTTTAACCCTCACTGTGAACGGTATGGTATCAAGGATAATTGCACAGATAACAGAAACAGGACAGCTGTGATGAGAATCTCTGAAAACTCAGCAGTTATAAGCAGATAACTGCGCTTGAAGAAGAAACTGTGGAATTATTGAAAGAGGTGAAGAAAATGATGATTCAAGGAGCTTGAAAAGAAGGATTAGAATGAGATATTAGCTTGCCAAGAGTCCCTTCCAACTGAAGTCTCTGGAAGAAATAAGACAGTCTCAGGCTGCTTTGGGTCAGGGGACCAATAGGAAGAGGAGAGGGGCAAAGAGGAGGAGATAGAGCAAACAGTAAGAAACCCAATAGGAAGTTCAGAAACATTCAAACAATAACTAATCAGAAAAAAGGAGCTCTATAGCATACAGTCTCTAAGCTAAGCAATGCCTTAAGATGACTCTGGATGGCAGCATAATAAATAGACATATACTTAAATAGTGGAAGCAGAACCTTCTGCACTTGGTATTGTAGCTACCACTATTTTTAAACATTATATAACATCAAAGAAATAATAAAACATGCAAAAGTCCATAATGTTCAAGTATTTTCATAAGACATAAGGTACATTGTCTCAGTGACAGGCAGGTCTGATATATGTTTTTTACTGTCTTGATTTCTTTAATATAAACATCTTGCTGAGCGCAATGCAGGATGACATTCTCTGAATGTGAGAATTCATCACTGTTTGAAGTTTTGTGCATAAATGTATCTGCTCTACTGTCTCGAGTCTGTGGGCAGATTTCTGTGTCCAATCCTGGATTCATGAACTCAAAGGTGTCTCTTTCAGCTGGGAATCCAACATTGCTCTTTGTGAGGATGCAAGATTTTGTTTACCATGTTGTCTGCATCAGGTGAACTACTGAGACAGATTTTGTGGCATGATCCATTGGATTCTGATTAGAGGGCACATAATGCCACTGCTCTGGTTGTGTTGGCTTCCTGATGCTCTTGACTCTGTTGCTTATATATAGGTAGAACCTTCTAGTTGGTTGTATATGTAGCCCAGCACTACTTTGCTGTCACTGTAGAACTTGATCACACATGGCTGAATGTCCATTTCCCTCAGTATCAACTCCACTATCTCTACACAAAAATTTGGAGTGGACTTTTATTTTTTGTAAGCCTGTGAACCCCTCTCAGTGTCCCTGGCGGGCGCAACACTACCCCCCTTCTTAGGGCCCCTCCCATGGGGTTTCAGCTTCCTTGGATGAGTTAGGTGAAATTGTTGAATTAAATCCTTGTCAAGAATGTTATTAGCAGGCTCCCAACTAATTTCTTCCGACCCATATCCTTCCCAGAATATGAGGTACTCCCATTGCTTTTCACATTTACATACATCAAGAATGTCATCAACTTTGTACATGATGTTCTCTTCGGCAATAAGAGGTTGAGGATCTGGAGTCTTTTTTGAAAACTCGGAGAGGATGAGTGGCTTCAAGAGAGATACGTGGAAGGCATTGTATATCTTCATGGAAGTAGGTAGTCGCAGGCTGTAAGTTACTAGTCCCAGGCAGTGGAGTATGGAAAAAGGCCCAATGTAGCGTGGAGCGAATCAAACAGATGGCAGCTTGAGATTGCTCTTTGTGAGGATGCAGGATTTTGTTTACCATGTTGTCTGCATCAGGTGAACTACTGAGACAGATTTTGTGGCATGATCCATTGGATTCTGATTAGAGGGCACATAATGCCACTGCTCTGGTTGTGTTGGCTTCCTGATGCTCTTGACTCTGTTGCTTATATATAGGTAGAACCTTCTAGTTGGTTGTATATGTAGCCCAGCACTACTTTGCTGTCACTGTAGAACTTGATCACACATGGCTCAATGTCCATTTCACTCAGTATCAACTCCACTATCTCTACACAAAAATTTGGAGTGGACTTTTATTTTTTGTAAGCCTGTGAACCCCTCTCAGTGTCCCTGGCGGGCGCAACACTACCCCCCTTCTTAGGGCCCCTCCCATGGGGTTTCAGCTTCCTTGGATGAGTTAGGTGAAATTGTTGAATTAAATCCTTGTCAAGAATGTTATTAGCAGGCTCCCAACTAATTTCTTCCGACCCATATCCTTCCCAGAATATGAGGTACTCCCATTGCTTTTCACATTTACATACATCAAGAATGTCATCAACTTTGTACATGATGTTCTCTTCGGCAATAAGAGGTTGAGGATCTGGAGTCTTTTTTGAAAACTCGGAGAGGATGAGTGGCTTCAAGAGAGATACGTGGAAGGCATTGTATATCTTCATGGAAGTAGGTAGTCGCAGGCTGTAAGTTACTAGTCCCAGGCAGTGGAGTATGGAAAAAGGCCCAATGTAGCGTGGAGCGAATCAAACAGATGGCAGCTTGAGATGGATGAACTTGGTACTGAGCCATACCTTGTCTCCTGGTTAGAATTAAGGTGCTGCTCTGTAATGAGCATCGTAACATTTCTTGGCCAGTTGTCCTGTCAGGAAATATGTAATTAGTTTGTGCTTTATTGATAATTACCTATATTCAGTGTAGTTAGTAATCAATAGGCCATAAGAGAAACCATAGCATTAGTCAAGGCCTATGCTGGAAAAATTCCAGTCCCCTCTTCTCCCCCTTTACAGACCTTGAGAAGAGCTGTTTACAGCTAATCCCTTATCTATAGTGGGAAAGGAATGTTTAATTTTATGGCCTTGGGCAGCCTCAACCATTTGGTAGCTCAGGCGTGTATCCTAGGATAGAGGGGAGTGTGTGGTCTCTTGTCTCTGAACTGTTAGAAGAAAAGAAAAAGACTTTAAGAGTGTTTTTCGCCTGGCACACCTTGGCATTAAATAAAAGACAGTAAAATGGGCAATGCTTTAATCGGGTAGGAAAAACTCCTATATTTTTATTTTCCATATCCTGATATTAATTAAATTGTTTGAACCTTTTTCAAGGTTTTCAAACTAACTTCTTCAAAGGCTAAAGATAGGCGTATTGACAGAATTAATACAGTTGCTTTAGATCAGAGGATTTTTAGGGTATAAAACGGGAAGCAGACAAAGAAAGAAAAACTGGGACTTTGGGTTTTTCCTTACACGTGGAGAGAGAGAGAGACAAAGAGTGGGATTGCTTCAGATATCTGGTAAAGATATTATCTTATATTCAAGTATATGAGAACCGTTAATTGCTATTGTTTCTAGATTAGCATATGTATTAGAAATGCATTAATTAATTAAAAGATAATGTCATTAGTTGACATTTATCTAATTTTAATTTTTTTCTGTCACTATATCAATGGTTTTCACATTGATTGTAGGGTATAGTCTGATAAAATTAAGGTTTGAACATAGAAATGTTTCTTAGAATCATTTAGAGATTTTAATATTGACATCTTTATCTGAAATAAAAAAAATATTTTTTACTACAAATTGTTTGGTTTTATTCTAAGTGCATGCTGTGCTGCATGAATTATTGGTCAATAAAGTTCTGGAGTAAAAACGAAGACACATCTCTTTAAATAATACACTTTTTGTCTATAAGACAAGAAGGGTAGAAGGGAGGATTTAAGTATAGGGTTTTCATCCAAGCAGGATCCCCTGGTAATAACTTTTAATTCTGCTAGTGGTGAACCCCAATACTTCTATCAAACCTTTTCACAGTCCTGCCTTTTATAAGAGGCCTTCGGTTTGTTTCCAAAGCTGATGGAGTTCTTCAGCCAAAGCCTGGGCTGCAGGAGATGAAACCAACAAGGGTATAGGTAATGGAGGTAATGGCTGACAGCCATACACTATTTGGAAAGGTGTCAATCCAGTAGCAGCTGATGGGTGTGAATTCAGGGCAAACTCGGCCCAGGGCGAACTCGGCCCAGTCGCTTTGTCTGGAGTTGACGCAGGAGCAGAGGAACTGTTTAAGTGTACAGTTTGTTCTTTCGGTTTGACCATTTGATTGTGGATGGTATGCTGATGTTAGATCTAAAGAAATATCGAATTTCTTACAAAGGGCTCTCCAGAACTTAGCAGTGAACTGTACACCTCTATCCGAGAGGATATGCTTCAGCATGCCTTGCAGGGAAAATATATGCCTTATAAACAGCTTTGCCAATTCTGGGGCAGATGGTAACCCAGGTAATGCCACAAAGTACGCCATTTTTGAAAAGCGGTCTACTGTGACCCACATGGTGTTGTTTCCGCTGGACACTGACAGGTCAATGACAAAATCCATCGCGATGTGCATCCAAGGTTCCTCTGGAGCTAATAAAGGCTGGAGAAGGCCCCAAGAGCAACCGGCCAGAGTCTTCTGTCTTGTACAGGTGGTGCAAGATTCAGCGTATGCTCATATGTCCTCCTTCATTTAAAGCCACCAATAATATCTCTGCAAGGTGGATAATGTACGGAATTGCCCAGGGTGACTGGCTAATCAGGAATCATGAGCCTATTTCAGAAGTTTCTTTCTCAAGGTCCAAGGTACCACCATCTTCCCAGCTGGAACAGAATGGGTAGCGGCCAGAATCACCTTCTTGAGATTGATGATATGGCGAGGTGCATCCGGGACATCCTCTGAAGTAAAGGAGCATGAGAGAGCATCTGCACGGGTATTCTTGTCAGCAGGATGGTACTTGAGCAAAAAGTCAAACCGATTAAAAAACAAAGACCATGGCGCTTGTCTACGATTCAGTTGCTGTGCATGACGCAGATATTCCAAATTTTTGTGGTCTGTGTATACAGTTATCTGATGTTATGCCCCCTCGAGCCCTGGGCGCCAATCTTCAAATGCTAGCTTGATAGCCAACAGCTCTTTATCTCCTATACCATAATTTCTCTCGGCTGGAGAAAAACGCCGGGAAAAAAAAGAGCATGGGTGCAGTGTATGGGAATCACTGTTCTGGCTAAGAATGGCTCCTACTCCGACATCAGAGGCATCAACCTCGACTATAAATGGTATTCGAGGGTCTGGGTGGCAAAGGCAAGGTTTTTTGAGAAAAGCCTCCTTGAGGGTTTGAAAAGCCACAACACATTCTGGAGACCACTGTGAAGGGTTGGCTCCCTTCTTTGTCATGGCAGTAAGTGGTGCAGTGGTGGATGAATGTGCGATAACAATTGGTGAAGTCGAGAAATCGGCAGAGAGCTTTGAGACCAGTGGGTTGAGGCTAGTCCTGTGGATCTATTTGGAAGCCCCTGCTGGACACCACTTAGCCCAAAAATTGAACAGACTCTTGATGGAAGGCAACTTTTCAAGCTTAGTGAAGAGACAGTTATCCCTTAGTCTCTGCAGGACTTTGACAACATCTGCTTGATGACTCTGTAGATCTTGGGAGAAAATTAGTATGTCTAAATACACAACCATGCATTGGTACAGCATATCCCGCAGGATCTCATTCATCATATTTTGGAATACGACCGGAGCGTTTCACAGGCCAAAGGGCATGACCAAGTACTTGAAATAAGAACACAAGAACATAAGAAATTGCCATGCTGAGTCAGACCAAGGGTCCATCAAGCCCAGCATCCTGTTTCCAACAGAGGCCAAAACCAGGCCACAAGAACCTAGCAATTACCCAAACACTAAGAAGATCCCATGCTACTGATGCAATTAATAGCAGTGGCTATTCCCTAAGTAAAATTGATTAATAGCCATTAATGGACTTCTCCTCCAAGAACTTATCCAAACCTTTTTGAACCCAGCTACACTAACTGCACTAACCACATCCTCTGGCAACAAATTCCAGAGCTTTATTGTGCGTTGAGTGAAAAAGAATTTTCTCCGATTAGTCTTAAATGTGCTACTTACTAACTTCATGGAATGCCCCCTAGTCCTTCTGTTATTCGAAAGTGAAAATAACCGAGTCACATCTAATCGTTCAAGACCTCTCATGACCTTAAAGACCTCTATCATATCCCCCCTCAGCCATCTCTTCTCCAAGCTGAACAGCGCTAACCTCTTCAGCTTTTCCTCATAGGGAAGCTGTACCATCCCCTTTATCATTTTGGTTGCCCTTCTCTGTACCTTCTCCATCGCAACTATTTCTTTTTTGAGATGCGGCGACCAGAATTGTACACAGTATTCAAGGTGTGGTCTCACCATGGAGCGATATAGAGGCATTATGACATTTTCCGTTCTATTAACCATTCCCTTCCTAATAATTCCTAACATTCTATTTGCTTTTTTGACTGCTGCAGCACACTGAGCCGACGATTTTAAAGTATTATCCACTATGATGCCTAGATCTTTTTCCTGGGTGGTAGCTCCTAATATGGAACCTAACATTGTGCAACTACAGCAATGGTTATTTTTCCCTATATGCAACACCTTGCACTTGTCCACATTAAATTTCTTCTGCCATTTGGATGCCCAGTCTTCAAGTCTTGCAAGGTCCTCCTGTAATGTATCACAGTCTGCTTGTGATTTAACTACTCTGAATAATTTTGTATCATCCGCAAATTTGATAACCTCACTCGTCGTATTCCTTTACAGATCATTTATATATATATCTTGAAAAGCACCGGTCCAAGTACAGATCCCTGAGGCACTCCACTGTTTACCCTTTTCCACTGAGAAAATTGACCATTTAATCCTACTCTCTGTTTCCTGTCTTTTAATCAGCTTGTAATCCACGACAGGACATCGCCTCCTATCCCATGACTTTTTAGTTTTCTTAGAAGCCTCTCATGAGGGACTTTGTCAAACACCTTCTGAAAATCCAAATACACTACATCTACCGGTTCACCTTTATCCACATGTTTATTAACCCCTTCAAAAAAATGAAGCAGATTTGTTAGGCAAGACTTCCCTTGGGTAAATCCATGTTGACTATGTTCCATTAAATCATGTCTTTCTATATGCTCTACGATTTTGATCTTGAGAATAGTTTCCACTATTTTTCCTGGCACTGAAGTGAGGCTCACTGGTCTATAGTTACCCGGATCGCCCCTGGAGCCTTTTTTAAATATTGGGGTTACATTGGCCACCCTCCAGTCTTCAGGTACAATGGATGATTTTAATGATAGGTTACAAATTTTAACTAATAGATCAGAAATTTCATTTTTTAGTTCCTTCAGAACCCTAGGATGCATACCATCCGGTCCAGGTGATTTGCTACTCTTTAGTTTGTCAATCTGGCCTACTACATCTTCCAGGTTCACAGTGATTTCATTCAGTTCATCTGACTCATCACCCCTGAAAACCATCTCCAGAACTGGTATCTCCCCATCATCCTCATTAGTAAACACAGAGGCAAAGAATTCATGGCCATCACGAGTATTAAAGGCCATCATCCACTCGTCCCCTTGAAGAATGTGGACCAGATTGTGTGCCCCGTTTAGATCCAGCTTCGTGAAAATTTTGGCTCCCTGGAGTCTGTCGAATAACTCTGAAATCAGAGATAAAGGGTATCAGTCCTTTATGGTGATTTTGTTGAGTCCTCTGTAGTCTATACATGGGCGAAGGGATCCATCCTTCTTGCCAACAAAAAAGAATCCGGCTCCAGCAGGTGACTTGGAAGGTCAGATAAAGACTTTTTGCAAATTCTTGAATATATGCTGATATGGACTCAGTCTCTGATAGAAAAAGTGGGTACACCCTTCCTCTAGGGGGCTCCGAGTCAGGCTTTAAATTAAATTCACAGTCGAAGGACCGGTGTGGTGGCAATACATCAGTGGTTTTTTTAGAAAACACTTCTTGATAGTACGAGTATTGTGATGGCAAACCTGGGAGAGAAGTAGTTGTAGACATACAGGGCATAGGTGTTACTTTCTTCAAGCATCTGTCGTGACAAGCTGCTCCCCATTGTGATAGTTCCAGGGTGCCCCATTCAAACTGGGGTGTGTGGTCTTGCCATGAGAGGCCAAGTACTACTGGATGAATGGCTTTGTCAAGGACCAAAAATGAGATGGTCTGAGTATGAAGAGAACTAGTGCGCAGGCATATCAGTTGTGTGGTATAGGAAACTTCTCCTGGTAGTGGCTCGCTGTGTATAGAGGACAGAAGCAGCAGAGTAGGTATCAGAACAATAGGAATCCGGAGGTGCTCCACCAGTCTTTTAAGTATAAAATTACCACTGGCTCCGGAATCTACAAGTGCAAGAGTTTGGAATTCAAGAGTCCTGGAATTGATTGAGACTGGGAGAGTCAGTGGAGGAGATGAGGTAGTAAGACCTAGGAAGAGTCCTCCAGCGGATCCTAGGTCTGCATGTTTCCCGGACAGATGGGACAGGATTGAACCACATGGCCAGGTTGTCCGCAGTACATACAGAGACCTAATCTCTTACGGTAGTGCCTCTCCTTGGCGGTAAGGTGGCTGTGGCCTAATTGTATGGCTTCATCTTCTTCAGTGATAGGTGAAGGCAGGGTCTGAGTTGCAGGTGTTGCTCGTGAGCTCATACTCCCTGATGGATGTTTCTTAGGACTCTTTACCTCCTTTGAACGTTCACGCAGGCGACGATCAATTCTCCCTGCAAGGTCAATGAGTGAGTCCAAGGTGTCAGGTAATTCACGTGCTGCTAATTCATCCTTGATGCGGGAGTTAAGGCCTTCTAGGAAAATTGCACGTAGGCACCCCAGATCCCAGTGAAGCTCTGAAGATAGGGTCTTAAATTCAATAACGTTGTCCGGAAGTGGCTTAGCTCCTTATTGGAGGAGGTGTAAAAGAGCAGATCCAGCGACTGTCTTGCGACCTGGGTCGTCAAATACTGACTTGAAGAGAGCAAGAAAACCTCGCAAATCGCTGAGGATTGGGTCACTGCGTTCCCAGAGAGGTGAAGCCCAGGCCAGGGCTTTCCCATCTAAAAGAGACAGGATATACTTAGTCTTGGCTACTACATTAGGAAAGTAAGTTGGTTGTAGCGAGAAGTGCATATAGCACTGTTCACAACAGGGAATCTCCTGAGAAGCGAGTGGGGCTGGTAAAGGTACTGCAGTTCATACAGAAACCACTTGCAAAAAAGCATCTTTATCAGGTGTTGTAGAAATGTTCAGTCAGGAATTCCACTGATTAAAAGCATTAGCCAATGTCTCAAAGGTCCTCTGTTGTTCAGCAATACATTGGACCAGGCCAGGGATCGCCTGCAGGGCTGAAACCTGAGCCAGGTCCATGGAGTTAGCAATCTGTTATGTTCTGGTATAGTTGTGGACCCTGGATCATAGAGAGAGCTGTCTCCACCCACAGGGAGGAGCCCTGTGGGGACTCACCACAATAGGCATGGCCTCAGCTAAGACAGACACAGATAGCAATGAGACTTTATTAGACTGGAACGTAGATGAAGTACCCACTGAGTGGGAAGGAAGACACAGTCCAAAGTAGTAAGGTTGCTCAGTGATGATATCCCTAGTAGTGGGCCGCGGAGCAGGGTACTCCGGGGAACTTCTCCTCCAGATGATACACTTCTCAGGGTAGATCCGGTAGTGGCCGCAACGCAGGTTATGCCGAGAAACAACACTGTTGTTGGTAAGAGAAGTGCAGGAGGACAGCAGAGCTGGGTAGATGAAGGTATTCACTCTAAAGTGTAGAAGATGGTTTGCTGAGGCGAGCACGGTAGTGGCCCAAGACACGGGGTACACCGGAGGTTCCATCAGCAAGATAGTAGCAAACGTGAAGCGTACTCACAAGGTTGAATAAGGCTGGGTCCCAATCAAGAGTAGATGGATTCTCCAGGCAGGAAGGCCTTCTGAGGAGCAGGTAGCCAGAACGTGACAAGGCCCCTGAGGAGCAGGTACCTATAGCGTCCAAGTCCCGGAGTTCAGGAACAGTTCAGAATAGCGAGTAGCGAAGTGTCTCCAAGTGGAGTGAATTCAGCAGGAAGGAAGCCCTTGCTAACTCGTAGGAAGCATAGGCCGAATAGCTTAAATACACTGGCGGGTGAGGTCATGCGGAGGGGATGCCCCCCGAGATTCCCACCATGACGTGTATAAGAAGGGCCTGGCGCGCATGCGCGTGGTAATCCCCAATTCAAGATGGCAATCGGGATTGCCCACGCCGTCCCGGGGTCGCCGGGGAAGGCGGCATTTGCAAGCGGAGGCCGCCATTCTTCCAAGAATCGCTGGTGCAGGGAAAAGAGAGCAACAGAGGTTGCAGCCACCTCCGTCCGACAGGCACAACAGGTATGGAGAGCATGGGGGGAGGAGAAGGGGGTTATCCTTATTAGATTAAATTATTAGGTATTATTTGAGGTTCTATTCATTAGCTATTTTGACATTTATTATTTGTATTAACTTGGTTTTATTATGATTGATGTTTTATATTTCTTGATTATATTGTCATGAACTTCGCTGCCCGCGGGTTTCCCCGTGAGCAGACTCACCTTCTCACGCTGTCTTCACCCGACGAGGCAGGACGCCGCCGTCGCGCCTTCCCACGTGGCTGGAGCCGTGGTCTCGCCTACGCCATGTGGCCCGGAGGCCGCCCTGGACCTTCCTCTTCTCCGCGGTCAGTGTCGCGGCCTTCCGGCTTCTCCTACGGGGCTGGGACCGCCCCCGACGCTTCCTCCATCTTCGCGGAGCTAGGCCACAAGCCCCGGTGCCATCCAGCGGCTGGAGCCGCTCCCAGGGCTCCCCGCAGCGGCTGGAGCTGCTGCCGACGTCAGGGCCTGCCCCTCAGGCCCTGCCTGCGTCTGACGCACAGACACTGTACAGGCCGCTGGCCATGGTCCTGCACAGCCCCTGTTTGCTGCTTCTTAGGCGCCGGCCCGCGCCTCTCTGCCAGATTTAAAGATTTAAAGGGCCAGGCACAGGAAGTGTGCTGGCCCCACCTTCAAGTGGACTTCCTGCTCTAGCCCTAAAAAGGGCTGCTTCGTCAGTCTGTTCTTGGTTTTGCATCATGGTGACTTCCCTCTGGAGGCTCCTGCCTGCCAGAGCCTTGTAAGGTCTTCTGTTCTTCGTGGAACTCCTCATCTCGTCTGCCTTCGTATTATGTCTTCATGTCTTGATTTCTTGCCTGAGGTCCCTGACCATGTCCTGATGTTCCGCCATGATCTTCCTCGTCCTTATGTGTCTTCCTGTCCAGGATGTTCTTCCCTGCGTCTTCGTCTGGTGCTCCTGAGCCTTCTCTTCCTGTAGACCGGTGGTCCTCGGATGGAGTATTCCCGAGCATGCTGCAGTCTGCAGGTGGGATTGATCCCTGTGCTCCTGAGCCTCCGTTCCTGCCAGCCATGGGGGAAGCTTCGGATGACACCGGCTTTGTCATTGGAGTTCCTCTGTGCCTGGATCTTCCCTGCGCTCGTCCCGTTCTCCTCGTGGTCCGTGACCAGCCTGCAAGGGCTGTGTAGGGCACGCAGTGGGACAGGGTGGTCCGCGACTCAGTCCCACGGGTGGGCTGAGTAGAGCGCCCTGAGAGACAGTGCCAATGTCCATGCCTTGTGTCTTGCACGTTTGGATGTTCAGTTCCTCGTCATGTCCAAGATGCCATCGCATCAGCCAAGTGTCTTCGTCAAGGATGCCGTTGCATCAACCCTGTGTCTTTGTCCAAGGATGCCATTGCATCAACCCAGTGTCTTCGCTAAGATGCCGTCGCATCACCCTTGTCCTGTCTTGTGTGGATCAAGTCCTTCATCATGGGTGTGATGCCGTCGAATCAACCCAGTCTTGTCTAAAATGCTGTCGCATCAATCATAGTCCTGTCTATGTGTCAAGGCCTCCGTCTGCCCTCAACCTCAGGCCAGGCCTGCTGCTCCAATGCCGATCAAGCGGCAGGTCCGAAAGGGCTCGGAACAGTCGGAGGACCATTCCCCTACCAACATCCTTGGATGTTGGCCTTGGGAGCTTGACGGCCTGGCAGAGGGTCAGCCCGTCAGCCATGCGGAACCCACCGTCAACCCTCGGCTCGGCCCTGAAGGTCTGGGCCCGGGCTGAGGCCCAAGGGCACACTAAACCACCAGAGTATAACATATATTATTTGATGTTTTATGAGGAATGCTAGTGTTTGTTTTTCCATTGTTGCACATAGAGGCTGACTTGTGATTTCCAGTTCAGTTTTTGTCTGCACATTTCTATTTACACTTTATGGACACTTTATTCTGTATTTTGTGTTCAGAATGTATGACTGAGGTGAAGTATTCTGCTAGTGTGTAGTTTCTATGTAGGGATCTATAACAGCTTGGCTTGTTCTGTTTTCCTAATAGGAAATATGTTGGTGTTTTAGGGTAGGGATGTGCAGACAAAAAGTTTATGTTCATAAGTCCATAAGTCGAAAGGGGGGGTCAATTTCGGTCAATATGGACATATGTAGAATTCCATAAGTTGAGTCTATGTCCATACGTGCACCGATTTCCTAAATAAAAATTTAAACCCCTCACCCTCCTTAATCCCCCCCCCAAGACTTACCAAAACTCCCTGGTGGTCCAGCGGGGAGTCAGGTCGCCATTTCTGTATTCCTTTGCGAGGAGCACGTGACGTCGGCGTCACGTCGGAGTGACGTGGACGTCACGTGATTCGCCGCGCATTCGCTCCGGGACCCTTGTTGGACACAACCGGAACTTTTGGCCAGCTTGGGGGGACCTCCTGACCCCCCAAGCTGGCCAAAAGTTCCGGTTGTGTCCAACGAGGGTCCCGGAGCGAACGCGCGGCGAATCACGTGACGTCCATGTCACGTGCTCCTCGCAAAGGAATACAGAAATGGCGACCTGACTCCCCGCTGGACCACCAGGGAGTTTTGGTAAGTCTTGGGGGGGATTAAGGAGGGTGAGGGGTTTAAATTTTTATTTAGGATCAACAATTGCGATTTCCAACGTATTCAACATAGCTATGTTGAATAAGTTGGAAATCCGATCGTTTTCGCCTCATCACTTTTTTAAGTTAAAAAAAAAAAATAAGTTGCGTTTTACATATGCGGTCAAAATGAATGCACACCCCTATTTTAGGGCCTGGTATAATATTTGCAGAGTTTGCCTTTACATCAGTGGCGTAGCCACGGGTGGGCCTGGGTGGGCAGGTGCCCACCCAACTTAGACCCAGGCCCACCCAACCGGCACCGGAACTGCAAGGCTGTCGCGGGATCCCATCCCCGCGACAGCGAACAAGAGAACCCACGCCTCGCGCGCCATCACGGCACACGTGGGGAAGCGCAGCTGCGGCCGTATGGCCAACCGGTCTTCCTGTTGAGGGGGGGAGCGGAAGCGCCGCGGGCAGCTTCCGCTTCCTCCCCCAATGCAGGAAGATCAGCTGCCTCTCCTGCTGCCACCCGTTCTGCTATCTTCGGACCAAACGGCCCGCCGAACTTCCTGTTTGGGGGAGCGGAAGCGCCGCGCACAGCTTCCGTTTCCTCCCCCAAAGCAGGAAGATCAGCTGCCTCTCCTGCTGCCACCGGCCTCCTGCTATCTTCGGGCGTCGGGCCGTATGGTCCGCCGATCTTCCTGCTTGGGGGAGGGAGGAAGCAGTCGTTGTGCGCTGCGCTTCCGCTCCCCCCCCCCCCGACAGGAAGTTCGGCGGACCATACGGCCCGACGCCCGAAGATAGCAGGAGTCCGGTGGCAGCAGGAGAGGCAGCTGATCTTCCTGCTCTGGGGGAGAAAGCGGAAGCTGTGCACGTGCTTGAATGTGTATGTGTGGATGAGAATGGGAGTGTGTGTGGGTGAAAACTGGAGCCTGGGTGTGTATGTGGGTGAGAATGGAAGCTTGAATATGTGGGTGAATGGGAGCTCGAATGTGTGAATGTGTGGTTGAGAATGGGAGCCTGGGTTTGTGGGTGGGTGAATGGGAGCTCAAATGTGTGTATATATGGGTGAGAATGAGAGCCTGGGTTTGTGTGGGTGGGTGAGAATGGAAGCTTGAATATGTGGATAAGAATGGATGCTTGAATGTGTGTATGTGTTGGTGAGAATAGTACCTTAAATGTGTATATGTATGGATGAGAATGGGAGCTTGAATATGTGTGGGTGAGACTGGGAGCATGGGTTTGTGGGTGGGTGAGAATGGGTGCCTGGATGTGCGTCTGTGTGTGCATAAGAATATAAGCCTGGGGAGGGGTGAGAAAGTGAGAACTTGAATGTGAGCTTGGGGGGGGGGAGAGCATATGAGAGTGAGAGCTTGAGTGTGTGAGAGGGAGTCTGTGAGAGAAAGCGTGTATGTGTATGTGTATGTATGTGTGTGTGTGTGTGTGTAAGGGAAGAAGACAGTAATAGAAGAAAGACACTGAAAAGGAATTAGGAAATGAGCTATAAGGGAAAAAATGGGAAAAAGAGACCAGGACCAACTGATTAGAAAAATACAAAGATCAGACAACAAAGGTAAAAATATATATCTATATTTTGAGATGTTAGCAATTTAAATAGAAGCAACACAACCGCTCTCTCAAAATTTATGGACAGGTAGGAGCCGTGTATAAAATCGTAATAATAAGAAGGCTAAAGTACCACAAATCACCGTGAATTATGTTTGTATCATTAAGTAAACCTCATACTTAGGCGTAGATGTGAATGCTATGCTGCATAATTTGGCATTATTTATCAGTAAAAAAACAACTAGTAGACCTGCATGCCTACAGCCCACCCATGTTATCCTTGTGCCCACCCAAAAAATCAATTCTGGCTACGCCACTGCTTTACATAGGTAGGGTTATTACTGTTTGAATGATTGCAGTTAGTGTTGTTTTGGTATGAGAGGTGTACTATATTTTAATTATAATTCGGTTTACTCATGGCTTTCTGAGGGCCCCACTTTGTATTACAATAGTCCTAAAATGTAGTTTCCAAGTGTCTTTTTTGCAAGATTTTCTAGTTGGCATCAGAGTAGTGCATGTAAATGTAATATACATGTGGTATTTTTACCTCAGAATGTCTTTTTTAATGTAAAATCTGTTATTTTAAATGCATAATTTTTAATTGGCTGTATGGAAGTCCAGAGAGATGGAGGGAGGGTGCAAGGCTGTAAGGTTCACCAAGGGTGCCTAATACCCTCACACCAGCCCTGACACCATGTGACCTGGAGCCTGGCAGAACTGACTCAAAAAATCTCCAACATAAATTTCACATTCTTCTTAAATAACTAAGTCAGTGCTTCCCAAATAGGGCCTGCAGACCCCACAGCCAGTTGGGTTTTCATGATATCCACAATGAATATGCATGAGATAAATGTGCATGTACTGAGTCTCCATGGTATGCAAATTTATCTCGTGCATATTCATCTTGGATATCCTGAAAACTGAATGGCTGTGAGGGTCCTCAAGACAGGTTTGGGAGTCCCTGAACTAAGTAGTAGAGAATATCTTAGACCGGGGTGAGCAAACTGATCTGAAGTCCCCCTTTCATCCGTGGAATTAGTTGGGCCCCCACAAGTAAGGTTACATCTTTCATATATTTATATCCTGGATTCCTGGTCTGGTATTAAAGTCTCTTGCCAATCAGCTCAGGAACAAGTTGCCATGTGCTGAGACAACTACACTGCCAGCCAGTGTCAGACACACCCACCCAGACATACACACCCAGTCTCTCAAACACACCGCCACACACTCTGAAAAAAATTCCCATTTTGTCTCTATTTGAGAGTGTGTGTGTGTGTGTCATGTCTCTCTGACTCAAAGACACAACCATATAAATATGCTCTCAGTATATGGGTGTCTCTTTGCTTTGTCACAGAGAGAGAGAGTTTCTCTCTGTGTCAGAAAGATACCCATACTTAGTGTCAAAAAGAAAGACACCCATACATATATTTGTATCTGAGAGAATGTTTGAGTATGTGTGGGTGTCTCTCTGTGTAAGGAAGACACCTACATACATGGTTTGTGTGAAAGAGAAAGACACCCCCACATACTCTCTCAGATACAAAGTGTGTGTGTGTGGGCATCCTCCTTTTGAAACTTCACTCCTTTGAGGCAATCCAAGCAAGACATAGTTTTGGCGTTCTCCTGCAGGGACTAGACCAGGTCACTCTTAAAGGAACTGTATATGTCAGCTCAACCAAACAAGATGGAGTCACAAGATGGACGCTGCAGAACTGTAAGAACTGCTATTGTTCAATAAACAGGATATTGTCTGCACAGCTGAAATTAGCCGCTATGGCCTTGACAAGTTATCATTGCTAGCAGACATTCACTGCCTCATCAACAATGCTATGAATATGCCTGTTAAGAAGAAAATAGCTTCTAACCCACCAATAGACCATGGTATATCCAGTCAGATGGTCTACTTTGGATGCTGAGCATTCATATGAAAAAAATGGTAGGGGTCCTGAAAGTTTTGAAAAAAAACAAGACTACGACAAAAGACTGGGATACCTGCTTGCCACTTTTTTGGGCCCTGTCCATGCCTGCTTGCAAAGTTTCTGTACACAACTCCAGCACATTCTCTGTGGTCCCTGACTGTCAAAACTGCATACCAGCCTCTCAGGACCTGTTGATAACTGGTTGGGTGCCATCTGCTATCCTATACTGTTAAGTGCTGTCTCTGGAATACATGGATGTTGTGGCTCAGTCTCCTACCTAAGCAGTGGGTGTAGCTGAACTCCCTGTGTGTCAACAAGACCAGGGACCAGTCCAGTGAGATCATTCAAGGAGAGACTGCTAGATGCCTACACACTGCTACCAAGCTTACATAAGAACAACTAGTTACACTCTTTTATGCTGGGTATTTAAGACTTCAATTCATGTGGAAAGGGCAAGTTGAAATTAATTTGGCGTAAGGCGATATAAGGCACTTTTGAATCAAAAATGATTTATAGGAGTTACAATAAGCATTGCTTAGATTTGTTATAAAATGTCTGTAATTTATTTTGAACCTTTGTGTATCGTATTAAAACTTCACAAAAGAAGCCATAAGAAAAGTATAAAGAAGTCTAATCTATGTGAGCTTGAGTTGTATTTTCTGAAATCCAAACCATTTCAGATATTACCTGGTAGCACATCTGCCCTAAACTCCTTCTATACCACAGAACTCCACCTCCCAGGGAATCTATTTTATTTCTGTTTCTTTTTTTGATGTCTTATCTTTTCAAACTACCATCAAGGCGTTTCCATTTTAAAATAACATTAAAATCCAATCATGTACAACACGAGTAACATCAAAACATCACAAATATCCAAAGAAAAGAGACCCATGCTGCTTTAATAAGGCCTTTCTTTTACTTTATTTGCAGTACATCTTTCCCTGGGGCTGAATTAGAACATTCTCTGCAATGTTGTCTAACCAGGTTGGGTTAATTTTCCTGCTGTTTAACACCATATATACACCTCATCACATACATACTGCAAAAAAACATCACTGGATTACTTTTATGTTGCTATCAATAAAGAGGTATTGCAAGCTACAAAGAATCTAGGTTAACTAAGGAAAGCATAGTTCCCAAGTCAATATGAATAATTTATTTGCCACCTACATCTTGTATTTTGTCTGATATGCAGAAATAATTGTGTACATAGCTTACTCATAGCTAACCCACACATTTGCTTCCATTTCAGCAATGATGACATTCAATTTAATAGTTAAGCACTGCACTACAGCTCAGAAAAAAAAACTGAGATGCTGATTAGAAAATGGTTGAAAGACTGGTAGCAAATAGAATTCACTTTGAGAAAAGAAGGGTGATTAGTAGAGTGCATTAGAGATCAATCCTGGGCCTGGTTCTGTTCAATATCATCTCTAGCAAAATTGCAGAGGGATTAGAAGG